>NC_080172.1:48029288-48395665 GCF_950295315.1 Erinaceus europaeus | reverse complement strand
AAAATTGATATATATATATATATATTCACATATAATCAGAATTTTAAAGATAATCTTTAGTGTTATTTTTTCTTTCTTTTTGATTTTTTTTTTTGTACATACAATTTTTACTGATGAGAGATTTCCCCTGGGGTTTCTCTCCCCCAGAGAGAGAGAGAGAACAGTAGAGAGAGCACACAAAAGGTCTTTTCCATGTTCTCTCCTTTAATTTAAAAAAAAAAATAGAAAGAAACCACAGTTTCCCAAGAATGGAAGTGTTTCAGGTTAGTCAGATAATACCAAAGCAGCCTCTCCACAACCAGTGGAGAACATTTTAATGACCGATTCTACTGAAAGAAAGAATCTGAAAGAACTCAAGTCTTTCTAAAAGGATCAAGGGAAGCTGTGAATTCAATGAATCAACCTCAGACCTCTTTTCTCTGAAAGGGTGAGGGGAAAAAGCAGCAAGTTCCCTGTGTTCCCCCATGGGCACCTGGGGATGCTTAGCAGGGCCTGGTCCCCAGCACCCTGTTAGGTTGAAACTGGGGGTTAGAGGGGACACTGTGTCCTGGATACTGCAGGTGAGATTTGTACTCCCAAGTGGTCCTGTCTTGAGGTGACCACATGGCTCCTAGTACTTGCTACCCCTCCTCCCCTCCATGGGGAGCTCTGTAGAGATGCAGGAAGACCCCACAGATTTGCTGTGACCATTGTGGGGTGTAGATGCGCACGCTCATGCACACACACACACACACACATGAGGGGGGCCAGCTAGGCATTTGTGGGTCCCAGCTGAAAGCAAAAGGCTTCTGGGAAAGCCCTGAGTAGCTCAAGTGGTTTTCTTAGAGACCTCTAACCGGCTACTCAAGGGTGGAATGCCTATCGTGACCACTTGGCTTGCTGCCTACTCCATTCATTCTACACCCTCCCCATTCACTGATCAAATTCCCTCTTCCTGGACTCCTGGGGTTCCCCCCCTTCCCCCCACACTGGCCGCCCATTCTGTGTCACCTTTGTTGGTTGGCCTGTTCTGTTATGTGACTTCACATGTGAGCATTAAATAGCTAGCCCGTATGCAGAATTCATTGGGGGAAGGCCCTGAGTTACTCTTTGGGGGCATCAAAGCCTCATCCTCTCCTCCTATAGCATAGCCATCTGCCCACCCTTCCTTCTCAGCCCTAGAGAGGCTGGCTGGCTGGGTGTTGGGCCTGGACCCAGTTCACACACATGCTAGGGGCTATGGCTTTCCAGGATTATCCCACCATGCAGAGGAGGATGCTGGATTGGGGACAGAGTTTAGTCAGAATGGTGACTGATTTGCTAAGTGACAACTGACCCAGCATGTGCTAAATCCTAGGCTGGGCCCTGGACATGCTAGAAGGTGGAGTGGTTGGAGAGGGCAGGCAGAAACAGCCTCCATCTCTTTGGATCACTAAGCACAGAGGGTCCCAGTCCTGGGCATACTTTAGAGTCAGTTGGGGAGCTTTAAAGATAGATGAGTTCACTGGCTAGGATATGCAGTCCAGGTTTGAGTCCTGGCACCACATGGGAAGTGCCATGGAATCAGGTGCTGTCAAGTCTCTCCTCTCTCTCTCTCTCTCTCTCTCTCTCTCTCTCTCTCTCTCTCCATTATCTTTATTGGTTAGAGACAGCCAGAAATTTAGAGGAAGGGAGTGATAGTGAGGAAGAGAGACACCTGCAACACTGCTTCACCACTCACAAAGCTTTCCTCCCTGCAGGTGGGAACCAGGGACTTGAACCTGGGTCCTTGCACATTGTAACATTTGTGCCCAATGAGGTATGCCACCACCTGGCCCCAAGTCTCTCCTCTCTATATCTGAATGAAAAAAAAAAAAAAAAAGCTCAAGAGAAAAAGGAAGAAAGGAAAAAAGGATAGATGGAAGGAAAAATTGACTGAGGGGCCAGGTGGTTGAGCGCAAATGTTATAATGTATAAGGACCCAGGTTCAAGCCCCCAGTCCTCACCTGCAGGGGAAAGCTTTGTGAATGGTAAAGCAGTGCTGCGTATGTCTCTCTGCCTTTCTCCCTCTCTGTCTCCCCCTTCCCTCTCAATTTCTGAGTCTATCCAATAAATAAATAAAGGTAATAAAAATTTATAAAAGAAAAATTGATCAATCCCAGCATCAGACCTCACCCCCAGAGGTCCAGGTTTCCTCAGTCCAGGGGCTCAAGCACGACACTTTTCAACAAGTTCCCCAAGTGATTCCAATGTGCAGTTGGGTTAGGGACCTGTGTTGTAGAGGGAAAGACAGACTATAATCATGCAGACATGAATGAATATGGAGCTGAGATGTATAATGTGCAAGGAATAAGCAAGTGAGATACTAGTTGAGGACAGCTGGGGGACTGGAGGTGTCTTCTCACTGCCCTGATCCTGGAATGGCTGAGGAGCCCACTTCACTTGGAGGCCTGACTCTAGCGCTCAAATGAGAGATTTAGGGCACCCTGAAAGCAGGCAGCCCTCCAAGCCTCCAACAACTGCATTGGAGCCCCATATTATAGAAGCTCTCAGTCTGCAGCCTAAACACTTTCAGCCTTCTTCGAGGCCACCTCCCCAACCCCCTCTCCCTAAACACACTGAGTATGCCTCCATGACAGGTCTCATCACCTTCATGTCTTCAGACTAACCAATGTGCACATGGTACTGCATCCATGGTAATCCCAAGAGTTGGGCAGGGTCAATGGTAGTGGTCCCACAATAGATCGCTAGAAATAACTCGGGAGGCTGGTCAGTGGCACACTTGGTTGAGCACCCATATTACCCTATGCAAGCCCCCAGGTTCAAGCCCCCAGTCCCTACTTGCAAGGGGGAGGCTTCACAATGCTATTAATGTCTCATTCTCTCCCTCTCCTCTCTATTTCTCTTTGTTCTATCAAATGAAATATATATATATATATATATATATATATATATATATATATATATATATATATATATATATCTTGGGGCTGGGTGGTGGCGCACCTGGTTGAATGCACGTTACGATGCACAAGGACCTGGGTTCAAGCCCCCAGCCCCCACCTGCAGGGGGAAAGCTTTACAGGTGGTGAAGCAGTGTTGCAGGTGTCTCTCTGCCTCTCTCCCTCTGTCACCCCTACCCTCTGAATTTCTGGCTATCTCTAACCAATAAATAAATAAATAAAGATAATAAAAAAATTTTAAAGAATATATATATATATATCAGAAATGGTGTGACCATTTGATGTGACATTTAAAATGAGGTTGCACAGGAAGCAGTATAATTGTAATTAAGATGACTGAAGGTGATGGTGATAGAATAAAGGCAGCTTGGGATATGGTGCAGTGGTTAAACCACTGGACACTCAGGCATGAGGTCTAGAGTTTGACTTTCAACATCACATGTGCCACAGCGATGTTCTGCTTCTCTCTCTCGCTTTTAAAAATATTTTAATTAATTAATTAATTACTTTGGATAGAGACACAGAGAAATTGAGAGGGAAGGGGGCGACAGAGAGGGAGAGGTATCTGCAGCCCTACTTCACCACTTGTGAAGCTTTTCCCCTGCAGGTGGGGATCAGGGGCTTGAACCTGGGTCCTTGCACACTATAATATGTGCGCTTAACCAGGTGAGCCACTGCTTGGCCCCCCTCTGGTTCTCTCTCTGTCCTCTGAGTCTCATAAATAAATGAATAATAATGAAAAATAATAACTGTATAAAGCACTGAATTCTCAAGTATGAGGTCCTGAGTTTGGTCCCTGACACTGAGTGTGCCAGAGTGATATTCTGGTTCTCTCCTTTCTTTCTCTCTCATAAATAAATATCTTAAAAAAGAATTTGGGACCCAGGTTCAAGCCACTGGTACCTATGTAGGGAGGGCAGAGGGGAGGGGGAGCTGCACGGCAGTGAGGCAGTGCTGCAGATGTCTCTTTTTCTCTTTGCCTCTCTATCTCCCCTTCTCTATCCACATCTCTCTCCTATTAAATAAATAAAATTAAAAATATTTTAAAAATAATTTAGGACACATGATAGTTTGTTCAATCCCCCCCCCCACACACACACCCTGCCACTTTCAATCCTCACTCCTCCATATGACTTTGCCTGCCCTGTATAGGGGACAGAAGTGGAGTACTGACGGGTTAGGAAGTGGTGCAGTTGGGGACCAGCCTGTCCTCTGCCCATGGAGCTGGAGAGAGCCTTTCCCTGAACCAGGTGGTTCAGACACTGTCTCTCCTTGTCCAGAGCCAAGCACCTTGGCGCTCTAAAGTCGGCTTAGAGTGCACCCAGTTACTATGACGATGGGATGCAGCTCTGCAGATGGGGTGATGTTTGCCTCTGGCCTTGAAGAACTGGGACTGAGCCAGAGGGTCACATTGCCATGGCCTGGCTGACTGGCAGCTAGTTGTTGATCACACAGGAAGCTCTTGGAGAAGCTGTTGGGTCTGTCTGCTTGATGGTAGAAAACCCCAGCACAGCTGCCTGGGAGAATGAGGATGTCACTGAGTGAGGCACACGGACCCTCTTCTGGGCAGAAGCCATGGTTCCTAGTTAGCACTGTCTGGGCTTGGACCTATCCCATAGCCACTTGCTCTCCCATACCTTCTGGTTACCTCAAGGGACTCCACCATGGGCCTTAACCACAGTTGCTGGCTTCCACTGAAACTCTATCCTCTCACTGAGGGTTCTAGCTAGCTTTTCTTATTGAATGAATGCATGAACACTTGGTCTCTATTAACTATTATTATGGTGGTGCTGGGGATTGAACCTGGGAGCTCAGAGCCTCAAGCATGACAGCCTTTTGAATCACCACTGTGCTGTCTCCCTGGCCCTGAACATGTGGCCTTTTGCACAGTTGATGCTTCACAGTTTGAACAGCATGAATCCACCTAAGCAGGTGACATGAACCCACAGTCTCTATAAGCACAGTGCAGTGATACTGTGGTACAATAGGATACATTGGTGAGGGAGACAGCATGGTGGCTCTACAAAAGACTTTCATGCCTGAGGCTCTGAGGTCCCAGGTTTAATCCCCAGCACCACCAGAAGCCAGAGCTGAGCAGTGCTCTGGTTTTGGTATCTCTCTTAAATTATGATATCTCAGGGGTATAGTTCCTTCCCCCCCCCCAAATCATTTTGTTAGGGAAATAATGGCTTTAGGACAGTTGTTTTTTTAAATTAATTAATTAACTTATTATTGGATAGAGACAGAGAAAAACTGAGAGTTTGGGGGAGATAGAGAGGGAGAGAGACAGAGAGACACCTGCAGCCCTGCTTTACCATTTGTGAAGCTTTCCCCCAGGTGGGGACCAGGGGCTTGAACCTGGGTCGTTTGTGCACTGTAATGTGTGCACTTAACCAGGTGTGCCACCACCTGGCCCCTAGGATAGTTGTTGATGACACATAGACACAATTCCTTTTTCTTTCTTTCTTTCTTTCTTTCTTCCTTTCTTTCTTCTTCTTCTTCTTTTTTTTTTCACCAGAACACTACTCAGCTGTGGCTTATGATGGTGCCAAGGACTGAACCTGATACCTCAGAGCCTCAGGCATGAGAGTCTCTTTGCATAACCATTATGCTATCTACTCCTGCTCTCTCTCTCTCTGTATATATATATATATATATATATATATATATATATATATATATAATTTTATTATATTAAAATAAAATAATAAAAATTACAGTAGGATACTGGGACATATGAGTCCAATAACATTTTCTTCTCCTTTGCTGACTTTTTTGTAAAGACACCATATTTCATACATGTGATATGCAGGGCATGTGGTGATATGCAGGGCATGTGGTGATTATACAGGATTCTGGTCAATTGCAGGTTATTTGTAGTTATGTTGGGGCAGGAATGGAGGGGCCAGGCAAAAGCTACCTGCAGATTCTCAGCTGTGCGGGGCTGATGATCCCTAGGTTCCATGTCAGTCAAGGTCAGCTGTAGTTTGTAAAGTCCTTTCTGCCCTCACCTCCCCTGTAGCTCTCTTAGGGAGGGAACCTGGGAGCCACGTTCAGCAGGATATTATCTCCCTCCCTCCATGTATTTGTAGCTCCTTGTGCTTCTCTGACCTGTTCCTCCTGGCAGACACCACAGGTAGATGCAAAAAAAAAAAAAAAAAAGAAAAGAAAAAGAAAGAAAGAAGGAAAGAAAAAAAGAGAAAGGTAGCAACTAAAGGAGCCCTGCAGTCCAGGCCATGTAACTTGACCGGCCTGCTGGAATCTCTGTCAGGCATCACACAGAACCTCAGTGGGGCCCTGTTCCCTTCCCCAGCACTCCCCACCCACCTCCCATTCACAGCATGGAACCCTGGTTTTATCTGCTGATTATTTGGCTCTGGATTTGGTGAGCTACTGGAGGGACAGTGAAGGAGGGAGAGGACAGCATCTGATTACTTATGTTAAGAGAAGGATGAACACCAGATGATCTCACCCATAGGTAGAACTTCAGAAACAAGGACAGAAAGGGAAAACACAAAATTAAACCTGGACTGGGTGGGGTGTATTGCACCAAAGCAAAGCACTCTGGGAAAGGAGGGCATGGGCATGGAGGGGGTAGAAAGGGTGTTGGAATCCTAGTACATGATGGAAAAGGACTTAAGTTGGGGGTGACTGTGTCTTGCTGACATCTATCACAGGGAGATGAGAAATCGTACCCATGTGTCAACAACTGTACTATAAATTGCCAATCCTCCAATAAAATGATATTTAAAAAATAAGATTCAGAAAAAAAAAGCAAACAACATCAACAAAAACAAAAACAGAAGGTTCTTTTGGTCCAGGCCTAGAGGAAATGGAAGGACAGAAGAAGAAAGGGCACCACAGCTCCTAGTCTCCCTGGTAAGTGGGATGACAAGGGGGTATGGAGGCATACAGCAGCTTTGGCCAGTGGCCTCTATCCACACACCCCTTGAGAACTTGTTTGGAGGTTCTAGCAGGGGAGCACAACTACTCATATACCCTCTACTGAAGACTAGTCTGTTCCTATTTGGGGAAGATTGTCCTCTTTGACTGAGCACATAGCTTTGGGAGGGACACACATGGAGCCATAAGGGAGGAAGGAGACACCCACCTAGCCAGCCAGATCAGCCAAATCAACCCTGACAATCAGTGGGGTGACAGATGTCACAGCCAGATTACCCTCACATCCCACATACTCCTGTCCCCTCTGTGACTTTTTATGTGACACAGAACTTGTTTCGACTGTGATCTCAACACTTGAGCAGGCCTGCTTTCCCGGTAGCTGTGGGTCTTCCTTGGGACTCCTCCTCCCCTGGCCAGCACTCTCCCAGGCTAGGTGCTTCTTCCTGGGCTTGTTTCCCTGCAGCACCAGTTCACACAGCCCAGGGACCCTATCTTTTCACAGCCAAGCACAAATGGGCCCCCCAGTTCCCTCTCTACCCCAGCACACAGTTTGCACCGTCTGCACAGGTGACTGGTTACCCCAGCATTCAGCTCAGCCTGACACACAGCATGCACTTGGTAAATGCTTATTTCCTCTGCTTTGTCCACTAATGTGGTGTGACAGAAGGCTCCCAGCTTTGTGCAAAGTTTGGGTTGGACAGGCACACAGCTGTCCTTGTAACCAGGCCCAGCCTTCGTCTTTATTTTTATTTTTTGATCACTTTATTAGAGGTTAATGGATTACAGCACAGTTGTTGACACACGGGTACAACTTCCCATCCCACTGTGATAGGTGTCTGCAGAACACTCTCACCCCCAACTCTTTCCATCATCATGCATTAGGACTCCAACCACCCCCAACTCCAACCTTCCCCAGAGTCCTTTGCTTTGGTGTAATGCATCACACTCAGTCCAAATTTCACCTTGTGTTTTTCTTTTCTGTCCTTATCTCATAAGTTCCCCCATGAGTGAGGACATCTAGTATTTGTCTTTCTCTTTTTGGCCTATTTCACTCAACATGATTCCTTCAAGTTCCTTCCCAGATGAGGTGAAGAAGATGACTTCATCATTTTTTAATGGCTGAGTCATATTTCATTATGTACATATACCACAGCTTTCTAAGCCTTGGGCATCTGGGAAACTGTGGACTGGGAAAGTGTGGACTACTACAAACTGCACTTCAATGAACATAGGTGTGCTTTGTTGTCTTCAGAGAGGTGTGTTTATTTCTTTTGGATATATCCTCAAGAGAGGAATTGCTGGGTAAATCTATTTCTAACATTCTGATAAGTCTCCAGACTGTTTTCCAAAGGGGTTGAATCAATTTGCTTTCCCGTCAGCAGTGTAGAAGGTGTTCTTTTCCCCAAGACCTCTCATTTTACTAATAGACTGAGACGTCCTTCCATTTGTAAGAACATAGAGCAGGGGAGACCACATTATGGTTCTGTAAATGACTCGCATGCCTGAGGCTCTGAGGTTCCAAGTTCTGTCCCCAGCACCACCATAGCCTAGGGCTGAGCAATACTCTGAGCTCTCCCTCTCTCTCTCTCCCCCTCCCTCTTCCGCTCTCACCCTCCCTCTCATAAAAATTAAAATATATAACAAGGAGACAGCATAATAGTTCTGCAAAAGACTCTCATGCCTGAGGCTCTGAGGTCCTGGGTTCAATCCCCAGCACCACCATAAGCCAGAGCTGAGTAGTGCCCTGTTCTTTTTTCTTTTTTTTTTTCTAACATAAATTGGCTACTGCTGTTTGCTGAGAGACTTAGCAGGACTCTACCTACTTTGTCTACACTGGCCCACTGCAGGTATTAGCACTGCCCCAGCTGGGCACAAGAAGGCAGAGAGAGACCCAGGAACTTGCAAGAGGTCACAGAGCTGGTCAGTGCCAGGAGCAGCATGTACGCGGAGTAGTCTGGATCCTCAGCATTCCTTCCAGGGAACTCTGGGTGCTGCCTAACAACTGTGGAAGTCTTCAGGGATGTGGGGAGCTCACCTGCACAGGAATCACCCCATTTCCCCATCTGTACCCCTTCAGGGCTTGGTGTGGGGCCTCCAGCCCAACAGGCATCTATGAGCTGGGAGTAGGCAGGGCCTCAGGGTTCCCACCCTTATCAATAACCCCAAATCCAGGGGCAGCACTTAACAGCTCTCTGCTCCTGCCCCTGGCAGCTGTTCGTGATCGACAATGGGGCGGACGACTGGCGTATCGCCATGACCTACGAGCGCATCCTGTACATCAGCCTGGAAATGCTGGTGTGCGCCATCCACCCGGTGCCCGGAGAGTACAAGTTCTTCTGGACGGCGCGCCTGGCCTTCTCATACACGCCGTCGCGGGCGGAGGCCGATGTGGACATCATCTTGTCCATCCCCATGTTCCTGCGCCTCTACCTGATCGCACGTGTCATGCTGCTGCACAGCAAGCTCTTCACCGACGCCTCATCCCGCAGCATCGGGGCGCTCAACAAGATAAACTTCAACACGCGCTTTGTCATGAAGACGCTCATGACCATCTGCCCCGGCACTGTGCTGCTTGTCTTCAGCATCTCGCTCTGGATCATCGCAGCCTGGACTGTGCGCGTCTGCGAGAGGTACCTGTGCCCCTGCCCAGCCGAGGGCACCGGAGCTTGGGGGAGGGCTGGGGTGCACAGGGAAGATCCCGCAAAAGGCCAAATGGGAGGCCCAGCCAGTCTCAAACTCTGGCACCTGGGCAAGCCAGGTGCACATGCAGACACCAGTCCTCGAGTTCTGTCGACACTTGCTGGGAAGACTCAGCCATTCTGGTGGCATGGTTAATCCCTCCCCAGATACCCATCCTAACAACTCTTTGAGGTTTTCATACCCTCCTCCCTTAGGAAGAAGCATGGTACTCACAAGCATTTTAGAGGCTCTGGCAATTTATGTGGTGATGACACCAGTGGGATGCTTATCTTAGTCCTGATTTTCTCTGAAGTGCCTAAACATGCTTTCTGTTGTCAGTTACAGATACCCTGATGCTCAGACTTGGGACCCTAGGAATAGTAATGGCAACTACTACTACTACTACTACCAGTATTACTACTATTACCAGAGCACTGCTTAGCTCTGCTATATGGTGGCACTAGGGATTGAACTTGGCATCTCAGAGCCTCAGGCATGAGTCTTTTTTTTTTTTGCAATGAAAATTCCATTTCTTTTTTTATTTTGAACTATTTTTATTTAAATTAATTTCATCATTTTTTAAAAATTTTATCATTTTAATGTATTTCACTGGTAGTTACCAGTACACACGTTTGCTTTTAATTTTATATACACACTATTTACAGCATTAAAAATTTCTTTATTGGAGGATTAATGTTTTACATTCAACAGTAAATACAATAGTTTGTACATGCATAACATTTCTCATAACAATACAATCCCCACTAGGTTCTCTGTCATCCTTTTTGGACCTGTACTTTCCCCCCTACCACTCTCCCCAGAGTCTTTTACTTTGGTGCAATACACCAACTCCAGTCCAAGTTCTGCTTAGTGTTTTCTCTTCTGACCTTGTTTTTCAACTTCTGCCTGTGAGTGAGATCATCCCATATTCATCCTTCTGTTTCTGACTTATTTCACTTAACATGATTTCTTCAAGTTCCATCCAAGATGGGCTGAAAATGATGAAATCACCATTTTTATTCTGAAAATGTCCAATAGTTCTAGTTTATCTCTTCATTTAGCTCCTTTATTTCTTTATTGATTTTCTGCCTGGATGATCTGTCCAGTTGAGAGAGTGGGGTGTTGAAGTCCCTTACTATGACTGTTACTGTTGATATATTGCTGTAGCTCTTTCAGTAGATATTTGATGTATTTAGATGTCCTCTCCTTGGATGCATAGATGTTGATAATCAATTCCTAGTGCTGGCACTGAGCCCTGGAGGCAAAAAAGAAACCTGGATTCAGCTCAGGGCAGTCACTTCACTCAGTGTCAGCATTTCACAATGGAGTTTTCTTGTAGTAGAATGAAGATCTGGTCTGAGAGAGTATGTTTCTATTTCAGGATGGGTGGCTGGATCCATCTTTTGTACAATGGTTGTAGGTCCTGGCTGTGAGCTCTAGTGACAGAATGCCCAGGAGGTGGCACAGTGAGTGGACAAGGTGTTAGAATTTCAGCCATGAGATCCTGAGTTCTGTCCTTAGCCTCAAATGTGCCAAAGTGATGCATTGGTTCCATATCTATCTATCATCTATCTATCTATCTATCTATCTATCTCTATCTCCCTCATAAACAAATAAGTCTTTAAAAATGGAAATAGATACTGGGTGGTGGTGCACTCAGTAGAGTATACATGTTGACATACATAAGTGTCTTGGTTCAAGCCCCTGGTCCCCACCTGCAGGAGGGAAGCTTCATGAGTGATATGATATGCCAGTGCTGCAGATGTCTCTCTTTCTCCCTCTCCCTGTCCCTTTCTGTTTCTTTCTATTTCTCTCTGACTCTTACCCTCAATAAAGAAAAATGAGTGTATGGGTGGGGGGTGGAATGGCCACTGGGAGCTGAGGAGTCATGCAGGTGCTAAACCCCAGTGATAACACTGGTGGCAAAAAAAAAAGTACTAATGGCATTAATGTACCTGTGTTCTGGCAGAGGGGAAGCTCAGAAAGGGAGTCTAGAGAAGAATTAGGCTAAAACCTCTCTCATGGGGGCCAGGCAGTGGCACACCCAGTAGAGCACACACGTTAGCATGTACAAGGACCTGGGTTCAAGCCCTTGGGCCCCCAGCTTCATGAGTGGTGAAGTAGTGCTGCATGCACCTCTTTTTCTCTCTCCTTTTCTGTCTCTCCCTCCTTTCTCAACTTTTCTGTGCCCTATCAAATAAAAGAAAAGAAAAATGGAAAAAATATTTTAAAAAACTCATGGCATGCTCATCAGGATTTCTGGGGCCAGGTGGTTGTACACCTAGTTGAGTGTACATGTTATAGAGTGCAAGGATCCAGGTTCAAGCCTCTGGTCCCCACCTGCAGGGGGAAACTCACAAGTGGTAAAGCAGTGCTGCAGGTGTCTCTCTGTCTCTTTCCCTCTCTCTATCTACCCTTCCCTTTCGATTTCTCCCTGTCTCTAACCAATAATAAATAAATAAATAATATATTTTTTTAAAATAGTGGTCCAGGAGGTGGTGCAGTGGATAAAGCACTGGACTCTCAAGCATGAGGTCCTGAGTTCTATCCCTGGAGCACAGGTGCCAGAGTGATGTCTGGTTCTTTCTCTCTCTCTCTCTTCCTATCTTTCTCATTAATAATAGTAGTAGTAGTAATAATAATAATAATGAATTCTCTTCAGGCTTTGAGATGTTCTTTTTGCAGGTGTCTCTTTTGGCCATTTGACTGTCAGAGGCCTCCTGCCACAGCAGATCCCAGACCCACAGGTTCAGTGTCCCTTGTGAGCTGCTGTTGTAGGGAGAACAGATCCCCTCAGAACTCCACACCACTTAGCAGCTGGGTGACATGTCAGCTCTTCCCAGGGCCACATGTCATGATGCCAGAAGCCTTCTCTGCTCACCAACGGTTGCTGACACCTGGCTGCAGCCTCCTGAAAATACTCTCAGCCGAGCAATGCAGCCATTTTTCCTTTCTGGGCCTCAGTTTCCCCATCTGTGAGCTGGGGAGAATCACATCCACTGAATAGGACTTGGTATCAGAGTCAGATGCCTTGAATATGAGATCCCAAGTTTGATTCCTGGCATCACAGGTATCTTGTTCCACACCGCTCTTTCTCATAAATAAACTAAATGTTTTAAATTTTTTATTTTATAAGAGAAGCAGCAAGACCAGAACTCCTCTCAGTTGTACCCAGGGCTGGGGATCAAAGCAGGGTCTCACTCAAACAAGTCTGGTGCTCTACCCACTGAGCTCCCCACCCAGCCGCTGCGACGGGCTTCCTGTGTCACACCCCCATGTGCTGTCACCATAGCCTATGACAGTGGAGCCCCACCACCCCTGCTTCAGTGTTGGGGAGGCTGATGGAGAGCAGCCTCTCCTAGGTCACAGAACTAGGCTGTGCAGCCAGACTTGACCTCATGTTGAGTAACAGCACCAGCTCCATTGTCTGGGGACCCCAGGCTAAATCTACAGTGACAAAGGGACCAACTGTGGACTCACCTCTGCTGGAGCCTGTCTCATCCAGGAGTCTCCATGTCACAGAGGTAGCTACTTAAACCCCTGACCTTGATGTTCAGCCTGCCTTGCCTGTCTGTGTGTCCCCATGTCCCACCCATCTTTGGGGCTGACTTCCTATGCTACTAGAACACCTTCAAGTGTTGCTGCCATGGTGTCTCAGTGGGGAGGGGCCACAAGACTTGTACGAACTGGGCATTGGGTTTGATCCCTCCTGGATGCTGAAGCAAAGGGTCCTTCTGTCCCCTATCAAATTAACCAATCAATATGAAAGAAGAAAGCATGCTGTGGTGTGCTGCCCAGCACTCCCTGCTGGCCAGGACTCTGCTTCTCCAGCTGTGGTTACTCGTTCTGTCCTGGAGATTCAGCCATAGCAAGGGCTAAGCTGGAGGCCCAGTGGGATGGCACTGCTCCCCAAGGACACTTGGGACCCTCCCCTTGAGTGCAGGTGCTGCCTCTGTGGCTACATGCTTTTTCCCTCTGTCCATCCTACTGAGCCTCAGGGCAGCCCTAGAAATCTTCTGAGCTCCATGTCTCAGAAACTCTCTCCCAGGAACCAGTCTAGGGAACTGTGAAGAGACTGATGAGTAGGGCTGGCAAAATAGCTTACCTGGATAGTGCACCTGCTTCCGTGTGTGTGTGTGTGTGTGTGTGTGTGTGTGTGTGTGTGTTTGTGTGTGTGACACCCAGGTTTGAGTCTAGCCCTCACTACCTTGGAGGACGCTTCAGCACTGTGTGATCTTTTCCTCTCTCTCTCTCATCTCTATCTCTCTGCCTCTGTCTTTTTCTATCTGATAAAGTTAACCTGGAAAAATGAAGCCCAGCAACAGCAATATATATATTTCCCTCTAATCAAACAAAACACTTCTCTTCAAAGCACCCAGCAATCTCTAACTCCAGGAATGATTAGTGTCCTTTCCCAATGTCAAGTGCTGTGCCAGCTGGACAGAAACCTTGCAGCAGGGACCTATTCAGCAGGGGCTGGGTGGAAACCAGGAGTAGGGCCCACTTTGGAGAATGAGCAGGGGAAGGAAGAGGCCTTTACATCCTGCCCCTGTGGGGATGATGCAGAAGCACCGAGGCAGCAGGACAAGATTTAGGAAACCCCATCTCTCTCTCTCTCTCTCTCTCTCTCTCTCTCTCTGCCCATGCATCCCAGCCTCTCCCCACTTCTGAAGTTGCTATGGCAATGCCTCTTTCAGCAAGACGCCTGCCTTTTGAAAGGCATTTTTCCTCTCTTGGGTTGGCTTTTATGTGCCGATCAAGGCCTTTCACAGTTCCTGCCAACCTGCAGTGGGGTGTGGGGCTGTGCAGAGGGCAGGGACCTCAGCAGCCTGTCTCTTTGGACCCCAGCGAAGTTTTTCCTCCAGGGCTGAGTTGCTGGTAGTGGTGGTGTTTGTCCTTCTCCGGGATTCTCCTGGCTGGCTGCCTACCTCCCACAGGCCTCCCACAGTAGATGTTGCCACATGTCCACAGCTTCACTGGGGAGAGACCCTCCCAGTCCTCTCTTGTAGGCAGGGGAGGCAGTTCTCAGGCATCCCCAGTAGAGGCCTGCCAGCTACCTCTAAATGTTAGGGGTGGGGAGGGACAGATCAGACCTCTGGAATATCTGTGCTCCCTAGCCATGGCTCATGAATGACCTCCAGGTTTCTAGAGGGGATCTGTTGTGCTCACCAAACTCTATGTCTGGGTCATCTCGGGGTATTCATGGATGCATTTTCATCCTTCCCTGCCTGTGTTGTTTTCATGAGGTCTGATTCTAGAGACCTAGCCTCTGAGATAGGATAGTCACGCTTGGTGACCCATTCTTTCTTTTATGAGAATATGGCAAACTAACTCCCCCTCCCCCAATGCACACACTATAAAGAAGAGACAAAGCTTCCTGCCTCCTTCTCTTTCTCCTCTTGGCTCAGGCATTTGGGGCTGCAGCCACTAGAAGTCAGGAGCAAGAACAGCATCTTCTGTTTCCTATCTCTCCTCTACAATCTCCTCACAACTCTTATGGTGGTGCTGGGGATTGAACCTGGGACCTTGGAGCCTCAGGCATCAAAGTCTCTTTACAGAACCACTGTGCTCTCTCCCCCCACTCTTGATCAGAACTTCTATTAAGTCATTTCTATGTCTAAAACATAAGAATTACTAATATTAAATGCATGTGTATCACTTTCTTTTTGTTTCAAAATTTACTTATTTATTTATGAGAGAAGAGAGAGAGAAATAGCATCAATTTGGCACATGCTATGTCAGGGATCAAACTCAGGACTTTATGTTTGAGAATCCAATGCTTTATCCTCTGAGCCACCTCCCAGGCACATCTTCACAATCTCTAGTGAGGATATATATCACAGGGGAGGGTGTGTGCAAAAATTTCTCACTGTCTGCTGTCTGTGATTTGAAAAGTTTGCAAGACACTGGCTTGAGGATACCAGGGCTGCCACAGCCAGTCACTCATAAAGACATGAATGTGTGGTCCAGCAATTCTATGGTTTTACCAGCATCACAGAGTGTGATTCACTTGGCCATCTGGGGTGGGGGCTGTGTGCTACAGACTCTTGGGGAGCACCACCAGGGATGCAGCCCTTGATGGAAAGGTGCTGGAGGTCATGTGCTGACACTGAATGAAGGCAGACAAGTGTCCCACTTCAATGGACCAAATGATGCTGGCCAAGGAACCTTGTCCTCTGGCTGGGAAATGATAGTCTTTGCAAGCAAAGAAGAGACCTATGGACATCCTACTGTCTGGTCCAGACAGTCTACTCCTAACTCAAAGATGGAGACTCAACTGGTATGGGTTAGGGACATAGGGGTGAAGAGTGACCAATCCTGCTGGAGGCCACTGAAACAAAAGTGCAACGTTATATACCAGGAAAATAACCCTGGAGGTAGGAGAAGACTGTCTGACTATCAGAAACCAGCATCAGGGGCTGGCAGGCCAGCCCACCTAGAGTGTGCCACTTTGCCACATGAGAGATGCAGGTTAGAGCTCTCTGCATTGAAGGAAGCTACAGAGCTGCTGTCTCTTTCTTTCTCGCTCTGCCTCTGTCTCGGTGAAAGAAAGAAGGAAAGAAAGGATGAAAGAGAAGGAAGGAAGGAAGGAAGGAAGGAAGGAAGGAAGGAAGGAAGGAAGGAAGGAAAAAGGAAGGAAGGCAAGCACTTCTGGCACCCTAAGGTGTGTGCACTTTGGCAGGAAAGGGTGGGCAGCTAGAAGGTAAAGCATACCTGGCTCACATGCCCAGAAGGTCTCAGGACATGAGATTGTTTTAGCAAAGAAGAAAATCCACACACTGTCCTTTTAAAAATGAGAACCATGAGAAGTTTTGTGAGAACGCAGAAGAACACAGCAGAAAGCCAAGAGAAGAGGACAAATAAGAAAGAACTGGAGGCAAGGTAAAAACCAGGAGTCAGAGTTGATTCAGAAGAAGAAGCCAGAGGGATTGGGATGACAGCTTCATCAAGGACAGGCAGGGAGAAAATCTTTCCGGCCCTGACCAACCGGAGGGGGTGGTTGAAAGGTTAAGATTATGCAGATCAAAAAGGTTTCCTGTTTTCTAGTTCGAATTGGGGGGGGGTGGTTTACTGGAAATTTTTCTAAATCACAAGGTCAAGCAACTTTATGAACACAAAGAGCAGGCCTCCCTCAGGGATGCTAAATTCTAGGAGGCATTAGGACAACAGATAGGGGAACAGCACTGACACCAGGGAAACATGAAATCCAGATGCCAGGGAGTCATGCTTGAGTAGCCTGATTCAAATGAGAGAAAAAGTAAATTCTGGGAGAATAGATGCACAGGCTCTAAGGTCCCAGGTTTGATTTCCAGCATAAGCCAGACCTGAGCTGTTCTGTTCTTTCTTTCTGTGTATCTTTCTCTCTGTATTTTTTATCTCTCATTAAAATAAAATAAATTAAAGTTTGTTTTTTTTTAAAAAAAAAAAAAAGGGGGAGAAAATGGTCAGTGAAAATAGCAGAGCTGTGCAAGCACTCAGCCCCTAGTGGCAAAAAAAGAGAGAGAAACAGAGGTTTTTGTTTGTTTGTTTGTTTGTTTGTTTAATTCATCATAGTACATAGAACAGAATTTCAAAAGCTCTATTTCTTGATGTTATTCAATAATAGCAAGCAAAATATGGTTTAAATAAACTTTTAAAAAAACCTGAAAGCAACCCCAGGGAGGATTTGCAAAATGTAGCAGCAGTGCTAACATTAGCAGGTGTTGTTTCTCTGCATGCAAGCACAGGGCTGTGAAGTTAGGGGACTGCCATGATGTCCTTTTTATTTGTCAAAAGACTGAAGTGCAGAGCACTTAAGTGCTGTGCTGTAGATGACAGAGCAGGACCTTAGCAGACCTGAAACCCCAGTATTCTGTCAGGGGTCTAGCACTTCCCTGGCCTGAGCAGGTGTGATTCCGACGCCTGTAAACAGACACAGAAACAATATCTCAGACAGACAGACAGATAGACAGACAGACAAAGGCAAGAATAAATGATTTAAAAGCAGAAAACATGAAACAAGATGGGAGAAAACCCAACTTCAATTTCACATAACTAGGCAGGCCAGCCAAATAGCTCACTTGGATAGTGCCCTGTTTTGCCATGCGCATGCCCCAGTTTGGAGCCCAGCGCCCACTGCATTGGAAGAAGCTTCAGTGCTATCTATCTATCTATCTATCTATCTATCTATCTATCTATCTATCTATCTACCTATCTATCTAAAAATTAAACAAATAAAATAAAACACATATTTGGGCTTACCTCCCCTATAAGAGCACAATATCCTTTATGTGGATAGTACTTAAGATTTACGTTCACACTGTTTACAACTGAGATCCCTAAAATGGAAAAACCCAGCTGAAGAAATGAACAGCAGTGATGATTTATTAGGTGGGAGAAAACCACAGGGCAATAGAGTAGAAATTAGTTGAATTTAAACCAAAAATCCTTATATGACCCAAAGAAAACAATGAATATGGATTTAGATGCCGCACACAGTAAAATTGTGAACACTCAGGAAAAAAAAAAGAGGTGACTGAGAATCCGAGTTAACACATGTTTTAATTAACTGGTAGATATTGAATTTTGTACGCTATAAATGAGCAATGCATCTTTTCAGGAACTCAAGGCACATTTGGAAAAATGGATCGAACTTTTAGCTACATGGTTCAAAATGTTGGAAGAGGATTTCAGGCATGTCCTCCAACCACAGAACCATAAAACTTTAATTAAAGGAAACTCTCGATGAGGAGTTTCAGCAATCTCCTCAATCACAACCTGGTCAAAAGAGTTTTTTTTCAAAATTGCAGTTAAAGACTATGTAGAAAATTACAGTCATCAGATCAAAATTTGGAGCATGACCAAAGTTGTATGTAGGCAGATGAGAAATAGCCTTTAAACATTTTCATTTAGAATAAAATGAAGCACTGAAGGGAAAAAAAATCTCAATTCATTAGACAAAATAAGACTCAGGAGAGCACATTACGTTCATGACCATGGGAGGAATTAATAAACTAGAAAAATAGAACTTAGAAATCCAAAAGACACCAACTTTTAATAAAACTTTCAAAGCAAGAACAGTTAGAAAAAAAATTACTTTTTTTTATAGAGAAGCTTCCCCCCTGCAGATGGGGACCAGAGACATGAACACAGGTCTTTGTTCATTGTAACATGTGCGCTCTACGGGGTGCACCACCACCCAGCACCCCCTCCTCCACCCTGATTTATTTATTTATTTTAATCTGTTATTTATAGTTTGTTACACAATTGTAAGATTACAATGTATAGTTCCACACCACACCTACCACCAAAGTTCCCTATCCCTAACCTCACACTTCACAAAGATAACCACCATAGCTCTCATAAGTCTTACAAACAGTTTGTTTGCTTCTGTTTTTTTAGGGCAACTTCATATAAATCAGATTTCTAGATACCATAAATGTCTTTCATCTCTTATTTCATTAAGCATAATCACATCCAGTTCCATCCATTTTGTTTCAGAGGTCATAATATCACCTTTTTGATTGCAGAGTAATATTCCATGGAATATGAATATATATATATCCCAAAACTTCTTCAGCCAGTTATCTGATGATGGGCATTTAAGCTGCTTCCACTCTTTAGCTATTGTGAATAATGCAGCTATGAATATATATGTACATATGTCCCTTCGAATTAGTGCTTTAATGTACACTGGATAAATGCTTAAGAGATAAATGCTAGATCATAACGTAATTCCATTTTTGTTTGTTTAAGGGCTCTCCATACAGTCTTCCAAAGGGGCTGTACCAGTTTGCATTCCCACCAGCATTGAAGCAGAGTTCCCTTTTCTCCACAACTTCTCCAACACCTGTCATTCCCTGGTTTGTAGATGTAAGCCATTCTTTCAGGTGTAAGATGGTATCTCAGTGTAGCTTTAATTTGCATTTCTCTAATGAGAAGTGAAGTGGAGCATTTCTTCATGTGTCTGTGGGTCATGTGTATCTCTTCTTTAGAAAACTATCTGTTTAGTTCTTTGGCCCACTTTTGTATTGGGTTACTTTTGCTTCTTTTGTAGATTTGTACCAATTCTGTATAGATGTTTGATATCAGTCATTTGTCTGATGTGTTATGTGCAAATATCTTCTCCCATTTACTAGGTTGCCTGGTTATCCTTGTGTAGTTTGCTTTCGATGTGTAGAAGCCTTTTAGTTTCATTGAATCCCATTTATTTACTCTTGTTTTCATTTCCCATGCGTAGGGGGTTGAGTCTCCAAATACATCTTTGATGTAAAGGTCCTGACAACATTTTCTTCTATAAAATTTAGAGTTTCTGGTCTAATATCTAGATCTTTAATCCATTTTTATTTGACCTTGTGTATGGTGTTAGGTGTTGGTCTAGTTTCACTTTTCTACATGTGGCTGTCCAATTTCCCCAGCATTATCTGTTGAATAGACTTTCTCTACCCCATTGCTGTTTTGATTACTATCACTTTATAGGTATCACTTTATAGTGAAGTGTGATACCTCCATAATTTCCCTTTTTCCTCAAAAGTGCTTTGGCAATTTGTGGCCTTTTGTGGTTCTACACAAATTTTTGGACATGCTATTCAATTTGCTGGATAAAAGCTACTGAAATTTTGATAGGGATTGCATTGAAATTGTAGATTGCTTTTGGTAAAATGACCGTTTTAATAATGTCTATTCTACCAATACAGGAACAAGGAGTGTTCTTCTACTTCTGTGTGTCCTTCCCTGTTTCTTTTAGCAATGTCATATAGTTTTCGTTGAAAAGATCCTTCACCTCCTTTGTGAGATTCACCCCTAGGTATTTTATCTTTTTGGGCTGGATTATAAATGGGATTTAGTCTTTTATTTCTCTTTCCTCTGACTTCTTGTTTGTATACAGAAATGTCATACCAGCTCCTTAATGTTTTGAAAGAAGGTCGTTGACAGGCTTCCTTCTACTAGAGATTAAAATGCATTTTAAAATAGAGGTAGTGGAGTGCCTGTGACATTACTGAAAACTCAGTAACGACAGATCAATGCAACCTAATGGAGAATCCTGCAATAAACCCTTGTGTGTAAGAACCCAATGTATGAGAAAGAAAGACCAGTTAGAAATTCAATAATGCTAAGGGGGAGATTGGGTACTCGGATAAAAAACCAAATCAGAATCCTGTGCCTCATCAGTCCCCTGCAGTAATTCCAGGCAGATGAAAGAGTCAAGTGTAAAAGAAGAAAATAGGAACAAGGTTTGGAAAACAAAGAGGGCATTTCATTACATGTGAGCTGGGAGAGAATTGCTCAGCACAAGGTCTCAGAAGAGAAGAAACAGGATAAAAAATACAGGACTATCTGATTACACCTACCCACAACTCCAATTTCTGCCTTACAAAAGAGGTAAACTCAGCCAGGCAGTGGTGCACCCAGTAGAGTGCACATGTTTCAATACATAAGCCCACCCCCCGTAAAACCATGTAGTGGGTTTCTTTCACTATCTGTCCCTTCCAACTCAATTTATTTGTCTCTATCCAATAAATAAATAAAATATTTAAAAAGAGGTAAACTGATTTTTTAAAATATTGTCAATAAAATATCCCTTATATACAAAGCAGTCTTGGAAATTACCTGGAAAAATAACCTCAGTTTAGGAAAATAAAAATGTCTATAAGACAGTCCCAAAGAAAACAAGACTAAAAGGTCATGGTCTAGGAATCTCAAGCATGAGGTCTTAAGTTCAGTCCCTGGCAGCACATACACCAGAATGATGTCTGGTTTTTCCTCTCTCCTACCGTCTTTCTCATTAATCAATAAATAAAATCTTTTTAAAAAATACTAAAATGTCAACAAAAGGAAATCCACATATTCAGCCTTACTAATCAAAGAATTATGAATTAGAATCAGGAGAAGAGTTATTTTTTCCTCCCTGGGTTTGATAACAATTTAAGTCCATGGGAGTCAGGTGGTAGCGCAGCGCGTTAAGCACAGGTGGCGCAAAGCGCAAGGACCAGTGTAAGGATCTCAGTTCGAGCTCCCAGCTCCCCACCTGTAGGGGAGTCACTTCACAGGTGGTGAAGCAGATCTGCAGGTGTCTCTCTCTCTCTCTCCCCCTTTGTCGTCCCCTCCTCTCTCTATTTCTCTCTGTCCTATCCAACAAGGATGACATCAATAACAACAACAATAAAACACCAAGGGCAACAAAAGGGAAAATAAATAAATAAACATAAAAAATTATTTAAAAAGTAAAAGAGAAAAAAGTTGTTAAAAAACAAACAAACAAAAAAAAACCAATTTAAGTCCATATACTTCATCTCTGGAGGGCTTAGTTTATAGCTGGGGGGGGGGGGTGAGCTATCTTTCTCACAATGATGAAAGAAAGGAATTAGCACCACCTTCCTAGAAAACAAGTTAACAGTATGTCACAAACCTTTACAAGTATGTAATTCCACCCAGCCAGTTAGAATTTTTAATACAATGCTGTCCCAGTAGTGGAGAAGCAGAAATCAAGGAAATACCCAGAATTTAAATAATTGAATCAGGTAGAAGATAGCATAATGGTTATGCAAAAATGGGAAACTTTCTCTCTGTGTGTCTCTTATCCAACTAAAGAGTGGTCCAGAGTCACAAAATTACAGGTATGTCCTCCAAGCTAAACACACACACACACACACACACACACACACACACACACACACACACACACACGTATATAAGAGAAGAAATGAAAGGAAGGAGGGAAGTGGAAAGAAAAAAGGAGCATACATATTAGGATTATGGGAGAGATAGTGAAATGGTTATGGAAACAGATGCTCATGTCTGAGGCTCTGAGGTCCTAGGTTCAATCCCCTTCACCACAATAAGCCAGAGTTGAGTAGTTCTTTGGTAAAATAACAACAATAACAACAACAATAATATAAATGATGCTACTAGGTTGAGGGAGATAGTACAATGGTTCTACAAAAGACTTTCCTGCCTGAGACTCTGAGATCCTGGGATCAGTCACCAGCACACCACCATAAACCAGAGCTGAGTAGTGTTTTGGTGAAATAAACAAATGAATAAGTAAATAAAAATAATTTTACCAATACAAATTATACATGTACAAAGAAAATGGGAACTGTGTATACATATTTCTTCTCACTTGGATGTAGCATGATTTTCCTCATTACCTCTTATTGTGTTTTTGACAATGGGGATGCATGACTTAATATATACATGCATTTGCTAGGGGTTTCTTTTCATGGAAAGAGGTAGCATTTGTTTTCCACAAAAGTTTTCATCTTCTTTTTAAACGATTTTTGTTTATTTATTCCCTTTTGTTGCCATGGTTGTTTTATTGTTGTAGTTATTATTGTTGTTGTGGAGAGAGTACGGGAAGACAGAGGGGTAAGAAAGATAGACACCTGCAGACATGCTTCACTGCCTGTGAAGCGACTGTCCTGCAGGTGGGGAGCCGGGGGCTCGAACTGGGATCCTTACGCCCATGCTTAACACTTTGCGCCACGTGCGCTTAGAAACTCCGCATGGGGTTGGGAAGCAAAGTTGGGAGGCTTGGCTTTGATGTCTAATTCCCTCAAAAAAGGACGGTAAACTTTTCTCCTTGAAGAGTCCCCCTCCCACTTTGTGGCCTGTTGTTGTCTTAATGGATAGAGGTGTGGTGACCACAGAGATCTAAACAACAGCCTTCTAAACCCAGCAGGTGTCACTTAGAGCCTGTCAGAGGTGTCCAGAATGGTAACAGATGGATTTCTGCAGAGGCGGTTCTGTCCACCAGGGGGCACTAGGCAGGAGGGAAAGAGCAGACAGGTGGGGCTCATGGCAGGGACTTTGGGTGGAGTCTGCTGGCTCCAGGTTTAGGTTCAACCCCGCTGCCCACTTGAGCTTTCAGAGTGGCTGCGGTGCCCCAGTTCGCATCCCCCACTCTGCTGCCCTGCGCTTGTCTTCGTCGCCCCATACCTACTCCACAGCTCGCCGTTTGTTGCCAATTCAGCACATCTTCCTCACTTCCTCATTCTCCTCGTATCTGTCCGAGACGCTTCCATTCACTTGCGACTGGTTATTGTTTTTTTGTAGGGCTTTAACTTAGATTAGGAATGCTGTTTCACATTTGCAGTGTATCATTGGATCCACATGGATCCCAGTCACTTTCAAAGCCAGCAACAAGCAGCTCCTGACAGCTTTCAATCTGACGCTGTTGACTGGCTACGGAAGAAGGGCAAACGCTAGAAGAAGAAGAATAATTAATAGATGGCCCCTCTTCGAAAGGATAATCAAGCCACAAGGGAGAGAGGGAAAATAGGGTAAAATTAGCACTCAGAGGCTCTAAGTTTGGGACAGTGTGGGTTGCAGAGGGAGCTCCATAATTCAGTGAGAAACCATTCATCTCAATAACCCCCCTCCTTGAGTCAATTCCCAGACTACTCCAGCCTGGGTTACACTCAGCCCCCACAGCCAGTGTGGTTTGGTTTCCAGGATTTCTGTTGTGGTTAGGCTCAGTTAAATGGTAGGATTGCCTTCTCAGGCTGAGGGGGGGTTACCTAGCCTTCTTTCACAAGGGGCATGAGTGGGAGTAAGTTCCAATGCTTCCAGATGTTGCCTGGAACAGTGGCCACATGGTGGCTGCCTCTAGGCATGCAAGCTCCTCCCCTCCTTGGGGGGTATGCTGTTGTAAAGGCTGCTCCACTGAGGACACAGTGTCCCAAACCCTACTGGACTGGGCATCCTTGGAGGAGCAAAGGTGATTAGCAAAGGGCTGCCTAGGCCTAGCTCTGCACCACCTCCATGCTCTGGAGCACCCCCTGCTGGTGGCACCTAGAGCCTCAAATCAGCGCAAGCAAAGGGGTTCTGCAGTGTTCCCTACACACACACACACACACACACACACACACACACACACACACACACACAGACTGGACTGAGCAGGAACACAGATGATAGCATGCTCTGCTCCAAGTGCTTGTTGTCAAGGACCCTGTCCCAACATACTCTGCCTGGATACCTACCTCCCATCCAAGAGTTCAGGGACAGTCAGAGACCCCTGGGAACTGGGTAGCAGTGGCCCTGGGAAACCACTGGCTCAGCTATGTGTGGTCACTCTCCCTGCCCCAAAGGCTCATGGGAGTTGCATCCAGCAGAGGCCCACAGGTTGATCCAGATGTGCTGAGACACTTTAGATAGGCTGCAAGATTCCCACAATAAAGGGGTCACAGAACCTAGGGAGGAAGCCTCCTCTAGAGAAGTTTCAGCTTATCAGGTGAGCTAAGGCACTGCCAGCAATGCCAGAAGCCCAGAGATAAAGTCCCCATGGTAGCTACAGTATGAAGGTGGGACCATGCGTGAGCCAGACAGGCAGCTAGTTCTTACATAGTTCTCAGCCCAGCCTGGGTGCACACTGGGGTAGAAAGCTAGACACATCATTTGCCTTCATCATCATCACCATCATCATCATTATTATTATTAATTTTTTCGTCTTTGTCAGGATTTTCTCACTCTGGTTGACTTTTTGAGATAGAGACAGAAGGAGAGAGAGAAAGGCACCACAACACAAGGGCTTTCTGGGGCTCGGGAGTGAGGCCCATTGCACATCTCTGTTGAAGTCTGTCACTCTAGTCACACACTTTGTTGATGATTGTCCCCCTTCATCCCCAGCACAGCTGCAGAGGCCCTACTTGCAGCTCAGTGGGGAGTGGCCAGCACCCCAGCCCACATGGCCCACCAGTTGGCAGGAGCTATAGCTGAAAAGACATCAAGCCATCTAGGGAGCAAGTAAGACTCAGGCAAGAGATTCATGCTCTGCTCCATCCTAGGCCCCTAGGGAGATAGGACCTAGTCTGGGGTTCCTTTCTCTGCCTTAGATTTTTCCACTGATAAAGGCAGTTGTTCAGAGCCAGCAGGTGGCTCACCTGGTTAAGTGACATACTGCCATGTGTGAGGACTCAGGTTTGAGCCCCAGATCACCATAAGAAAGCACCTGCAGAGAGGGAAACTTCATGAGTGGTGCTATGGTGTCTCTCTTCTCTCTGTCTCACCCTCTATATTTATCTGTCACTCTATCTAAAAGAAAAGGGGGGGGACTCACCACTGGGAGCAGTGGAGTTGTTTGGTCCCAGCGATAACCCTGGTTGAGGCGTGGCAGGATGCACAAAAGCCCTGAGCTCGTTTCTGGCAGGAGAGCGAAATGGAGGGTGGGGTAGAGCCTCAGATATGTGGGGGGAGAGGGGACTGAGAGTTCGGGGCCTCTGGGCTGTCAAGGGATTCGAGCCAATTGCAGCCAGCAGCCTCTGGAGAGTTTGAAAAAAAAAGAATAGATCAAGCTGGTTCATTCTAGGACTACCCCCCCTAGCACCCATGTGGAAAATAAATTGGAAGTGGACAAGAAGACTAGTAGGATAGTGGGCTAGTAGGATAGTGGGCTAGTAAAGCAGGTGGGATCAAACAGTGACTTAGAAGGGCAGTTGATGGAGGTGGGATGAAATTCCTATACATGTCCCACCACCTCACATTTAAGGACCAGCAAAACAGCTCTCTTGGTTAGTGCTCTGCTTTGCCGTGTGCACAACTCAGGTTCAAGCCCAGGCCCCACTGCACTCAAGGAAGCTTCAATTCTGTGATCTCCTGTGCTCTCTCTTCCTTTCCCTCTCTCTTTCTCTCCTCCGCCACCACCTCTATTTTAAAAATAAAAAAGACTACATCTTGCATTTGAACTTCTCACGCTATCTCTAATTTCCTCCCACTCCTGCTTTGGTCTTTGTCTCAGGAGCTCCTTCCATTGGCACAAGCCATTCTCACTTAGTACCAGAGCTCTGTTCCTGAAATCTGTTCATAAAAGAGGAGTCTCCCCTTGCCGGTCTCTCAGGCAGGATGGACTGGACTGAGAGTGGGTTTGTCAACTGTCTTTAGATGACACTAGAGAATGTCACTTCTGCATCATTTATAATGTTCTTAATGTATTTTTCAATATTTGTTCTGTAGCAGACTATAATAAAAAAATAGGGGAAGTACATTGTACCATGGGGTACAGAAAAAAATGTACAAAAACAGATGGAAAATGCTAGCCTGGTGCCCACCAACCACCAGAGAGACGAAACTAGACATGGATAAGGACACAAGATGAGAGGCCTGAGGCTGAGCCCTGTGCTGCAATTCTAATGAAGCAGCATTCTTGCCCCTCGCCCCACGTTCCCAGGAGTCCACAAACAAGGGGGCACCTGAATGAAGACTAGGTAGACTGGCTTTAGACTGGCAGTGACAAGGATCCCAGGATAACAGGAGCTTAAACAACACAGAAATCTCTTCTCTGTGCAAAAACTGGACAAGTTCAGTTTCAGGCTGTGAGGTATCTGAGGGCCAAGCTTCTCCTCTGGGTGCTGCTGTGGCTGCTTCTGTGTAGCTTGAGACCCTTTCACTCTGTTAGGTCCCCACTGAGGTGTCCCCACTTCTTGCAATCAGGAGGAAGCAGGTAGGCCATAGTAAGGTGTGTTACATACACCATAGTCCTCACAAGTAACCTGGCCCATTATCATTGCAGCCACACGCAGTGGCTAGGAAAAAGGTGTCCTCGTCATTGGTGGTCAAGGCTCATTCTTGGGGGGGTTCTTAGCAGGGAAAAAGAGGAGGAGGAGGAGATTATTATTGTTATTTTTATTTTTGCTATTAAGGTATTAACACTTGGTGCCTGAACTACTCCACCACTCCTGGTGACCATTCTTTTTCTTTCTTCTTCTTTTTTTCTCTTTCCTCCCGTTTCTTCCTCTTTTTATTTCCTTATAAAGAATGAGAGACAGAGAGATAGAGAGGGAGAGAAAAAGAGAGATACCTGTAGCACTGCTTCACCATCTGTGAAGCTCCTACACACACACACACACACACACACACACACACACACACACACACACACACACACTGATAGGTGGGGACTGGGGGCTTGAACCTGGGTTCTCAAGAATAGTGATGTGTGCATTCTATTGGATGCATCGCCGCTCAGCCCACCCCCCACCCCCATACCCCATTCAGCCCTCTATGTAGGCACCAAGCTAGGGTCCTTATTCTGTTTCTCTCTCTTTCTCTCTCTCTCTCTCTCTCTCTCTCTCTCTCTCTTGAAAGGTCTTTTTTAATGTATTTCTTTTTAATATTTATTTATTTATTGAATAGGGACAGACAGAAATCTAGAGGGAAGTGTGAAGAGGAGAGAGACAGAGAGACACCTGCAGCCCTGCTTCACCACTTACAAAGCTTTCCCCCTGCAGGTGGGGGCCGGGGGCTCAAATCAGGGTCCTTATGCATAGTAACATGTGCTCTCAACCAAATGCACCACCGCCCAGTTCCAGGGGTCTTTATTCTGAAATGTTTATCAAGTTCATCTCTCCTTTCTTCCATTTCTCCCATCTCTCTCCTTCTTTCTTTTTTTTTAATATTTATTTATTTTCCTTTTTGTTGCCCTTGTTGCTTTGTTGTTGTTACTGATGTCATCGCTTTGTTGTTGTTGTTACTGATATCATCGTTGTTGGATAGGACAGAGAGAAATGGAGAGAGGAGGGGACGACAGAGAGGGGGAGAGAAAGACACCTGCAGACCTGCTTCACTGCCTGTGAAGGGACTCCCCCGCAGGTGGGGAGCTGGGGTCTCGAACCGGGATCCTTACGCCGGTCCTTACACTTTGCACCACGTGCGCTTCACCCGCTGCGCTACAGCCCGACTCCCTCTCTCCTTCTTTCTTTCCTTCCTTTCTTCTTTCTTTTTCTCTTTCTTCTTTCCTCCCTTCCTCTGCCACTGGGGTTATCACTGGGGCTTGGTGCCTGCACAATTTCACTATACCCAGTGGCCATTTTTTTTCCCTTTCTGTGGATACAGGTTGAGAAACAGAGGGAGACAGAGAGAGATAGAGAGAGAGAGGGAGAGAGGTAACATCATTGCTCCACTCCCTGTAAAGCTTCCCTCTGCAGGTGCTTCCTTGTGGTGGCCAGGAGCTCAATGCTGGATCCTTACACACAGTAACATGTGTGCTCTATAGGGTGAGCCACCTGCTGGCCCTGCCTGATGTTTCTAAGTGCAAAGTTTTGTTCCTTACAAGACTGACAGCCTGGCTTCATGACCTTGTCCTAACCTTATGACCTTAGATGACCTATTTATCCTCTAGTAAGTCAGTGCCTATAATTGTAGCAGGATTTTTATTTATTTTTTAATTAAATTTTTTAAAGTATTTATGTATTCCCTTTTGTTGCCCTTGTTGTTTTATTGTTGTAGTTATTATTGCTGTTGTTATTGATGTCATCATTGTTGGATAGGACAGAGAGAAATGGAGAGAGAAGGGGAAAACAGAGAGGGGAGAGAAAGATAGACACCTATAGACCTGCTTCACAACCTGAGAAACGACTCCCCTGCAGGTGGGGAGCCAGGGCTCAAACTGGGATCTTTAAGCCCGTCCTTGTATTTCGCACCATGTGCACTTAACCCACTGCGTTACCGCCTGACTCCCTCTTTTAAAAATTTTTTCAGACCATTTTATTAGGGAAATAATGGTTTACAGGACAGTTGTTGATACATGAGTAGACAGGTGTCTGCCCATTGGTAGCTATAACATAATAGTTAATTAAAAATACAATAAAATATAGAGAGTCAGATGGTAACACAGCAGATTAAGCGCACGTGACGCAAAACGCAAGACCAGTTTAAGGATACGGGTTCAAGCCCCCGGCTCCCCACCTGCAGGGGAGTCGCTTCACAGGTGGTGAAGCAGGTCTGCAGGTGTCTGCCTTTCTCTCCCCCCTCTGCCTCCCCTCCTCTCTCCATTTCTCTCTGTCCTATCCAACAATGACAACATCAACAACAACAACAATAACTACAACAGTGAAACAACAAGGGAAACAAAAATAAATAAATAAATAAATAAATATTTATAAAAAAGAAAAGAAAATACAGAGACAAATCTAAACCTTGTGGCCCAGTACAGTGGAGTTGAAATTAAGTCTCCTCCAAGTTGATCCACAATAGTGCCTTTCAAAATATAGTATTTGACTAAAATCTGTTTTGTTTATGGCAGCCCAATGGAGCAGTGTAACATTTTCTTTGTCTGGTTGCCACACACAATAAACTCCTTCTACCAGTTCTTGACAGTGTTCATATAGTCTATACTGTTTAGCCTTCACAGTGTCCCATGTGCTATCATCATCAATGTTCACCCTACCCATAGTTATAATGGCTCTGGGGTTGGATTTCCTTGGTGTGGAGAAGGGACACTCAGTGTTGTATTGCTGTTACTTTCTTTTTAAAGATAGAGACAGGTAAAGAGAGACTGCAGCACTAAAGCTTCCTTTAATGTGATTGGAGTCAAGTTTGAACCTGGGTCTTGCACATGACAAAGCAGTGAACTATCCTAGTGAGCTACTTGAACAGCTCTGTGGAAGGTTCTTGACAAACAATGGGGCCTCTTCTTTCCTAGGCCTCATTCTGATCTAAAGGCAAGAGACAAAAACCTGCCTTATGTCTTTTGTCGGTGATACTGTCCAAATTGAGAAAGCCCAACATACAGGCCAGGTATTTTCTGCTATTTCCAGTGACCCTCGCCTGTAAGGGGCGATTTTCAGAGTCCCCACTAGGACAGGCCTGGGAGGTTTTCTTTACCCTTATGTACAAGACAGGGGAGCCTGAGACCGCTGGCTCCCAATTGTCTACTGAGGGTTTCCTTGCATATTTGCCAAGTTGAAGAGGAAGCCAACTTATGTGACTACTAGGGTGAAAGGAGAGAGAGCACAATACAAATTTGATCTTTCATCTCTGTCTGAATTATGAGGATATTTTATAACTTGCTCTGGGTGCGCTGTCTGGGACCTGGGTTGCCACTGTGATTGGTGCCAAGAAAATCAGAGATTATTATTTTTCTTTGAATTTTTTTATAATATTTATTTATTTTTTAATATTTATTTATTCCCTTTTGTTGCCCTTGTCGTTTTATTGTTATAGTTATTATTTTGTTGTTAATGATGTCATCATTGTTGGATAGGACAGAGAGAAATGGAGAGAGGAGGGGAAGACAGACAGGGGGAGAGAAAGATAGACACCTGCAGACCTGCTTCATCACCTGTGAAGCGACTCCCCTGCAGGTGGGGAGCCAGGGGCTCAAACCAGGATCCTTAAGCCGGTCCTTGCGCTTTGCACCACGTGTGCTTAACCCGCTGCGCTACCGCCTGGCTCCCAGATTATTATTATTATTATTATAAAAATGCTTATTTATTTAGAATAGAGACAGAAATTGAGAGAAGAGGGGGAGATAGGGAGAGAATGAGATTCCTGCAGCACTGCTTTGCTGCTACAAATGGGGATCATGGGCTTGAGCCTGGATCCTTGCCTTGTGCATTATAATATGTGTGCTCAGCCAGATACATCACTGGTCCTTAAAAAATCAGCAATTTTAGTGGGGAAACCCTTCCCTCGAGTCGTCACAGGTAGAAGCAGTCCCTCATTGTTGAATAAATGTCATTTTGGGGGGAGGAGGGATACAGGTTTGGAGAGCAGCTAGACAGCTTCGGAGAGGTGACAAAGCAGGTCTCTCTCCTGCCTGACTCCCAGGGCTCTGCAGTAGCCCCTGGGAGTGGCTCTACAATCTTTTTTTGTCAAGCAGAACCTATGACACAGCTCCCACCATTTCAGACATTAGATTACCTCCTCCTGAGGTTGTCAGACTGTGGCTGAATGGGGGATTGGGGTTCAATTAGAGGTGGCCTATGTAGGGTTGGGGAAACAGCATAATGATTATAAAAAAAGACTTTCATGCCTGAGGCTCTAAAGTCCCAGGTTCAATCCCCAGCACTACCATAAACCAGAGCTGAACAGTGTTCTGGTCCTACTCTATGTCTATCTAGTTAAAATAAATAAATAAATAATTTTTAAAAACAGAGAGAGAGAGGTGGCGTATGGTCCCCAGCACCTGGCTAAGGAAACCTCTTACCCAGGGGAGCAGGGAACCCTCCCTGTCCAAGTGCTGGCTTCTTGTACCTACAATCCCAGGTCACCTGTATAGCCATCTTTGGTCATATCATCTCTATTTCATGGAGGGAAACTGAGGCCCTGAGTGGCAGTGTAGCTCCCGCTATGTGTGTAGCTGGTAGGCCTGAGGCTGCCTGGCCCTCAAGAAAGGGAAGTTTTTTGTTTTGTTTTGCTTTGTTTTTCCCCAATACTGGAGCACTATTCAGCTCTGGCTGCTGGTGATACTGGGGATTGAACCTGGAACCTCAGGGACCTATGCCTGGAAGTTGTTTTTTTTTACACCAACTTTATGCTATATCCATTATTTTTATTTATGTATTCATTTATTATTTGCACAAGCAAGCACAGGAATAATTTATTGCTCCCCTGCCTGAGCAACCCAGCTGGCCTCCTTCTCAGCTGGGTGGAGAGATGGCCTTGAAGGCTGTGGCCAGCCTGGTTTTGGGAGCTGGTTGTGCTTCTTGGAAAATCTATCGAGGTGACAAAACCACCTAACCCGGGAAATCCTGGTAGATTGGTGTTTACCCAAAAGTGTCATGAAATCACCACTGTTATCATCACTCCCGTCTTCATCCTCCAGCCTCAGCTTCAGTCATCACAGATGGCAGCAGAGAAAGAAAGAAAAAAAAAAAAAAGAAAGAGAGAAAGAGATAGAAAGAGGGAGATAGAGAATCTTCTGTGTACTGACACCCAGAGGACTGTGTCTCATTCTCTGTCCATCTCCCTCTTTCTTTCTTCCTTTCTTTTTTTTAATATTTATTTATTTATTTTCCCTTTTGTTGCTCTTGTTGGTTTTTTTATTATTGTTGTTGTTGTTATTGATGTCACTGTTGGATAGAACAGAGAGAAATGGAGAGAGGAGGGGAAGACAGAAAGGGGGAGAGAAAGAGAGACACCTGCAGACCTGCTTCACCACTTGTGAAGCGACTCCCCTGCAGGTGGGGAGCCAGGGGCTCAAACTGGGATCATTACACTGGTCCTTGTGCTTTGTGCATGTGCGCTTAACCCAACTCATTTCTTCCTTTCTTTCCCATGCTCCTTTCTTCTTTCTTTCCCCTTATTTTTCTCTTTCTCTCTTTCTCCCTAGAGTCCTGCTTAGCTCTGGCTTCTGGTGATACTGGGGATTGAACCTGGGGCCTCAGAGTCTCAGGCTTGAGAACCTTTTGCAGAATCATCATACTGTCTCCCTAGCCCCACCTCCTGCATTTCAGTGACTCAGTTTCTCTTGTTGCTTCAGGGCACGTTGTACACCTGAAGCACTTCTATTCCACCTTCTGTGTCCACTCAGCTCCTTCTTTTTTCTAGAAGCCTCCTCTGCTCTGCCTGCTCCCAGAACTGTCAGAGGTGGACTGTAGATTTCAGGCAGCCTTTCGTTGCCTGGCAACATGTATAACAAGTGTCTGTGGTGACTGCTTCCTGTGGAGCTGGGGCTGGAAGGCTGTGCAGGGGCCTGCCAGGGTAGGGGGAGGAAGAGGGGAGAGACAGGCAGACAGATGGGCTCCCATGGTGACACGGGCTGGCTTCTGTCATCCATGATGCCATCTGAACCAAACTTTTATTTTACTTTATTTTATTTCACATGAGATGGAGTGTTTCCATGGAGAGATGCCAGAACACCACTCTGGCACATGCAGCCAGGGATCCAACCGGGAGCCTCAAGCCTGCACATCCTGTGCTCTCTCAGCTGAGCTATCTCCCCAGGTACTCAGAGCCAAACACCTTATCTTGTTCCTGTGGAGACCTTGTGAATGAGGAGCCTCTAGGCCTGCAGCTAGCATAGCCACAAGCTCCTCAGTTGCAGATCTATTGGGACACCTGGGGGTGGGGGGTGGGGGGTGGGGGGTGGGGGGTGGGGGGGAGAGCAGAGTGTTATCATAGAATTCAAAGAACTGTGTCACTCTGAGCTGGAAAGGACTCCAGGCCCTCACATTGTAAGTTTCTTTCTCTTTGTAATATTTGTTCATATATTAACATATGAGGGAGAGAGAGAGAAGCAGAGCATGCATCACTCTGGTACATGCAATATGGGGGATCCAACTTGGGACCTCATGCCTGAGAGTCCAGTGCTTTATCCACTGCACCACCTCCAAGGCTGCTTTTTTTTTTAAGTATCTTAATTTGTTTATCAATAAAAGAGAAGGGGGGGAAGAAAACCAGAGCATCACTTCTGGCACATGTAATGCCAGGGTTTGAACCCAAGACTTCTTGCCTGAAAAGTCTGACTCCTTATTGTCATCTTCTAGGCTGATGCCCCAATCCTGACATTTTACTGATGAGGAAAACAGGGCCCAGAGGCAGGAAGTAACTCTTACAGGCTTGTAGGAGAGAATGCAAGCTCTAGGGAGGCACTTTCTCCTGGGACAGGCAGTCCCTCTGCTGTGTGTAGAACCTGATAGGCAAAAGGAGGCAACAGTAGTGACAATCATGGTGGCCTGGAGCCCATTCATGCTCTTCTTCTGCATCCACTCACTCACCTGGAGAGAGGAAGCTGGTGGGAAGCTTCTGGGGGCTGGGTGGTAGTGCACCTGGTTGAGCACACACATTATCGTGTGAAAGGACCTGGGTTTGAGCCCCCAGTTCCCATCTGAGGGGGGAAGCTTCACAAGTGGTGAAACAGTGCTACAGGTATCTCTCCCCTCTCTCTAGTTCCCCCTTCCCTTTTAATTTCTCTCTGTCTTTATCTAAAATAAATAAATAAATACAGACAGACAGACTCTGGGGGCCAGGATAACCCACTGGCTAAGCATGCCCTGCTCAGGTCTCTAACTTCAAGTCCTTAGCTGCTCTCTTCTTTCTTGGAAAAGGCCCAGAAGCTTGTGGTGGGAGTGGGGGTGTGGGGGTGTGGGGGGTAGGTAAAGTGCTCTGAGAGATGCTTTCTGCAGACAGAGACCCTCAGCCCTCAGCCTGGCCACTGTGGTACCCTTAGAAGTCCTGTTTACTGCAGGTGGGCTTATAGCTAGCCTCTCTGGTTTCAGAGTGATTCCAGTCTTGGCCACAGCCCTTGGTAGATGGGCCCCCTGTGGGCCTCCTGTAGCCAGGACTGCCTCAGTGTTCAGACCAGAGCTGTATGGCACTGACTGATGCTGAGGGGTCTCTCACCCCTCTTCCCAGGCTGGAAGCAAGCATCAGCCTCCAGGTGGGCCTTCTCTTTACCTCTGTTCCCAAGAAGAGGCAATTCTGGCACCAAAGAGGCCTCTGCTCAGCTGTGGGGCTTCCTGCTGTGCCTTGGGACAGGAGCCTAGCCTTCCAGCTACTGCTCTGAAGATTTACAGGCTCCTTTAAGCAGGAAGGCACCCCCTCTCACACCGTGCTCTCCCTCGATTCTGAGCCTTTCTGCTCAGTCCTAGAGACAGATGAGCGTGGACTGACTCTGAGACCACACCTGCTGCCAGGGATTGAACTTAGGACCTCATGCTTGAGAGTCCAATGTTATATCCTGTCCCTGGCAACACATGATCCAGAGTGATACTGTGGACCAGAGTGATGTGTTCTCTCCTCTTTCTCACTTATTAAAACATAAACAAATGAATCTTTTAAAATGAAATAGATCCCATGATGGGAGGTCACAGAGGGACTTGATTCAGAAAGGCATCATGGAGGACATGGCTCCAGGTGAAGGGGCCAGCATGTGAACACTCAGAGGTGGGCAGAGCATGGGGCGAGGGCAGTGGTGAGTTGCAGGTCAGGCTGCATTGGGCAGCCCCATCAGTGCTGGGAGTTAGAGAGGTAGCTGCATAGGCCTGCACTTGACTATCCACTAAAGCTCAAGCTCCTGTCTTATCTGTTTGCTGGTTTCCTTACCTCCCCACCATGCAGACGCCAGCTTCTGCTTTGGGTATGCCCAGGTCCTTTTTTTTTTTTTTTTTTAAGTGCATGTGTGCACGAGAGAGAATACAGCACTGAAGCTTCCTCTAATTCAGTAAGGGCTGGGCTCAAACTTGGGTCATACACATGGCAAAGCAGCACGCTATCTAAGTGAGCTATTTCACCAGCCCGTGCTTAGATTCTAACTCCTTTCCCCACGCTGGCTTGGAGGTGGGTCCCCTCCTTTTCAGGGAGAAAACCAATCAGAGGGCCTACAACAGGGCTGACACGGCCCAGGGAGAGCCTGGAAACTAACCTGATGCAAAATATGCCTTGCCAGTTCCTGTGGGACCCATTGTGTCTACACTGATGTGAATACCACCTCCCCCACCCTCCCATACATGGACTCAAGGGTACCCTTGATGGGCTTGGAGCAGGGGAGTGTCCTTCCTGATCACAGGGTAGAGTTGAAGGGAGCACAAGGTCATCAGGAGACCAGCTTTGCACAGGGAGAGGCAACGAAGGGGGTGTGAGGAGGGTAACTGAGCTGAGCCTAGGCCAGAGAGATAGCTCACTGGGTAAGGTGCAGGCCCTGCCATACCCAAAGAAAGCCCAGATGCAAGTCCTGGCACTGCATTGGAGTGGCACGGCACTGGAAGAAGCTCCTGTATTATGGTCAGCCCCACCTCCAACTTTGTCTCTCTTTGTGTTTTTTTCTATCTGAATGAAAAAAGAAGTAGATTTAAGAGTGGTGGCATTCCACATAGGCCAGGCCTTGGCTCTGCAAAATAAACACACACACACACACACACACACACACACACACACACACACACACACACACACACAAGTTGAGTTTTGTTGACCTGCCCCTACCCACACCCAGGAGCCCCAGGCTGGCAGGTAGGTTCATGAGTGTAAGCTCAGAGGGGCCATTTGGGGACAAAGCAGCTGAGACCATATGAGGCCACCTGGTCAACTGAGGACTGGGGCTGGGGCCACTCTGCCTCCTGCCGCCTCCCCACCCATCCCACCCCCCAGCTGGTAATATGTGTGCTCAATCAGGTGCATCACCACCTGGCCCCACTCCCAGACTCCCCTCCTCACCATGGGCTTCTGCAGAGTCTGTCCCCTGGCTAGGTGCCCCCTCCTTTCCTATCCCTACCCCCACCCCTGCTGTCTTAGACACTGTACAGATTATGTCTTCAGGCCTCCACCATGTGTACCTTGCTGTCTCTTTTGCTTTCCTGTCTCCCAGCGGTGGGCTCCTTTCTGGAATGGATGTTGCCCTTAGTGGTATCAGGCTTGGAAGGCACTGGGGGTCCTCATAACTGCTGACTCATGAACTCACCCCTTAGGGCCCTGGCACCATGCAAGACCTCAGATTTAACATCTTATTTAACCATATGACTGTCCAGATGGGAAGCTTAAATGAGGAGAGACTGGTGGGGGGCAGAGGGACCCAAACCCTCAGTCTCCCCCAGCATGCCACCTCCAGACACCAGGGAAGACATGAACCCCCAGAGCCGTGCTTCCCCCACACACACACACATATCACCCCACCCAAGCATATTGTTTTGCTCCATTTTCATGCATTTGATGAACTGCTTCCTAATCAGGAAATGGGGAAATATTTTTTTAATGAGAGAAAACAGTGCACATGGAGAAACGGACTCGGAGTGGGCTTTGCCAGAGCAGCCATCTGGTTTCTGACTCACTAGCTGTCCACAGAGGTCAGCTGTGCACCCCATGAGGAGGAGCGACAGGTGGCTCCCTTCAAACAGGGCAGCCCTGTGCGAAGCAGGGAGGTGGTGCCAAAGAGCTCAGACAGACAGACAAGAGACACCCATGAGGGTCCTCTTGTTCAAATTTCCCTCCAAAGGCTGCAGAGAGGCTGTACCTGGAGAGGTAGCCCCAGTCATGTGTCCTCCTCCCCTTCCCCTCAGTGTTTTGTCCTTGTCAAGAGGGATTCACTGGGGCTTTGAGCCTGCACGACTCCACTGCTCCAGGTAGACTTTGAGAGTGAGAGACAGGAGAAGAGGCTGAGATGGGAGGACAGACACCCCAGCATTGCTCCACTGCTCATGAAGCTTCCCCCCTGTAGGTGCTCCTACATAGTAGTCAGGGCTTGAACCTAGGTCCTTGTATATGGTAACATGTGTGCTCTACTGGGTGGACCATCTACCCAGCCTCTCACTGTTCCACGCAGGGCATTGTCAGAGGGGATGTGCACACCACCACCATTAGCAGCAGAAAGCAGGCTCATTCTCATAGTCTATCTCCTTAGGGTGGTGACTTGCTTGCTGGCTCAGGCACTGCTGTCTTTCTCCCCTTTCAAAAATGCCCGGAGGCCTTGTACTCATGCTCTTAGGGCTGGGAAAACAAAACAAAACAAACAAACAAAAAAACCTAGATTTAGACTTGCCTTGGAAAGAGCCAGGGCTGTTGCCTTGCATTACCAGGTCGGGGAATGGTCCAGTTTCCTTGAACCCTACACCTGCTCTTGAAAAGTGGGGCACTGACTATAGGCATGGAGTGGGTGAAACAGTACCACCACCCAGAGCCCATGCTCAGCCCCCAAGCTCCAAAGTAGCTTATTACACCTTTCAGGATGTTTACACATGGGAAATCACTTTTAAGAAAATTAAAGAAGAGAAAAGAAAAACTTTTTTTTAATTTTTAAATTTTTTTTTTTTTGCCTTATGAGTCTACCTGTGACTGGAATAAGCAAAAATCACCATCAGCCCTTCAGTGTCCTGCAAAGCCTGAGTTTTAGGGGTGCTCACTCACATATGCCAAGCCCCCCTCAGCTGAGCTAACAACCATTTCTCTCCCCAAACTGCAGCTTACTTTCCTGGCGTGTGAGAGGGCTTGAAAATTATGAGGTGACTCAACTAGAAGGCTGACATGGAGGTTAGGGAGACACCCAGGGTGACTCCAAGAGGACTCCCTTTTAGCAAGTGGCATTTGGGGTTCCCTGGTCATCACCCCCACCCAACACATGGATGCCCCTTGCTCTGCTGACAACAACCACCATGCTCAGTAACAGGAGAGATAAGGCTTCTGCTTTCCCTCTTTCTGGTGCTGAGATGTGGGGTCTACTGCTCTCCTGAGCATCTCATTGTTTCTTTATAAAATCAGGGTGACAGCCCAGCCTGCTATCCATGTCCCACTGGCTTGTGAGAAAAGGGAAATGGGATCACTCACTCATTTGACAATTAATTATTGGGCACTAGTGACACCTGGTAAACAAAGCAGAGGAAGAATGACACTTCCACACTAATGGGGTGTGTGTAACAGGGCTCACAGACAGACACAAAGGCAGCTCAACTAGTGATGGGTGTGGGGAGGGTGGGACCCATGAAGGAGCATAGCCAGTGTGGAACATGAGGTGGTCTGGGGGCACCTTAGGGAGAGGCTGATATTTGGAGCAATGCCTGGAATTCTGGGGTTCAGGCCTGTAGGGAGACTCTGACACAGGGAAGTGGCTGGATGACACCAGGTGCAGAAGCAGAGAGCACACAGAGCAGCTTGTGGGACATGGGCTTATGACAGCCTGGGGACTTGGGGGGTTCTTTAGGCCTTCACAGACTCCCTTCTTATCTCTTGTACCAAGGGACACAGGAATGTACGAGTTGGTGGCATATGCTATTGTACTCTGTTGTAAGGACACTAGGTGGGGGCAGGGATCACCTGGGGCAGAGCAGGTCGGGGAGGCCAGGTGGTGACCAATGCATGTCCTGTGAGGGGACAGGCCATTATGGGAGCACCAGAAGTGGTGAGAGTTTTCAGATCCCAGATGTATTTTGAAGGTAGAGCAGAGAGGACTCAGTGGAGATAAAGGCTTTCATCTGTAGGAAGGGGTATGAGTGATTCATATGAACAGGAAGGGGTCAGGCGGTGATGCACCTGGTTGAGCACATGCTACCATGCTCAAGGACCCAGGTTCAAGTCCTCAGTCCCCACTTTCAGGGGGAAGCTTCATGAGTAGTGAAACAGTGTTGCAGGTATCTCTCCTCTCTGTCCTTCTGTATCTTTATCTGCCCCTCACTCTCTATCAAAAAGAAAAAAAATGTTTTGAGGAGAGTGGTGGAATGAGGCAGACTTGACCAAGTCCCAAGGATAACCCTGGTAGCAGAAAAAAAAAAAAAAAAAAGACCAGGGAGATCAGGCTGAGTTGGAGGAGATGGCAGGAAGCCCCATTTCCCTGCAGGCCAGTGCCTGCTGCCTTTCCCCCGTGTCCCCGGCAGCTGTCCTTGTCCTTGCAAAGCCCCAGATGTGAGCCACCCAGGCCGGAGACTCCTAGAGGTGGTCACACACCATTGCCTATGTCACATATCATACATGGGGAGGCAGGGGGACAGCCTCATCATACTCCCTCCCCCACAGTTTGCAAGATAGGCAGGCAGACTGTCTGTTGCACCTGCATCCATTGGAGATAGGTCTAGCAATGGCAATGGTGGGGGATTTGCTCAAGGTCACAGAGGGCAGAAGGCAGCAAACCTCAGTGCCTTTAACCCTATGGCAGCTGCGTGAGAGTCAGCACCAGTATCGCTTCCTTTTACAAGTGGGGGAAGAGGGACTGAGGTCAGGTCATGTAGTCAGTGGATGCAAATCTGGGATTTGAATCTGTGCATTTAACTGCCAACAGCCTGGGATGCCTCTGAGGGCCAAGAGGTTGGGGTTTGACTGCATGAAGCTGGATGTGGGGGTGCTGGGTACTGAGACAAAGCAGCCCACTTATCTCCATTCCTGCAAGTTCCCAACAAACAGCTCAGACCAAGGACAAGTGTCTTCAGCCATTACCAAGCTGCAGCATGTGTCAGGAAGGCAAGTTCTTATTTAGGGTGAGAACCGACTTCCAGCTCAAGGAGTCTGGCAGCAACTTGACAGAAGTTTGCCCGCCAAAGAGAAAGCTAAGATTGTCATGACCTGCTTCCTGGAATTACTGATGTGCACATGACCTTCACAGGGAGTTGGGGGGCGGGGGGGAGGAAAGACGACAACCGGGCCATTTTACTTCCACAAGTATTTACAGGACACCTGCTATATGCTCAGTCCCTAGAGGTCCAAAGAGGACTGTGCTGTACAGCAGGGATAGATGAGTGGGCCAGTGGGACAGAGCAGAGAGCTTGGAAATGACATTGGGTCTGTGTGTGAGTGATGTGAGAGTCGGTAGGAGGAAAAAAGATATATGCAGATGGACCCAGGTTATTGTTTGGGGAGATGGTGTCATACTTGGATAAAGGAACAGAAAGCTGGATCAAGGAAAAGAGTAGCTCCCAAATATGGGGGAAATATATAAATACTGTTAACTATAAACCCCATCAATTTAATCTGGGGTTCATATTCAGCACCAGAGCCTATGTAACCTCTGCATCCCTGTAGATCTCACATTCTGTGGTCAGGGCTAGGAGCATTCCATGTTGTACTAAGTCAGAGAATATAATAAAATAATTTAGAAGAACCACTATAGTGAAGTATAGCCAAATTAGAGCCAGACCCTAGAGCCTCAGTCTTCCAAATCCTGCACTGTACCAGCTGAGCTATTTCCCTAGTTACTTAGGGATAGTGCTCAGTCATTTCTCAAATGATTGTTTGAACTGGTAAACTGACTCAATAATATCTTCAAAATGTTCTCTCTTCTTGTCTTTCCCTTTTTCTGCCTCTGGAGAGACTTCCTCAATTTATCTTCTAGCCCTTGAGGAAGATTGATTTTCTTTCTTTCTTTTTTTTTTTTTTTTGTAGACCATTGTCTTATGGGTCCAATATGTCATTTTATCTCTCTTCCAATATTAGTGATGAGATTTTTTTTCAAGCCTTCTTTTCTATAAATGGTCTGTGCTTGATCCAGAGTCCTTTCTTGTCCTTTGTTTTTTTAGTTGGCTGGCTTGGGTCATGCCTGTCATGTTGGAGACTATCTCTTTGCTGCAGAGGGCTGAGGGGAGAGCAAGAGCAGGTGTGCTCATCTAGTCCACTGTCCTTACCGATCATGGAATCTTTCATCTCAGTCATTTACTTTACAATATCAAAAGATGGAAAAACACACTAGTAACTAGGATCACTCAGGGAGGTAGGGATATACCTTTTCCTCTCAATCCCTAAAAGGAAAACACAGTGCTGTTTCACTCAAACAATTCTCTGTCACAAGCATTAGCATGAGGCTCGTGCATTGACATGGGACAAGTATAAACCACTTGAAAATTGTGAATTGGCTTGGAACGCTTTCTCCCTCCCCCCCCCCCATCGCCCCCACAGGCCTGAATCACTAGGCGCTCATCTCCTCCTGCATGCTGAGCTGAGTGTCTTATCTCCATAGCAACACTCCAAGCCCCTGGGAGGGAGAGTGGGGTGTAGGTCCCAAACATTGCAGCTTAGCGCTCCTGTCTACACCAGAGGGAAAAGCATCACAACAGCATGTCAGAGGATAAATGAATGCATGAATGAGACTCTGCTCTTCCTGCCCTCAGCACACATGAGTCCAATAGGACTCTGTGGTGAATTGAAGCATGTAGATGCATCGGAGCAGTAAGCCAGACACCAACTGAGAGAAGAAAGGCAGTACCCAGAGGTGGCTCAGTAGTCAAGCACAGGGTTTGAGAGCAAAAGGTCCCAAGTTTGAGCCCCAGCACTATGTGGGCCAGAATGATGTTCTGCCTCGCTGGTTAGTAGAGGGGAATCACCTCTCAGGCCTCCTACTGGAGCCCATCTCCTCTCTCTAAGGCTCCCTCAACTCTCCATGCCTCCTCCAGGTCTGGCAGGGTAGCAAAAGAGCAGGAGCTTAACTTCCTTTATTTCCTGTGTGTCCTTGGGAAATTCACAGCACATCTCTGTTCTTCTGACTGCTGACATGTAAATGCTTTGCGGGATGACCAGAGTGTTCACACAGGTTATGGTTGTACCAGGTGGGGTTTGCAACTAAAGTGTGGCCAATGAGTAGTATCTGTCACCCTGAACCCTTGATGTGCCCCAACTCAGGAGCCTGTCCTGTCCTTTCTTTTCTCTCCCTCTCTCTTTTTTTGCATATCTATAGGAATCCACTTCTCTAGCCTCACTTTTTCAGATGGAGGCAGAGAGAGAAAAGGAAAAAGACCACTGACCACTGCACCAAAGCTTCCTTCAATGCAATGGGGGCTGAGCTTGAACCTGGGCCATGCAACTGGCAAAGCAACACACTATCCAGGTGAGCTATTGGGTTGTCAGAAAAGTCACTACTTATTTGTCTGTTTTTCTATGCAAAAATGCATCATGACTTTTCTGACAGCCTAATACCTTCCCAGCCCTGCACCTTCTTTCCATAGCAGAGCTCCTGTCTCCTTCTCAGCCCTTCTCCATCTACACCTGCAGCCTCCAACACACCTGCCAGCTATCCACTGGCCACCAGACAGGGCCTAGAGGGGTGGGCAGCATTGATTATGGTTCCTAACACCCAGGATCCACTCTCTGTCTCAAACACAGTCACTTCTCATTGGCCTGGCTGGCGACTCACTTCTGTGGACTGAGTTTCCCAAAAGCGGTGCTGCCGTTGTTCCTGGCCCAGTCCCCTTCCCCATCTGGTGGCCCCAAGAAGCTGCTTGGGTGCAGCCAAGCCTCTGGCTTGAATCCATTCTGGGTTTCTTTTTTTTTTTTTTCTTTAGTTTTTATTTATTTACTAGAAAGATAGGAAGAGAAAGAGAGAGAAAGAGCCAGACATCACTCTGGTACATGTGCTGTCAGGACCTCATGCTTGAGAGTCTAATGTTTCATTCACTGCACCACCTCTCAGACCACCATTTTGGGTTTTCTAAAGGTGCTAGCTCCACAATGAGCACCCCCTGGCCAGCTTCTGACCATTCCTCCTGTCCTGTCCCTTCTATCCCAGATATCTGCCAATGTCCATGCCCTGCAGGACTGCCCCTCCCCTGTGCTGAGCCCAAGGGCAGGACTATGCCCTGTTCATTTTGTATTTCAAATGCTGGGAGGTGGTTCAGTGGGTATAGCACTCACCTTATTATATATAACCCTGAGTTCTGTCCATAGCTCCATGTGGCAGCACAACAGACAGCACCAAGGGCTCACTCTCTAAGGATGGGAGTGATGCTTTGGTGCATCACCCACTCTTTTTTTTCCCTTCTCTCTTTCTCTCTCTCTCTCTGTCTGTCTCTGTCTCTATCTCTATCAGGATGAAGAATAGAAAATTTGGGCCCCAGGGAAAAAAAAAAGAAAATTTAGGCCCAGGAGGCCACTTGATGGTGTCATACATACTTGACACTGTTTACTCCTATCTGCTATGTTAAAATTTTTCTAATTTTATTTATATATATTTATTTATTTATTAGTGGATAGAGGCAGAGGGAAGTTAAGAAGGAAAGGGAAGATACAGAAGGAGAAACCTAGACACCCACAGATGTGCTTCAATGCTTCTGAAGCATCCCCCCTGCAGGTGGGGAGCTAGGGCTTAAACCTGCATATGGTAATAAGTATGTTTAACCAAGTGAACCACCTCCCAGCCCCTTAAAAAGTTTTTCTAAATTGCCTTCAGGGTTCTTGTTAATTTTTTGGTGCCTGTATGTCAAATCCACTATTCCCGACAGTTTTTCTTTCTGTCTCTTTTTTCTTTTTCTCTTTCATTTGATAGGAAGACAGAAGCTGAGAGAGGAGAGGAGGAGAGATAGACAGAAAGTAAGAGAGACACCTGCAGCACTGCTCCATCATTTGTAAAGCTTCTCCCCTGCAGGTGGGACATGGGCCTTAAACCCAGATCTTCGTGCATAGTAATATATGGCCTCAACCTGGTGCACTACCATCTGCCCCCCTCCCCAGTTTTTTGATGTCAGACGCTTGCACACATTGGGCCTTGGTATTTGGGGTAAAGGAAAAAGGGGGAGGGGGTATGAGTGTGGACAGAGGTAGTGGGATGACATGCCTCCTCATGATTCTTTCCCATATGGGGCCACCTAGGGCTCCCACCCATCTCAGGAGAGAACCCCTCCATGGGGACCCACCTCTTCTGGCAGTTGTAATGGGACAGCCCTAGCCCCCAGCTTCCCTCTAGATCCCTATGCTCCCTGGGAAAGGTCAGTCTTTGGGCTCTATCAGCACTCTGGCTGGAAATCACTAAATATGCTGGCTAATGTACATGTGTTGCCATCTCCCCTCTCCCAAGAGCTTGTGACTTCAGATCAATCCCATACCCATCCATTTAGACTGTCAGCCTGGGAGGGAGAAACTGTTTTTTTTTTTTTTTAATATTTATTCCCTTTTGTTGTCCTTGTTGTTTTATTGTTGTAGTTATTATTGTTGTTGATGTCATCATTGTTGGATAGGCCAAAGAGAAATGGAGAGAGGACGGGAAGACAGAGAGGGGGAGAGAAAGATAGACACCTGCAGACCTGCTTCACTGCTTGCGAAGCGACTCCCCTGCAGGTGGGGAGCCGAGGCCTCGAACCAGGATCCTTACACTGGTCCTCGTGCTTCACGCCACGTGTGCTTAACCAGTTGCACTACCGCCCAACTCCTGCTTTTTAAAAAAAAATAATTTTATTAGGGGGTTAGTTGTTTACAGGACAGTTTTGGACACATGGGTGCAATCTCTCATCTCCCCATGATCAGTGTCTGCAGAATACTCTTACCTCCAACCATCATGTGCCAAGACCTGAAAGACCACCTCCCCCTACCCTGTCCTCTTTCTCTGGAGTCTTTCACTTTGGTTCAATCCACCACACCCAGTCCAAGCTTTAATGTGTGTTTTCCCTTTCTGACCTTGTTCCTTAAGTTCTACCTGTGTGTGAGATCATCTGATATTCTTCCTTCTCTCTTTGGCTTGTATCACTCAACATGATTCCTTCAGTTGTCATTCAAGATGAGGTGAAAGAGATGACTTCATCATTCTTAACAGCTGAGTAGTATTCCATTGTGTATCTATACCACAATTTTCTTAGTCACTCATCTGTAATTTGACACCTGGCTTGTTTTCAAGTTTGAGCTATTGCAAATTATGCTGCTATGAATGTAGGTTTACAGAGATCTCTTTGGATGGATGTGTTTATTTCTTTTGGATCGATCCCTAGGAGAAGAATTGCTGGGTCATTGTAGGTCCATGTCTAGCCTTCTGAGTATTTGAGAGCCTGTATTTTATTGTTGCACGGATTTAGCCAGAGCTGTTCCACCAGCAACAAGAGGATGGCCACCCTAAGGTAAAGCAGGCCCGAACACGCCACCTTGAGGCCAGGCATGGAGCGGGGGAGCAGCTGAGCAAAGCCAACATGACATCTTCAACTGCTAAGCATGCTGCCGAGGTCCACAGCGGACCTCTCCCTGGTCTAATGTTGTTTCCCCATTACAGATACCATGACCAGCAGGACGTCACTAGTAACTTTCTGGGGGCCATGTGGCTCATCTCCATCACCTTCCTATCGATTGGCTATGGCGACATGGTGCCACACACCTACTGTGGAAAGGGTGTCTGCCTGCTCACAGGCATCATGGTAAGTAGCACCTATCTCGCCATGCCCTTCCACCTACACCCCCACTAGAGATAAGTCCCCCATGGCTGTCCCCTCATCCCAGGACCTTGGCATTCACATCTGCATGTAGAGGTGGTAGGCTTCGGGTGCGTGGTCCTCCAGTGCTGGAGTTGGGGGCTATGATTCCAGCAATGACTTTGGCCCCTTTCCCATCACATGGCTGTCACATGTCACAGCATGTGCATAGATGGGACATGGACTGTGGGCCCCCTTCTGTTGCTCCCCACTCATAGGGGAAGGCTTCCCAGATGAATGGGGAGGCCTGCCATGCCTTGCTCACTGACTGGTGATGAGGATTATGGAATGAATGCCCCCTGCCCCAACCCTAGAATCAGAGGGAATATTCAAGTGTTCCTCTTTCAGAACAGGAGACTGGGACTCACACCAGGAAGTACATGGCCAGTCCTGGTGTTGCGTGGGGCTTATAACTTTGTTTTAGGTCTCTAGGGGGAATATCATAGCTCTCCCTTGGGGGAACTCTCTGCATCCCATCATGCTTCTTTTTAGTTCAGAGGGCCAGCTCAGGAGGTAGTGGGCCTTTCTTCTGCACTCAGACTCAAGCCCCAGCACCATATGGGAGTATTATAGCATCAGAGGAAACTCCCATGCTGTGATATCCCTCCCTTTCCTCTCTCACACTTTCTTGTGAATGAAAAAATGCCACCCAGGAATGATGAAATCACCCATCTATGAAGTTCCAGCTCTACAAAAACAACAGAAAGAGAGAGAGAAAGAGAGAGAGAGAGAGTTTGAGAGAGAGAGAGAGAGAGGTTAAGAGACAGAAATAAGAGGAAGGAGGAAAGGGAAAGGAAATGAAGAGTCAAGAAAATTCTTATTTTCAGTGCTCCTAAAGATTCCATTCTTTGCTCTCACTTTTCTGGGATATATGGTGGGGAGCTAAAGAAACCCCCTCCCTCTAGAAAGGAAATTAACTTGTTAATTCTTCAACAGGGTAGGCTCCCTCTTCCCATCCCAGGGACAAGGCAACATGGTTGGACCACTCAGAGCACGGGAGACTCCCCTGCTCCCAGGTTGAGGCCAGGCAAGAACAAGAGGGTTTGGGCCAGTCAGCCACCCACAGGTGGGTACGGCCCTGCCCAGAATCTTGCAATCAGCATCTGGCAATCAAAATCTGGGAATCAGCAGTTAAGGATCACAGGCTTAGCACCCAAGGGAGTGCCAGGACTCGGAGCATGGTCCCCAGGTTAGGAGGAGTCTGGCATAGCACCTCCGGTCACCAGGGAGCCAGGAATGACCTGTTCTTCCAAAAGGGAACATGCCACCTCCAGGAGCAGAAATGGTCTGCCTGAGAGCCATGCCAGGGCTCAGGCTTCCACAGTGGGGTCCAGCCTACAGGCTGAACCCAGCTACCCAGAGGTGGACAGACGTGTTACTTGCCCTGTTATTTATTTTTCAATATTTTACTTATTTTTATTTTCTTGGATAGAGACAATGAAGTTGGGAGGGGTGGGGAGGTAGGGAGGGAGAGAGAAAGAAAGACATCTGTAGCCCTGCTTCACTGCTGTCAAAGCTCTCCCATGGGTGGGGGTCAGGGGCTTGAACCCAGATCCTTGCACATAGTACGCACTTAACCAGGTATGACACTGCCTGGCCCCCTGCCATATTACTTTTAAATACTAGTAATTCATCCTCCTGATATGCACACTGTGTCCCAGAAGCAGCCCAGGGCCCCTTGCTCTCTGTCTCTCTCATTCCCTCAACACCTGCCTGACCCAGCACAGCTGGGTCCCTAGGCACAGCTCCACCATCCTATGTCAAGAGGTCTGCAGCTCCCTCTGGCTCCCTGGCTTAGAGCAGTGAGTATTGGCACAGAGTAGAAAGAGAAAATGGATGAGGAGAACCTAATACTCTCCTGCCACATTACAAATACAGCTCAGAGTGGTGGTAGGAATAGTGTAGCGGTTCTGCAACAGACTTTCATGCTGAGGTTCCAGGTTCAGTCCTCAGCACTACCAGCATCAAAAGCTGAACAGTGCCCTGATTTTTTAAAATATGTCATTTATTTATGAATGAAAGAGACGCAGAAAGAAAGATTATAGCATTGCTTAGCTCTGGCTTAATGGTAGTTCTAGGGATTGAACCCGGTACTGCCAAGCCTCAGGCATGAGTGTCTATTTGCAGAACCATTATGCTGTCTCCCCAGCCCTGGTTAAAACACATGCATGCATGCACACACACAACAAATAAACAACAACTGAACAATACACTGAATATGACTTTCCAACCTTTTGCACAGCCCAGCTCTAAGAGGTTCTCTCCATCCCCTCTCATCCTCTCTTGTCCCCTCTGTCACTGCTTTGACCCAAATTCATGTCACCTGCCTGGCCCTGGGGTTTCTGACAGATTGGACTTTTCCAGCTGAGTCACTCCTTGCTTGTGGGTTTCCATGGCTCACCTCCCCCCAGTCTCCCCCAACAGGGCTCCCTGTTGTCTGTCAAAGTAGTGCTTCCTGTTTGGTTGCCATGGACACCACGCAGGCCAAAGCCTGCTGGGGAGGGGAAGGAAGGCACTGTGTGTGAGGCTGCAATAGTCTTAATCATTGTTTTCTCTTGGCAATCCCAGCCGTGGGGTAATTACCCACCATTAGCAAGCTAGCTCATTGTCTGAGCAAATGACTTTCTGGGTATAGTCCCACGTGGCTGAGGGAACTCACCCCCAGAGCAGAGATAGCAAACCCCTTATCTCCCTAGCAAGAATCTATGATAACACCAGCAGAGAGGGTGTTGCCACTTTGCCACTCTAGGAACTGAAAAATGGCAGGTGTGAAGGCACCCAGCCTTCAAGAGGTGACGGTTGTCTGGGGGAAGGGAGTCTCTGGGCAGAGTCTGAGGGTGTCTGCTTGGCTGTTTCCTCTAAGCTGGATCCAACAGGCAGGCCCTTCCAGAATGCCTGCTGGGAACTCTGAGTTTTCCCCAGGCCTGGGGATGGCAAGGACAGAGGTAGCAGGCCTTGAGTCATTTTGGGCGGAGGGGAAATTAAGAAAAAAAAAAAAGATTCAGCAAGCTGTCTGCTTAATGTCAGTCTGGAAAGCTGGGCTTCTCCCTGACTGTGCCTTGGATCCCAACCCATTAATGTGATTTTCTTTACTTCATGGACAAAAGTGGGGACAGAAGCCGGCTGCAAACCCTCCCGGTTCCCCCCTCCTCCCCAACACACACACACTTGCCCCAAAGCTGAGGTTTCCCAGCTGCAAGTGTTTCTTGGAAACAAGAAGGGATTGGGGTCAGGGGAGTGTGGAGATGAGTTTGGTGTGTCCTGCCTGGCCCCGTTCTGCTCCTACTCAGTGTGTCCCTCAGAAAGTTTGACCTTACTCAGGGGAACAAGGCAGGGAAAAAGTGGGAGGAAGGAGTTGGGCAGAGAAGCCCCTGCTGTCAGCATCCCAGCAGCTGCCCACCCTCCTCTGCCCTTTTCCTGTTCTTCTTGCCTGTCTGCCCTGAAATTCCCCCCCAGGACAACCTACACCTTCATATGGCACAGCAGTTGGGTCCTTGACAGTCCTTCTTTTACAGCCAAGCTGCCCCCCCATGAGTTCACCTAGGTACGAAGGCCCAGTACCCCCAAAGGAGCACTTGGAGGGGAGCAGAAGGCATATTTTGCCCTTCTTCTGGCCAGCAATACACAGGGAATCCAGGAGAGAATAAGGCAGCAGGCAGTGATGGTTTTACGGAGTTCATTGGAATAGACAAGCGAAGAAGTGGTCACCAAGAGATGGCAGGGTGGACAGTAAAGAGGAGCCACCTACCTCAGAGAGGCTTGTCAGCAAAGAGCTAGGGCCAACTTACTGCCTGTTTGCTAGACAGGAATGCACTGGTTATTTATTTTTCAATGAAAATTAGGTCTGTGGGAAAGTAGGGGGAAGAGTTGTCCAGTATGTGCCACCTTGGCATAAGGGCACATTTCTGTCCAATATCTCCTATTCAATTGCCTAGTGATAGCCTTATCTTTTGATATTCAGAATGACTACGTGAGTTTTTGCACGTGTAAATGTCTTAAGTCTGGGGGTTTTCACTGGCTTACCGCTGCATTGTCAGCCTGGCCAAAGTCTTACAGTTTTATGGTATAATATATTTGACCTCTAACTCAGGACTTCTGGAATGTGAGATTTCACTACTCCAGCCTCCTTTCATTCACACTAAAAAGAGAAATAGGGCAAACAACATGATGGTTATGCAGAAGACTTTAATGCCTGAGGCTCCAAGGGCCCAGGTTCAATCCCCAGTACCACCCTAAGTCAAAGCTGAGCAGTGCTCTGGTCTCTCCTCTGTCTGTCTGCCTATCTTATCGTCTATCTTTCATTAAAATATAATAAACATTTGAAAAAATAAGAAAGTAGAAAGAAGAGAAAGAGATACTACATCATCTGAACTCCTACCCCACTGCACTGCACCTCCTAGGTGGTACCAGGATTCAGACCTGGACCACAAAGCCAAGCACACACTCTACCCAGTGAGCTGTCTCTCTAGCCCCCAGGGTTCCTTCTTAATGGAAATGACACAATTATATTTTTACTGATAGCTTCCCTCATGGTATTCAAAGGGTGGATTTTTCACAAGAGTATACACTGCTGTCTACTGGAGTGAAAACCAGGAGCAGAGAACCCAACATCCTCCAGAGAAGCATCCACTAGAGAGTCTTAATAGCTCAAGAGTGAAAAACAGTGGGGAGCAGCCTGCATGCCTGCCCCACCTCCTTACAGAAATCCATCTTCAGTAGGAAGGAGAGATGCCTGCTTAGCTAAAGCCCTGGAGCGCCTGCTTGGAAGACCCTCCAGTAAAGAGGCTATGCTAAGCACCTGGGGCACCCTGGGCATGGGGTCAGGGATGGATGACAATGAAATCCCCAGCACAGCAGGAAAATCAGGGGAGGGTTCCACTCTAGACTCAGGGGGGGGTGATCTAAGCAGAGTTCCTCTGGGTCCAGGCAAACAGGGGAGTACAGGGCCTGGGGAGAACCCTCTCCATCAGGCATTCCCTTTTCTTCTGTTTTGTTTTTCTACCAGGGTTTGGTGCCTGCATGACTCTACCACTCCTAGTGGCAATTTCTTTCTTTTTTTGATATAAGATGAGAGAGATAGAGAGTCAGAGAGAGAGGGAGATGTGTATATATAGAGAGAGCCCTGCAACACTACTGCTTGTGAAGCTTCACCCCTGCAGGTGGGGACCAGGACTTGAACCTGGGTCTTGTGTGTTTTATTGCGTGTACTACCACCAGGTCCCTGTTGTTCTATTTTTTTTGTTGTTCCTGTTTTATGGGCTTAAAAATGTCCCTGTTTTATGGGCTTCATCCCAAAGTTCTCTTGGAGGAGCTGGTACCAGGTCTGGCTAGAGGACAGAGTACACACATCCCCACTAGGACAGTGCCTTTAAAGCCATTTTTTTTTTTAATTTGGGGCACGTGGCTGACTTGATTAAGGCTCTAGACCAGACAGTCCAACTGCCCATCCACACCTTTCAAAAATGGGGCACAGAGCTTCCTGCCAGTCACAGAGGCCAAGAAAACACAGCAATCCTGAATAAAGACAGAGAAACAAGGACAGAAAGAGACAGGTCACACAGGCTTGCCCTGGTGAAGAACCCCACTGTGCCAGAGAGGGCCGCTGATCAAACCACCAAGTACACTACTTAAGACGCATTGGCTTCAGTGGGAATGTTCACAGAAAGCGCTGCCAACCTCAGCCATGCTCATGCTGGGCTTTGCCAGGCTGAGGGAGAGAAGAGAAGGAGACAGTCAAGGAGGGAGTGCAGAAATGGTTGGCCCCAGGTTTTCCTCACAATCTCTAGGGCAGATTAAAGGACTTTTGAACATCTTTCTTGTCTGTTTCTAACACACCCTGTTAGGTGAGAGGAGCCTCCACCCTCCAACTCGAGGTTTCAGATCTCCACTGACCTCCAAGCCAACCAGGACTTTCCAGCTAGGCATTGAAATGGGGCAGACTGCCAGCTTCACCATGCTTGTCAGCTCTTTCCTCAAGTGGGGGGTTGAGCCCAGGGCCCGGTGTGTGGGCAGAGGGCACACTGGCCGGGGCAGGGCTGATGTCTGCCACCAGTGGAGAACCCAGGGAGTGACTGACACTGCCCCCAGTGCCCACTGACCATCGTTGAAGCATAGTGGGGGGGGGGCTTAACACCCTTCAGGACAATGATGAGCTGAGCTTCTTTCTTATCAATTAATTAATTTCATTCTAATTAATTTTTAATCAGAGCACTGCTCAACTCTGTTGCTGGGAATTGAACCTGGGACATCAGAGCCTCAGACATGAAAATCTTTTTGCAGAGCCATTATATTGTAACCCCAGCCTTCTTTCTTTTCCTTTTTAACCAGAGCAGTGCTCAGCTCTGACTGGTAGAAGTACTGGGGATTGAACATGGGGCCTTGGAGTCTCAGGCATGGAAGCCTTTTGCAGAACCACTGTCCTGTCTTCCCATCCCCTGAGCCTCTTTCCTGTCCCTGTTCTTTGCTATGTCTGAAGATTAGGGGAGGGAAGAAAGGGAGGCACAGAGAATCCTGCTGGCTCCCCACCACCCAGTTCTTGAATGGCTTGGCCCCAGTGGGGTAGGAGCTCTGCTCTGGAAAGCTGTGGTCCCCCTGAAAATCTTGGAGTAAGGCAGACACAGTGTCTGTATTATTTTTCACCATTAGACTCCCCTGAAAGCAAGAGAGAGCCTTTTCCTGTGCTGAGTCACAGCCTGGAGCAGTGACATGTCAGCCTGGACCTCCTAAGAAGGAGGGATGGGGTGCTGGCTGATCTTCTGGAGAATTCTCTGCCTAGGCATTCAGTCTGCAGCCCAGAGCATGTGTGTGGCCTTATTTGCTCCTGGCCCCTAGCTGCACAGTCCCCCCATAGTTGCCTGAATGAGCCTCTCCCCTCCATGACGGGCTGTCTCTTGGGTCCCCTCACTGTCCCCTGCAGGGTGCAGGCTGCACTGCCCTCGTGGTGGCCGTGGTGGCCCGGAAGCTGGAACTCACCAAAGCCGAGAAGCATGTGCACAACTTCATGATGGACACTCAGCTTACCAAGCGGGTAAGACACCACTGCCCATGTTTTAGGGGGGACATGGAGCTGAGGGGAAGGCTATCTTATAACCAGTGGGTGAGCCATCAAAGGGAGCAGTCACATACAGAGAGAGGTTAAGGTGCCTCTCAGTGCAGAGGTAAGGGGGCCCCCACATGTGTAGACAGCCTCATGCATAAGTGGGCACTGTGTCTTAGTAGTCTCAGCACCCATCCTCTCTGAAATCACACTGCCTGACCCCAGCAGGTGAATAGTCACCCCAATAATGAAATCTATGGCTCATCCTGGTGGGGCCCACCCTTGCATAATGGTGGCCCCAAAATCTCAGGACTTGGGGTCAGGATTTTGTACACTCTCCAATGTTTTCATGGTATCCTTAGGATAGGCAGAAGAGAGCCTTCCAGATGCTGCTGGAAATGTTCACAAATCCAGTTCTTTAAAAAAAAAAAAGTAAGGGTGGGAGGTGGCTCATCTGGTTTGTAGCATGGGAGTGAGAGAGACCAGGCCAAAGGACAAAGATCCCCTCAAAGATCTGCTGATAGGGTTCTAGACTGACATCTTTTTTTTTTAATTATTACTATTTAATAATGATCGACAACACCATAAGATAAGAGGGGTACAGTTCCACACAGTTTCCACCACCAGAGTTCTGTATCCCATCCCCTCCATTAAACTTTCCTGTTCTTTATACTTCTGGGATCATGGATCCAGGATCATTATGGGGTGCAGAAGGTGGAAGGTCTGGCTTGTGTAATTGCTTCTCTTCTGAACATGGGCATTGACAGGTCGATTCATACTCCCAGCCTGTTTCTATCTTTCCCTAATGGGGCAGGGCTCTGGAGAGATGGGGTTCTAGGACACATTGGTGAGGTCACCTGTCCAGGGGAATCAGGTTGGCATCTTGGTAGCATCTGCAGTTGGTGGCTAAAAAAGCACTAAGGTATAAATCAGAACAAATTGTTTGATAATCAGGAATCTATAGAAAGACTATAGCAGGTGAGATTTGGGGTCTCCATTTTGGACAAAAGCTAATAGGTCTATTTTAGGTGTGTTCCGAGGGGCCCATGACACTACTAGTTTTTGCCTGAGCCCGACAGCTAACATGCAGGCAGGATAAAGGTGTTGTCTGAGGAGATGGTGCCAGAGTTGGAAATAGAACTGGAAAACTGGATCTGGGCAGAAAATAGCTCCTACATATGGGAACAGTATATAAATATTGTTAACTGTAATCCCCATCTATTTGATGTGGGGCCCATATTCAGCATAGGAGTCTATGTAACCTCTGCATCCCTGCCAGTCTGAGCTCACATTCTGTAGTCATAGCTAGGAACATTCTAGGCTGTACTCATTGCAGAACCAGTCTTCCTCAAGTGGCAGAGTATGTTTACCCAGCCTCCCTTCAGAGAACAGGGCTGTCCCTATCAATGTTGACCTACATTGAGGGCAAGGTCCTGTAGAGGCCCACAAGAGGGTCCACTATGTTGTTCCTCATGGAGATAATCAGTGACAGTGGAGAGAGGGATCTGTTAGAGGTCTAGGCCCAACATGTCTATGTGGGAATCCCAGGATTCCCTGACTGGGGCCCTAGATAATGGGTGGCCTGGTAGTGACCAAAAGGGTCATCATCAGAGTTTGCCAGTCTCTTGCCCTTATCTAGCTATGTAGTCTGTAGTTTATCTGGCAGGGTTAGATTTAGAGTGACTGAGGGAAGTAAAATAGGAAGTAAGTGAGGAGGGTATCTAAGTCTAAGTAGAAAATATTTGATTAGGTACTTTATGGTACTTGATTAAAAAGTATACTTTTTTTTTCCTCCAGGGTTATTGCTGGGCTCGGTGCCTGCACCATGAATCCACCGCTCCTGGAGGCCATTTTCCCCCCCTTTTTGTTGCCCTTGTTGTTGTAGCCTCGTTGTGGTTATTATTATTGCCATTGTTGATGTTGTTCATTGTTGGATAGGAAAGAGAGAAATGGAGAGAGGAGGGAAAGACAGAGAAGGGGAGAGAAAGATAGACACCTGCAGACCTGCTTCACTGCTTGTGAAGCGACTCCCCTGCAGGTGGGGAGCCAGGAGCTCGAACCGGATCCTTACGCTAGTCCCTGCTCTTTGCACCACATGCACTTAACCCACTGCGCCACCGCCCGACCCCCAAAAAGTATACTTTTTAGGTCCTTCTACTGTTTGCTACACATATTGAGTCACTGCAAACTATTGTGCACTTTCACATTAAGGCACATATTTTCCCCTAACTTATGGATACATGTGCATATCATTCTATTTCATGGGCCCTGGTCTATATCTAGGTTCTGTGGCTTTGTTAGGAAGTTCACCACCCAATATGAAACTGAGGAGTGCTATGAGCTAGGAATGGTCTCACTTGACTACTGAAGCTGAAGGGCTGACATTCCATGCCTGGCATCTCTGGACACAATCTGAAGTGAAGCCTGTGGAGGTGGTACCTAGACTGACATCTACATGAAAGAACCATTAGCAAAACAGCCATGTTTCAGGGAGATGAGCATTTATTGAGTCAAAACAAGGATAAAAAAGAGAAAAAGCTGTGGTCTGGGAGGTGGCGCAGTGGTTAAAGCACTGGATTCTCAAGCATGAGGTCCCGAGTTCAATCCCCAGCAGCACATGTACCAGAGTGATGTCTGGTTTTCTCTCTTTCCTCCTATCTTCCTCATAAATAAATAAATTCCAAAAAAGAAAGAAAATAGGGCAACTATAAAAAAAATGTTTAAAAAAAAAAGAGAGAGAAAGCACATACTTTAGAGGCATGCAGACCAGAGAAGAGAGAAAGAGAAAGAGAAAAAGAAAGAGAAAGGTGTGCAAGGGTCCCAAGTTTCCTGGTCTTCTAAATGTTATAGTGACTTCCAGGTGGTGGTGCACCTGGTTAAGCACACACATTACAGTACACAAGGACCCGGGTTCAGGCCCCTGGTCCCCACCTGCAGAGGTAAAGCTTCACAAGTGGTAATGCAGGGCTGCAGGTGTCTCTCTGTCTCTCTCCCTCTCTATCTCCCCCTCCCAATTTTTCTCTGTCTCTATCCAATAATAAATAAAATTAAAAATAAATAAATGTTATAGTAACTTCCCTTCCAGGGATGCAGAAGACCCTGAGGGGGTTTGCTTCAGCCTTGTCTCCAGATGCTCACATCCGCACTCATTTGCTTTTTGTGGCCTTAGTAATCAGGCAGAGAGGGAGATACTGGTGCAGAATGCTTATACACTGATGCTTCTGGCCTCTTTTCCTGGCTATTTGCAGGGTACAAAGGGAGGGTTTGCTGATGTCCTTCCTCCAGAACTCTTTCCCTAAGCAAATCCCTAACATGGTTACTATGCACCTGGGTTCAAGTCCCTGGTCCCCACCTGTAGGGGAGAAGTTTCACAAGCAGTGAAGCAGTGCTTCAGGTGTCTCTATCTCTACTTCTTTCCCTCTCAATTTTTCTCTGTCCTAGCAAATAAAAAAAGACAAAAAAAAAAAAAGAAAGCCATCCAAGGTGACCTGCCCTATAGAACCCTCATAAAGTTCAACTGGGTGCAGGATCCCCTTGGAGGCATTCTGCATGGTGTCTGTCACTTGTGGACTTGAAAGAGCCCTTAGAGAGGACAGGGCACTCATTTGTTTCCTCAGGGATTGGAGTGGCTTTGCTGCTGGGAGCCTGACACACCACTGAAGTGTCAGGGTGGGGGGCCTTAAGGAAAGAAAGAAACAAGCTTACCTGATAAGCTGCAGGGCAAACTGAGCCCAGGCAGGGGCTGTTTGCATAATGGCCATGTTTATGGGAGACTTTAAAAAAAAAAACATAAATGTTTTATTTATTTTACCACAACAAGACATATACAGTTTAGCTTTCATTTAATTTTAAGTAAGCTTGTGCAACTTCTTTTTTTCTTTTTTAAAATTTTTATTTATAAAAAGGAAACACTAACAAAAACCATAGGATAAGAGGGGTACAACTCCACACAGTTCCCACCACCAGAACTCCATATCCCATCCCCTCCCCTGATAGCTTTCCTATTCTTTAACCCTCTGGGAGTATGGACCCAGGGTCATTATGGGGTGCAGAAGGTGGAAGATCTTGCTTCTGTAATTGCTTCTCTGCTGAACATGGATCAGCAACAGTAAAGAATGTTCCATCCTCTGAAGGGAGGATGGACAACATACTCTATGCTACACCTGAGGAAGATGGATCCTGAAATTGGGGCAGCTTGGAACATTCCTACTCATGACCACAGAATGTGAGCTCAGATCTATAGGGATGCAGAGGTCACATAGACTCCTAAGCTGAATGTGGGCCCCAGATCACATCAAATCGATGGGGTTTACAGTCAACAATATTGACCTGCATTGGCAGGTCAATCCATACTCCCAGCCTGTCTGTCTCTTTCCTTAGTGGGGTGGGGTTCTGGGGAATCAGGGCTCTAGGACACATTGATAGGGTCGTCTGCCCAAGGAAGTCCAGTTGGCATCATGTTAGCATCTGGAACCTGGTGGCTGAAAAAAAGAGTTAACATAGAGCAAAAAAAATGTGTTGATTAATCATGAACCTAAAGGCTAGAATAGTTCACATTAAGAGTTAGGGATTTTCCATTTTGTAGATAGTAGTCCTATTTTAGTTATATTCCAAAGAGCCCGTGACTATGCTAGTTTGTTTTGTTTTGTTTTGTTTTTCTTTTTTCCCTGAGCCTAACCTCATATGCTGGTGGATCTAAGTTATTGTCTGGGGAGATTATTTCATGGCTAGAAACAATGGAGAGAGGGATCTATTCAAGATCTAGGCCCATCATGTCTGTTTGGGAATCTCAGGACTCCCTGACTAGTGCCCTAGCTGATGGGGTGGGGGGGTGGGGAGGCTTCTTAAAGCTGTGGCTGCTCTAGGGATTGGAGAGGATGGGCAGACTTGGTGTGATGACCACCCAGAGTTAGCCCTGCTTATTTAGACCTCAAGTTGGCAAAGAAGTCTGTGCATGAGTTGGCTTTGTTCTGAGGTCTTGAAGATTATTTATTTACTTGTGTGAGAGAAACAGGCAGATACCTCAGAGCAGGAGGGTTGAACCTCAGATTTCCAGGGGCCCAGGCAGGCAAGTCTGGTGTGTCTTGTATGTGCTGTCTCCCTGGCTTGATTTGACTCTCTGAGAGTCAGAGGAAACTTAATCAGCAATGACCACTGCAGGGCAGCAGAAATGCACTAGGAGTAGAGACAAAGGAAAGGAGAAAGCAAAAAGAAAAAAGAAGGGGACGCTACTGGAGAATGTGCGGTTGCCAAGGGCTCTCCACTCTCCCAGCAGAATCATTCCTGGCATTTGATTGTTTGGTTTTTGATCTATTAACATCTTTAAAGAGCCTGTGCAGACGACAAAAGGAGCAGCCAAGGGTTCAGATGCCTATGTGGGTACAGGTAGAGGGTTGTAGGTAGCTGTCTGATGGAGGGACAATTATTCATGGCATTGAGGTGGCAGGATTGGAGGATTTTGTGTGGGGGTGGGGGAGAGCTATGTTCCACTCAAAGCCCTGGAACCCCTTGACTCTGCTTGCACTCTTGTCTTCTGAAATAATTCAGTGCCAGAGTGAGGGGCTGGATTTCTGCCTTCCTAGAACTCAGACATTACAGGTCTCCTGGTTGATTCTGGTCTGATTTGAAAAGCCCAGAATATGCTTTGTATCACATATGAAGCCTCTATCTCCATCTTTTACTCTGTAAATCAGACACAGGGGGAAAATAAAGCCAAGAAGAGCCAGCTCCCTCCAACAATGGGAAAGCAAACAATTTTTCTGCACTATAATTGTTGATGGGTGTGAGACTGCACTTACTAATTTCAGTCTTTCCATAATGATGCTCTGGGCTCCCTGTTCAAGTCGACTTACTATGTGCAAAGTGGGGCTGCAGAACCAATCAACATATCTCTATTGCCCATCCGTGAGTACAAGGCACCTTTGAAGTGAAATCACATCTTGCTAGTTCTGAGAAGCCTTCCATCTGTTGAAATGTCCCTATAATGTCCAATATCTTTTCCCAGAGAAACAAACAATTCAAGAGTGATGGTTATTGCAGAGAGACTTTGTAAAGCTGGCGGAGTTGTGTCTTCTTACATCACTCTGACTGTACACTGGCCAACCACCCTGCCTACAGCCCAGCTGAATCTGCTCTTAGCATCAAAGGGCTGCTGAGCTGAGGGTATGCAGCCGGTCTCAATGAGGCTTCAGAGGAGGTACCATGGCATGATTGCAAACCTCGCAGGAGAGGACAATCGGATAGATGAACAACTCAAAACAATCTCTTAAAAGTGCATGCAATCATCATTCATCCACCATACAAGCAAAAACAAAACAAAAAGATGAGTTGCAACCTCTTAGTCACAAAACTCTTACTTCTCTTTGCCTGCCTTGCTATAAATGTTTCACCTCAGCCTTCTCCATGAGTCTGTAATGGGCTGTTTGATTTGTTGTGGGCAGGGCCATGCTGGGGTGGGGAAAATGGAGAAAAGCAATTTCTGAGTTTTCTGGCTTTCATTCACTCATCTAACTGGTGGACCCAGGTGGCACCATCATTTTTGCTTTTGGTACAATCAGGCCTTCCCACGCTGGTGTTCCTGCCATTGTTATTCTATAGCTATGCTTTTTGCTAACCTCTGGGCTGCTCAGTGAGATATATGCAAATGCTATACAGAGGCAATTTATATATATATCAGATCTACCATATTTCTGCCCACTCTGTACTACCCATCTCCAGCTCTGTTCTCTGTGACTGCACACAGCATCATGCAGTTCCCCCAACTGGATGCCACACTCCACTTGGGGGCCCAAGTGTCAGGAGATGCTCTGCCTCTGGTTCCCTGACTATGGAGACTCTCGGGTGAAGGGGTGCCTCCCAGAGAGACAGTCTGATGTCTATACCTGCTCTCCTGGTTCTGCCTTCAGTGTGTGTTTGACCAAAGGTAGGAGAGGCTTCTTGCCCTTAATACTCCATCCAGGTCCATTTCCCCATGAAGTCAGTGGGCACTGAGACCAGAGCAAAAGCCCTCTGCTTCCCTAAACTGGTTTCTTGGTTTTTTGGTCAGCTACCTCTCTGCTTCCTGGAGCCCCCAGCATTTTCTGAGGCAGACAGCTTTTGCCACATACCATGCACTCAACCCACTAGTAATCCCCCTTTTAATTCCAGAGATAGAGAAAAGCCGAGACATCACAGTTATAGTCTACTACTGGGAGTGGGTGCTGGCGCATCTGGTAGAGTGCACATGTTACCATATGCAAGGACCTGGGTTCAAGCCCCAGGTTCCCACATGCAGGGGAGAAGCTTCATAATAATAGAGCATAGCTATAGGGTTTTTTTTTTCTCTCTCTCTCTCTCCTCTATCTCCTCCTCCCCCTTCAATTTCCCTCTACCCTATCAAATATTTTAAAAAGGGTAGAAAAAAAGAGAAAAAAGAAAGAAAGAGAGAAGGAAAAAAGAAAGGAAGAAAGAAAGAAAAAAAGAAAGAGAAATGACCTCTGGGAGTGGTAGATACTGAGCCCTAGCAGTACAGCAATAACTCTGGTGGCAATACTAATACTAATACTAATACTAATACTAATACTAATACTAATACTAATACATGATACTGTACTGTTTATAAAACTTCCCTGTGCATGGTGCACCCAGATATTGCTGGCGGCTTGAACCTAGGTCCTCAATCATAACAAAGTGTGTGCCCTCCCAAGTGAGCTGTCTCCCAGCCCCTAAACATCACTCGAATAGCATTATAAAATCTGACTTGCCTGTCTTGGGTTAATCAACCTGGGGCCTGTGCATCTCTTTAAGATTCTCTAAGCTACACCCACTACAGGATTTGCATTGCCCCCTTCTTCCCATCCCAATCTCCTTTCCCTGGGAAGAGCTCCTGCTGGCACCCTGGGCAGTGACCACCCCCCTCCAGGATCCACCTTCCCAGGCTTGCAATAGGGGTTCTCTCTCACCTTGCCCTGGGTAGAGAGATAGAGGAAGAGAAAAGCAGAGACACCTGCAGTCCTGCTCCACCACTCATGAAGTTCCCCCCCTACAGGTGGGCACTGAGTACACCACCACCTGGGGCTCATTCAGTATTTTTTGGAGGAACACATAAGAACACTGAGTCTCAGGGTCAAAATGGGGTCCTGACAGAGATTGCAGGCCATTTGGCTAATGGTTCAGCAAACAATGTGAGCACTCAACCAGGGCTAGGCTCACCAGGCCTTTGTGGTATCTTATTTGTAGTATCCCATCCAGGCCCATGAATCTAGCCTTCTTCTAAATATGGGGGTCACTGACCCTTTATCATCCCCAGCCAGAATGAACACAGACATCTTTGTAAAGATTAATTTACTCACTCATCAATGAAATAGGAGAGAGAGAGAAAAAAAAAAAAACACCAGAGCAATATTCTGGCACATGTGATGCTGAGGACTGAATCTAGGCCCTCATGTTTCTAAGCCCCATGCCTTATTCACTGTACTACCTCTCAGGCTGCAAGAGAGCAAAGGTATGGACCCTTAGAGCTGATGGGTTTGAGGGCTGTGAGCAAGTGGCATGAGACCCCTGAGCCCATCTGCCGGTGACTGATTTGCTTAGTCCTTCTCGTTTCCCTGACCTGTCCCACCTTTGAGCCTGGTGCCCCTACCCACTGGGTGTTCTCTGAGGGTACCCAGCTCCTAGGAGTCCTGGGAGGAACAGACACCCCACTGACAAACAGCTACCCAGTGAAGAGAGCTGGGTCACGAAGACAATGACCACCAACCCAGGGGAACAAGCCACCCTGCTGACCACCTTTTTCTCCTGCCATTAACTGATACATTTAGCTTCCTGCCAGGCTGTCTGCTGGCCATGCATTTGCAGAGTCAGCTCCAAGGCCTGTTGTGCCACCAGGTTCCTGAGGGTGCAGGGCACCTTCTTTTAATCTATCCTAGTGACACACCCTCAGCACTTGAATATGCTGTGATGCTATGCCTTCCCCCTGTACTGAAGCTGAGCCTGGGACCCAAACTCTGTGTTCTAGCACAGCACTGCCGCCATGTCCACTTGGTCCATTCCAAATTATATTCCTCCATGAGGATAATTTCTGGAACCATCCGTTCCACCCCGGTTCCATGGCTGCCAGTTCTTAGCAACATCGCCCCGCCAGATATTCGTCGGGATGCGGCATCATCTAAGTTCATTTCCCACGTCTACGCTCGACCGGACCTGCCAATATACGCGGATATCTTTGCCCACCCTGTCCAACGCTTGACGTCTCGTCATCCAATCTGGTCCCCTACGCCTACACTGAACTTCTCTGTTCCAGACTCTTGGAAACAGAGTTGGCAGTCAGCTGAGGTAAAGAACAAACACCTCATCACATACCCCTGCAAGCGTCAACCCGGCTTTGACCTAGCACGTTATGATTGGGCCCTCCTCAATCGGTATCGAACAGGCCATGGCTGGTGCGCCGCTATGTTCCATGGTGCGCCGCTATGTTCCATCGCTGGGGAGCCAGAGACGACCCGAACTGCCCCTGCGGCTACAGACAGACTATGACCCACATAGTCAACGACTGCCACCTCTCCAGATTCAAAGGAGGTCTCAAAACTTTACATCAGGCTCAACCTGATGCTGTTGACTGGCTACAGAAGAAGGGCAAACCCTAGAAGAAGAACTGCCGCCATCAGGCTGTGGCAATGGAAACCACATGTGGACACCCCCTCCACTCACTTGGGAAACAGGAAGCTACTGTTTGCGTGGAGAGCACATGGGGCCAGGCCACATGGAAGCTGTCTGCTGGGACCTGGCTGCTCACTAGTGCATGCATCTGGCCCTCACACCGTTTCTCGGAAGCAATCTCCCTGTCCTTTAGATGATGATAACTAATCTTGGCAGTTTCTGTGTTGCTGAAACCTACCATGACTCACTTTGCCAGTTGCTATCTTTTTTACAAATCAGAACCTTACTCATGTGGTATTTCACCACTCCTGATCTGCTTTTTATCCAGATAGAGACACAAAAAGAGAAGGAAAGAACTGGTTTTTTAATGATTACATTAAAAAAAAAAAAAAAAAGCTTTTCATGCTGGAGACTCTGAAGACTCAGGTTCAGTCCTCAGCACCACCACAAACCAGAGATGAGCAGTGCTCTGGTGGGAGTGGGGTGGTAGAAGAGGTTAGAAGGAGAGAGAGAGATCGAGAGAGAGAGAGCAAGAATCATGGCACCAAAGCTGCTCCCAGTGTTGTAGCATTCTCACGTGGTGCTGGGCCTCACATAACAAAGCAGGCACCCTACCCAGAGAGCTCTTTCTCTAACCCCTCCAGTTGTGGTCTTCAGCTGTTTCTCCATCTGGAATAATGGTGTTCTGCTGGGCAGTATTACTGTGGATGCTGAGCTCATACTTATGAAGTATTCAGACCTGGGCATGACACCTGGTTCATGCTAACAGTCACCCTGCTGCCATCAGCAACATCATTGCCACTTCCTGTGAGTCTCTCAGCTGCCAGGAGGTCCCCACTCCTAGATGATCACACATTCCCCTATGAACTGATACAGAGCATAGGGACCAAACCTTCACCTGCAGGCTTTCCAGTTGTGAGGGTTTGTTGACAGCCACAGATACAACTGCCAAAGGCTACCGGCAGGAACACTGCCAGGACCCTGTGGAGAAAGCACATGGTTCTGGGGCCCTGCTGGTACCCACAATGCCAGCCCAGGCTTTCCCTCTATCCTTGGAGACTCAACACCTTGGAGACAGAAGAAAAATCCTATGTCAGTGCTTGGCCTGCAGAGGCACGTGCCTCTCTACAGTTCTGCCTCCTTGGCCAAGAGGGCTCTGTCCATTAAACCCTAGACAGTGCCCTGCTAGCTGCCTTCTTAGCTGCAGCTCACTACCACCTGCTTCCACTCAGGCAGGAAAACACAAACAACGGTCAAGCAATGATGTCACCCCAAAGTTTTTTTGCACTGTGGAGCCTTTTCACTGCGCCAAGAAAACAATGTTTATGTTACTTAAGACGTCTCTGAGCAGACTTAGCTGTGCTTAAAAAAAAAATCCCGTCAGCACCAATGAAAAATAGAACCCAGCCCTGATAATAAATTTTTTAAACATACACACACAGAGAGAAGTAATCAGCCTGCAGAACAATGCTCCCTGGGCCTTCACATACGTCTCAGGATCTCAGTATCGTTCCATTTGTTGGTGTCAGTCTGAAGAAGCCAGTCTGTGCTTTTCAGTTTTATTAAAATGTTTTCTGGCTAGTAACCTGACTGCTTTAGGGCAGGCCAGCTTTCTCCCAGGCTCCAGGCCCATGACTCTGTGCCAGTGTGCATGACTGACAGAAGCAAAAGCAGTGGGTCGTCTGAAGTCTGCTTAGCTGTGCTGCATGAGAAACACTTCTTCTTGCTCTGGCTACTAATTGCTAAAGATGTCTGTGTTTTGGATTCAAACTTTGTCCCCTGCCATCTGGATGCCATTGATAGGTATCTGCTAAGTCTCGAGCAGGGAGTTGCCAAGGGTTTCCATGTCAACGGATGAAAGTGTCCTGTGTGTGGTATTGCCGGGCTCTCTGTGGAGGAGCCAGCCCCAGGAAGGCAGCAGCTCTGGGTTCACACATCAGTGTCTCCACCCATGTTCTGAGGCAGCTCTGAGACTAGTCCAATTCACTGATGTGTGACACAGCAGAGAGAGTGTGTCATCCCATGGGGAGAGGAAACAGAGGACTTGTTGCTACCTATAGCACCATGTAGTGGGAAAGGGGTTGCCTGAGGGAGGACCTTTAAAATTCCCAGTTGGTAGTTCTGGATGGTTGAGCATACATGTAACCATGTGCAAGGACTCAGGTCAAGCACCTGGTCCCCAGTTGACTGGGGGCACAGGGGTGGAGTGTGGAAGCTTCACAAGTGGTAAAGCAGAGCTGCATATGTTTCTCTTTTCCCTCTCTATCTTCTTCCATATCAGTTTCTCTCTATCTCTATCCAATAAATGAATAAATAAATTTTAAAATTTCTTAAGAAAGAAACCCACAGTTGATAGGAAATCTGTTTACTCTTTGAGCCCCAAAAATTAGAATCTCAGATAGAATGTGGGACTCCTCAGGCAAGTGCAGCAGCTGTGGGGTTTTGCTTGTTTGTTTATTTTTGATGTATTTATTTATGAATTAATAAGAAAGAGAAGAGGAAAGAGAACCAGAACATCACACTAGCACATACAATGCTGGAAATTTAACTTGGGCACCTCAGGCTTAAAAGTCTAACACTTTATCCCCTGTGCCACCTCTTGGGCCACCAGCAGTGTGTATTTATCTCTTCAAGGGGCTCCCTAAGCCTCTGGGTATTGATAATGTAGTTGTCTGAATATAGTGTCAGCAACAGCAGTCAAGAGCTGTCCTGGAATAATTAAGAAACAAGAAGTACCTCTCAACTTCAGCTCCAGGCTGTCACACCCAACAGAGGATCAGTGAGAGAGGAATGTTAATCATCTTTTCTCAGAGCTCATGACTTGGTCTGGCAAAAGAGCTCACTTGGATAGTGTGCTGCTTTTCCAGGTGTACAACCCAGGTTCAAGCCAGCCCTCGCCACCACACAGGACAACGCTTCATGCTGTAGTCTCTCTATCTCCTCCCCCAACTCTCTCTCTCTCTCTCTCTCTATCTCTATCTCTATCTCTCTCCCTCTCTCTCTCTCCCTTCTCTGTCTGTACAAAAGTTGATGTTCAGGAATGAGCTCTTTGCATCCTCACTGATAGGCTTTATCGGCAAGCACAGCCCTGTCTCTGTTCTCTCAGATCAAGAACGCTGCAGCCAATGTCCTTCGGGAGACATGGCTCATCTACAAGCACACAAAGCTGCTCAAGAAGATCGACCATGCCAAAGTCAGGAAGCACCAACGCAAGTTCCTGCAAGCCATCCATCAGTGAGTATGCAGATGGCCTGGCTCCAGGGCCAGAGACCATTAGGGAGGGGGTGTTGTAGGGGATGGGACGACACAGGATCTCCTGTCCTTCTAGAAAGCAGCTTCTGCTTCACTCCATAAGCACCAGGGACAGCTGACAGGCGGGTCTGTCTGTTCATTTCCAAACCTGCCACTTCCAGGCAGGTTCCATGGAAAGCCAGAACTAGAGGGGCTTGGCAATGGTGCACACCATAAAACACACATATTTCCATATACCAGGGGCCAAGTCCAAGCCCCTCATGCTCACCTGCAGTGGGGGAAAGTTTCATGAGCAGTGGAGCAGTGCTGCAAGTGTCTCTCCTTCTCTCTGTCTCTGCCCCTCTATCAGAAAGAAAGAAAAAGGAAAGAACTGCCCACTGGAAATGATAGAGCCATGCAGGGACCGAGCCCTAGTGATAAATCTGGTGGCAAATAAATTAATAAATATGGCCAGGAGAAATAGCTCACCTGGATAGTGCACTGCTTTGCCAAATATGTGGCCTGGGTTCAAGCATGGCCCCCACTGCATTGGAGGAAGTTTTGTCTATCTCTTTCTCTCTCTTTCTCCCTCTCTCCACCTCTCTGTTTCTAGCTAAAAAAAGAGAGAAGAAATAAAATTAGGCTTAGAGCTTCAAGACTCTCATCATAAACACACACACACACATGCACACGCACACACACAGTACAACAGTAAGGAAGACAAATTCTGACCAATGTTTTCTCTAAGAGAGGTTAAATAGTGAGAAAGTAGAGGAGGAAATCTTTTTTTTTCTGACGAGATTTGGGGGAGTTCTGCAGGCTGATATGCCTTGGGGTTTGGGGGAGGGGCCTGGATGTAGAAGGTGTACTGTGAACAAAAACAAGACAGCAGAAATGGCCCAAGCCAAGTGAGGGAACAGAAGTGTGGGCAGCCAAGTGCTGGCCCTCCCTTACAGCCCCAGAGTCGGGTAAGCAGCCCCGCATCTGAGGCCTCTGAGCTGAGTTCTGACACCAGGTCACTGGCTGTGCAAGTGGACACTGTTCTTAGGGCTGAACCCCAAGGCACACTGGAGGGGTGTGGCTGTGATGACTTTTTCCTATGACAGACTGAGGAGTGTCAAGATGGAGCAGAGGAAGCTAAGTGACCAAGCCAATACCCTGGTGGACCTCTCCAAGGTGAGTAACCCTGTACAGTGACAGCCTAGAAAAGGCACAGACTTCTCAGGCCAGACTGGGGAGCTCTGGGCCCCCTGTCTGCACCGTGCTGTGTAGGATTTGAAATGAAAAAAGCAATGCCCCCCCCCTTGGTTGAAAAACCACCTGGGTTCCAAGTTCTTGATTTTTGTTATTGGATCTGTTGTCAGTTCTCTCTTTCGTGCTTTTTTTTATCTTTTGGGAATAATTAATTTTCGTTGTGGAAAAATATAAATATATTAGAGCCAAGAGGTAGCTCATCTGGTCCCCAGGTCCTTGCCTGCAGGAAGCAAGCTTCACAAGTCGTGGAGCAGTGCTGTAGGTACCTCTCCTTCTGTCTCTCTCTTTCTCTGTCTCTCTGTTAAAAAGAAATGTAAAATGCCTGACAGAAACAGTGAAGCCATGCAGGCACTAAACCCTAGTGATAACCCTGGTAAAATAATTATAATTATTATTATTATACTATTATTAATATATAGACCCCATCTGATCCATTTAAGTATGCAGATCCATAGCACTTTGTGTACTCAGTGTGCTGTACAAACACTATTCCTATCCAGTTCCAGAACCCTCTCTCCACCTTCAGAAGCTGACACTCTACCCCCAGAACAATCACCTGCCTCACCCCTACCCCAGCCTCCTCTCCCCACACCTGATGTAACCAGTGCTCTGCCATCTGCCCCTCTGAATCTGACAGCTCTGGCTTCCTTGTGTATTTATCATGTTGTGGCCAGCAGTAACCTCCTAAAGTCACTTTCTTAGCCATCCAGTTCAGTCAGGATTCCTAACTGTGAACTTGGGGGTCCATGAGGGGTGAATCATGTGACCTAGGAAGAGCCTTGTTCTCGCTGTGATAAACAGACTTTCTTTCCCCTGCACCCTCCCAGTCCTACAACCTAATCTTTCTGGCCCAAAGGTGGACAGGTGAGAGGGCATAAAAAGGTCCTTGTTTCAACCAGAGCACTGCTCAGCTCTGGCTTATGGTGGTGCTGGAAATTAAACCTGGATTTGGAGCCTCAGGCATGAGTGTCTTTTGGCATAGCCATTATGCTATCTCCTTAGCCTGGGTGTCTTTCATTATGTCTGAAGAAGCAGGTAGCTTCCAAGGAACAGGAAAATGCCAAAATGGTGCCTGGGGCTCAAGAGCTTTCATCCCACATTTCTGGCACTGTCTTGTGTTAGCAGTGAAAAGTCTTGCTCCTCTTACAATTCTTGAAGCCATGGAGTGCACATTGGGGGCCAACATAGCTGTAAGTGAGAGCCCTGAGAAAGGGCCACCCCCTCTATAGCCTCAATTCCCTGCTCCCTCTGGATAGAAATTGTATATCAAGTGCAGAGCCCAGGGTCAGGCAGGCAGAACATTCCAGCAGATGTCAATTATTCTAATGGAACACTGGCCCTGGGGGAGCCAGAGAAACTCCTCCGGGCAAATTAGGTGGCATTTAAACAGAGGGTGCCATCAGAGAAACTGCCAGTTACAGGGCCACGTGTAGGCGATTCGCTCAATGAGGGGGGATTCGCCAAGGAAAGGGCCTCCCTGGTCTGGGAGGGCCTCACTCTGCAGGGGTGGGGAAACCCATATGCCCACATGCCCACATGCCTGGGAGGGGGAATGTGCTGAAGCCAGTGTGGAGCTCCTGAGAATGGGAGTGACCACAGGCCCAGAACAGGGGGTGTAGCAACCTGAAGTCTCCAGGTGATGTGAATTCTAGGATTTTAGCATTGGGAACTCTCTGGAGTGAGGGGTATCAGGGTGAGGAGTATGGAAACCTCAGAGTAGGCCTGTGGACAGAGGCAGGAAGGAACCATCTAGAACCAGGCAGGTCTGAGCAACACAGGAAAGAGCCACACACCTCCTACCTTCTCTTCCCACCCTTTCTCTTCAAGTGCTCACTTCTCTTCTCTCCTCTTTTTTTTTTCCCTCTCCCTCCCCTTTCCTGAACTCCTTGACTCCTCTGCAGATGTGGCAGTTCCTCTCTGCAGAGCCCCTTCTCTGCTCCAGCCACAGGCAAAGGCCAGTAGGCCTGTTGTCCATCTTTATCTAAGTAATGCAGTGATTGCTTTTTCTAAGTAATGCAGTGATTGGCCAGTTGGGGTGACCTGCCCACCCATGGGCCAATCAGCTGTGACCAGGAAATAGAAGTGGGAACCCATCCTGGGAGATTTCTGAAGGGCAGTGAGAGACAGGGTGCACCCAGACTTTTTATCCTGCCTTCCCTCTCATCAGTCTCTCCCAGGACCCATAGGCTCCCACAGTGGAAGTTGTCCAGGAGGGCCTGAACCAACCACAATGCAGAGTGAACTACCAGGATAGAATGGGCAGAGGGCAGTATCCAGGAAGCACTGTTGGGAGGCATGTGAGGCCTGGGAAGAAGGGGATTCTGCTGGCCATCTGGTCTTTGTCCTCCCCCAGGAAGGCTCACCCAAGGTCTGGACCACAGCTCAGCAAATGTCACACTGATCCACCTCTACCTCCACCTCCACCTCCACCATCACCACTACCACCCCCACACATACACATACACATACACATACACATACACATACACATACACATACACATACACATACACATACACACACACCATCTCCCAGCAGTGGAGTTCTGTCCTCCAATACACCACCCTCCAGTCCTGCCTTTTGGGGCTCTCTAGAATAAGGACTGCCCTCTGGTAGTGAATCACTCTCCCATAGGATGGCAGAGCCTGGAGGGCCTGGGTTCCCCTCTGCTCACTGCAGTTTCTGCACTGAATATGTGCAAATAATCCCTAGTAACTGAAACTGGAGTGAACATACAAGCTGGCCCTGCACATACTTTGCCAACTCCGACAGTTTTTGTGAGCCTTTGGACTGCTGCTGAATACGGATGAGGACTCCAAGCCTCAGTGGAGCAAAGTGGCTGTCCCAGGGTTGCCCAGCAAATGAGCAGCTATGGGGAGGCTGAGCCCTGGGGGCCTGGTGTCAGTCAGGGGGCTCTTGAAGTCAGATACATCTGTAGTTATCCTGCAGATTCCAGGAAATGGATGCACCTTGGAGAGTCCTTGAGAATGTTAATGAATTAAAGAACCAATGTTACTCTTGGCCTTGCCCCTCTTCCTTCCTTCACACAGCCACCCACTCCTTTTGCTGTCCTAGTAGGTTTCCTTGTGGGTCTTGTCCTTGGTTGGGAAGGTGTCACCCTCTACCTACCTTCATCCCTGAGCTCCTCTCTGCTTTCTTCTATTTTGCCTCCTCCCTTCACTCCTCTTCTGCGCCTCTCTCACCTTCTGTCCTACACTCTTGCCCCCTTGCCCCCCCAGACACACCACCAATTATTCTTTCACCTTTTTAAGGTTGTTAAAGGGAGACCTCATATGCCCCCAAATTAACATATGATTTCTTGCCTCTATTAGTATAGAAATCACTAATTTGAGGTTATTACCTACCAGGGGCTAGCATATTTTTGTTTTGTTTTTCTTTATTGGGGGATTAATGGTTTACAGCAGACAGTAAAATACAATAGTTTGTACATATGTAACATTTCTCAGTTTTTTTAAAAAATTTTTTATTTAAGAAAGGATTAATGAACAAAAACATAAGGTAGGAGGGGTACAACTCCACACACTTCCCACCACCCAATCCCCATAACCCACCCCCTCCCATGATAGCTTTCCCATTCTCTAGCCCTCTGGGAGCATGGACCCAGGGTCGTTGAGGGTTGCAGAAGGTAGAAGGTCTGGCTTCTGTAATTGCTTCCCCGCTGAACATGGGCGTTGACTGGTCGGTCCATACTCCCAGTCTGCCTCTCTCTTTCCCTAGTAAGGTGTGTCTCTGGGGAAGCTGAGCTCCAGGACACATTGGTGGGGTCTTCAATCCAGGGAAGCCTAGCCAGCATCCTGGTGGCATCTGGAACCTGGTGATTGAAAAGAGAGTTAACATATGAAGTCAAACAATTTGTTGAGCAGATTTCTCAGTTTTCTACATAACAATCTAACCCCCCAGGTCCTCTTCTGCCATCATATTCCAGGGCCCAAACATGTTTTTTTTTTGGTGGTGGTGGTCGTAGTGGAGTGTGTGTGTGTGTGTGTGTGTGTGTGTGTGTGTGTGTGTTAGAGACAGTGAAAAACACTCAGAAAAGAAGTAGCCATTACGACTATTCCCGTCCACCTCTAGTCATTATTGCTCCTCTTGCTGGCCCAGCCCTCACATATCCTCTGCTTAGCTCAGCTCAGCTCAGTTCCTGCATCTCCTTCTCCAGCTCTTCCTCCATTCAGCTTCTTCTTGCTCTTCTCCTGGCATTTATAACTCAGAGTGAAAGGTCTTCTCCTGTCCAGGCATTTGCCTGCATTCTTCCTGTGAGCTATCTTTTCCTTTTTTTGTTGCTTGCTACCAGGAACTCTGGGAAATGTCATTTTTCTGTTTCAAGTTATGCACCTCAATTCTTTAGAATCATGAAGCAAAGACAACAGCCTAGCAGTGACCTGTAACAGAGTGACCTGAGTTTCAGGGTGGCATAAGATCAGGGTGTCACTGGAAGATGATCAGAGTCCTGAGAACAGCAGTGTCTGGGGTGAGGACAGAGGTGCATGAACCTTCCTGTATGAGGGCCTGGTGGCATCTTTTAGTTCACTTGCAGAGCTGTCACTGAGGTGAGAATCCTGCAGACCAGTCTGGGAAGCTGAATTAGAGTCAAAACTGCCAAAGGAGCATGAAGCCAGAGGCAAGAGCTGCACCCATACGGGTACACAGAAGCTAGAAGAGACAGGCTGGAGCCACAGTGGGTTAGTTGCTGTGGGATAGAACTTGGAAGAGCTGAAAGAGGGTCAGGTAGAACTTGGCACTGGTGAAACATGGCACCCCATGTGAGGTGAGGGGAAGTTAGAGCCTGGGTCTCTGATGGGGACAGCTTGGGTGCATGAGCTGGCAGCCAGCAGCCAGAAGGAAACCATATTCCTGACACAGGCTCCTTTGGTCAGCTCTACTCTGACCTGATTTTATGACCTAGCACTCAAAAGGCAAGATTATCTTACTCCATTTCAGTTCTTTCTTTTTCTTTCTTCCTTCCTTTCTTTTTGTTTTCTTCTTGGATAGATGGTAAGAGATAAAGAAAGATGCCTGTAGCACTGCTTCATCATTCACGAAATTCCCTCTTGGCCTCCACCCACAGGTAGGGACTGGAGGCTTGAACCCTGTTCTTTGCACATGTGTTCAACCAAGTGTACCACCCACCCCTGCCCCTTAAGTTAGATCTGTGGAGATGCCCATTTATTTTTGCTCCCCAGCTCCTTCCTTCACATTAATTCCCAGAACAATCCTGAATACATGCCCTATAGAACCAGAAGCCTGTGTTCAATTTTTTTCCAACCGCTCAAATCTTCCAGTGGAGCACATGCATTATTATCTTGGAAGCCCTGGGCTGGGACCCCACTACCACATGGAAGCACTATGGATGGCACTAGAGGAAGCTCCATGGATGGTGGAGTAGTGCTGTGGTGTTTTTTCCTCTCTGCATATCTGTCTTCCTCTATCCTTCCCTCACCTAGAAAAAATAAGAATGAAAGAATGTGAACATTGGGCCAAGGAGGTTACTCAGTGGTGGTATCACACATAAAGGCCCTGGGTTCATTACTCAGCTCCACAAAATAAAACATATAGTTAAAGTAAAATAATAAAGGAAAAGCTGAGCAGGGTTAACAAGATTGGGAGTGGGGGGTGGCAGGGCATGATGAGGTCTGTGCTGTGTTACACACATGGTTACACACATGGTGGAGCCAGTAGAACAGCTCACTTGAATAGTGCACTGCTTTTCCGTGTGCAGGATTCAGGTTCAAGTCTGGCCTCCACCACACTGGAGGAAGCTTCAGTGCTATGGCTTCTTTCACTCTCTTTCTCTGCCTCTGTCCCTATCTAAAAAAAAAGTAGAACCTAGTGGAGGCATCAACAAGGGATCAAACTCTGGACCTCATGCTTGAGAGTCCAATGCTTTATCCAATTATTCTTTTTAAAATTTTTTTATTATCTTTATTTATTTATTGGATAGAGACAGTCAGAAATCGAGAGAGAAGGGAGGGATAGAGAGGGTGAGAGACAGAGACACCAGCAGCCCTGCTTCACCATTTGTGAAGCTTTCCCCCTGCAGGTGGGGACCGGAGGTTCGAACCTGGGTCCTTGCGCATTGTAACGTGTGCGCTCAACCAGGTGCGCCACCACCCAGCCCCTCAGTTATTCTTTTTAGTATTGTTTATTCACTTATTAGATAGAGAGAAGGAAGAGAGAGAACCAGAGCATCACTCTAGTACATGTGATGCCCACAATCGCACTAGGGACCTCATGCTTGAGAATCCAACATTTTATCCACTGCACCACCTCCTGGACTTCTGGTAGTACTTTAAAAAAAATATTTATTTATTTATTTATTTTCCCTTTTGTTGCCCTTGTTTTTTTTTTATTGTTGTTGTAGTTGTTGTTGTTATTGATGTTGTCATTGTTAGAAAGGACAGAGAGAAATGGAGAGAGGAGGGGAAGACCGAGAGGGGAGAGAAAGATAGAAACCTGCAGACCTGTTTTACCACTTGTAAAGCGACTACCCTGCAGGTGGGGAGCCAGGGGCTCCAACCGGGATCCTTACCAGTCCTTGTTCTTCAGGCCACATACTCTTAACCCGCTTCGCTACCACCCAACTCCTGGTAGTACTTTTTTAAAGCCAGAAGGTCACACCTGGTTGATGCTCTGTGTCTCCAAGAACAGAGAACTGTGCTGGCACTCTCTGTCTCTCTGTCTCTCTGTCTCTGTCTGTGTGTGTGTGTGTGTGTGTGTGTGTGTGTGTGTGTGTGTGTGTTTCTCTCTGTCTCTTGGCCAGCAAAGTCCTCATCCCTATTGTAATGGAAACGAGTGTCCCATCTCTCCTATTGCTGACCCCCATGGTGACCTGTCATCTCCCTGTCTCCTTTCTGTCCATACGTCTGTCTGCACAGATGCAGAATGTCATGTATGACTTAATCACCGAGCTCAACGACCGGAGCGAAGACTTAGAGAAACAGATCAGCAGCCTGGAGTCGAAGCTGGAACACCTATCGGCTAGCTTCAACTCTCTGCCCCTGCTCATCGCTGACACCCTGCGGCAGCAGCAGCAGCAGCTCCTGTCGGCCATGCTGGAGGCAAGGGGGGTCAGTGTGGCTGTGGGCACCACCCACACACCCATCTCAGACAGCCCCATTGGGGTCAGCTCCACCTCCTTCCCCACCCCATACACCAGTTCCAGCAGTTGCTAAATACAGTCCCACTGCTGCCGCCGCAGCAGCAGCAGCATTACCCATAGGTCTTAAGATGCAATTCAGCCATCCCCTGGTCATTTTGCCATCCAGGACCCGGGAGACCAGGGGAAGAGCAGAAGAGAGACCGGCTAACTGACTAACTCGTGTTCCTTTGGTGTGCTCGGTTCGCTATGCCTTGAAACCAGAAATCTAATCTCTGACCAGGTGCCTCTGCTGGGGAGCAGAAAGATAAGATAGGAGGCCCTTGCCACAGAGCAGTGGAGCACAGAAATCCACACTCAATCTCAGGTCTTCACATGGGGGGTGGGGGGAAGCAGGTGTATAGAGGGGGCCCACAGTGGAGCCTCATGGGGCAGGGGAGGGGTACCTCAGCTCTGGGTGGCAGGTCTCCTTGCCTTTTGTCCATGGGAGCCTCTGAGTGACAAAAGGAAAGAAGAGTGCCCACAACTTGCCAAAACAGACATCCTTCTCTCCTGTACTATAGACCATCACAGAACCTAATTTAGACTGAAAAAAAGTCAAATTATAAGCCAGACTTCCATACAGGATGGATACCTGCATAGCCCTGTGTTTTTGCACATGTACACACACACATGCACACACACCCCACACATGCACATCCCACAATCCATCCAGGCTTTCTCTTGTTTGAATGCAATCCTATAGTCAAAGAGACCCAGCGCCTCACCCTGCACACAGCAGGGGCCCTCCATGTACATATTGAGGTGGTTTGGACCCAGATATGGGTGCTTTCAGCTCTGGTAGCCTGCAAGGGTCAGGCATCTTCTAAGCACATCTGGAAGATACAAGGGCCTCCACACCCTCTAAGCAGGCACCATGTCAGCTTTGCAAGGAATGACAAGCCCAGACCATTGGCATAGGGGGATTTGCAACCAAAACAGTAGCTTCTGCAGAATCTTCTTCCACTTTCCCAGAGGAGCTGTGTTCTCATAGAGCACCTGTCTGGGTGTATGGCTGTGAGGGAGGGGACAGGATCTGTGCGTGTGCGTGGCCCAGTGTCACCTGAGTGAATGGGAGTGGAACATCTGGGCACTTGCTCAGCTCTATTTATCTAGCCACAGGGCACCAGTCCCAGATGTTAGGTATGCAAAGGAGTCAGGTGCCTTCACTGAGAACAACAAAGCAGGGAGGAGAAGACATGGTGAGTGGCCCATGTTACTTCCTTTCACCTGACTTGAGATATTAGATTCAAGGGAGCCAGAGGGAAGGTTCACAAACCATAATCCATCAGTAGCTTGCTCCTACTATGCTATGTTAATCCTGGTGCAAAAACTAACAAACAAAACCAATTCTACTCTAGCTCAAACTCTGAGACTTCTAGATGCAGCATGGGGGGCAGGTGTTGTAAGGAGAGGGCAGGCCAGTACAAAATATGTTCTTTGCACCCAATTAAGCCACATTTAACATCTGTGATGTGCAAATCTATCCACTTCTTTTTTGTTTTACTTTCCTCCTGGGGTCCTAGGATTTCTGTGAAAGGGGAGTTGGCTAATACCATGCTGAATATTTCATCTGTCCAGGGTGAATCAAAAAAGAGACCTTTGTTCCGCTGGGTTTCTCATTGCAAGGGAACATTGTCTTGTCCCCATTCCTGGCTAAGGAGGAGTTGCTTCTGCAGCACTAAGCCTATTCTAAGGATGAGGGACACATTGGACAGCCAAAAGCAGCTAAGAAATGCAGAGAGAGAAGACCTTGCTATCCTCCATTTCTTTCTTTCTATTGCTGTTGCTGACCCTTTGATGATCTCACTTTCCTTTTTTTTTTTTTTCTCATCACGATGATTCTTTTGAATGTTGTCACTTGCTGTTTTTGCATATGACAGATGCCATTATTTACTGTTGGCTTGATTTTGTTTATTTGGTTGTTGTTGTTTTTTTACTTTTTCTTTGAACTATTGGTTATCTTAAAGATGCCCCTTTCCTCATTCATGCTCCCTTGTTTTCAGTGACTGGAACACAAAAACAGGTATCTAAATGGATTACATAGCCACATAGTGTCTGGGCTGTATTAGTCCCATTTCACAAAGTGCAGACCACCCACAAGGCAGCCCGGATGTGCCATGACTGCTTATTTTCAACTGCAGCCTCCAATCACTGATTCCTCTCCACCCTTTCTGTTTTTGCTATAATTCCGTGTGTGTGTGTGTGTGTGTGTGTGTGTGTGTGTGTGTGTGTGTGCGCACACGCGCGCGCGCACTCCCAAGCACATGCACATGCTCATGGAAATTGAGTTGATTTCAAAGAAATACCATGCAGCCACTCTTCTTATGTCCAGATTGCCGATGGCCTGTTGTAGGCTGTGACTAATCCTCCCCTAAACCATCATGAAAGTGTCCACTTAGGTAAAATCCTTGAAGGCCAAACTAGCAGTACTGGTTATGGAATTGGTCAGAGTTCTTTCCAGCTGTGGTTCCAGGCATCCTGTAAACATGTGGCCATTTGCTGCAAGAGTGGACCTACTGGTAGTGCAGTCTATGTGTGGGTCTTCTCCTTGGTGAACCAGTCCTTCACTCTTATGAACACAAACCAAAAGCCAGGGACTGACTGTGCACAATGACCCTAAGTGGGAAATTGGGAGATACTTCCCTAGGCTAGCACCTCTGTTCTCTGTGGGGAGAGTTGTCCATTCGCCTGCAAGTATAATCAGCCCTTGATGACACCCAGGGCATGACTCAGACAAGTGTTCTTCCTCTGTCTTTGGCTCACTCCCTGGCATGTCAGGAGCAGAGTTAGGTGGGGACAGGGAGTCGATGGATTTGCCTGCCTTGCCTTCTTATTCTCTACTTCCCAGTTTGGTGGTGAAGGAACTTTAATTTCTATTCAAGAATTGGCTACATGTGTCTTTTTTAAAATACTACTACTTATGATAACCTCAATCCAAGACTGAATGTACTGAATTCTACCCATGCATGAAGGCTGACTCGGTGGCTCACTTGACCTTCTCTGATAGGTTTCAAAAAGATCTCTAATAGTCACTAAAATATCTAGACACTTGAATTAAAAATCAAGAGCCACCCACTCATTGCTTAAGCCATATTCTAGCTTCATGTACTGTAAAGCATGTGATATATTTAAGCCCACTAATCTCAGTGGAATGTCAGGACATAGTATCAGTTGGTAAATGATACCAGACTAGGGGCTTATTCCTCCTTAGATTGAAGTCCAAATAGAAACTGTTCCATAGGATCAAAGGCTACATGTGTGTGGTCATCATTAGCAAGTCATCATAAAGTATTCCCACAAGATGCTCTTGCCATCTCTATTGTGTGTGACTTTATGGCATTATGTCTTTATAATGCTTGTACAGTTCAAAAGGACAAGAGACTGAAGGCCTTGGTAGGATCACAGTAATCTCATGGGTCAGGAAGTGTAGAAAAGGTACCTGCACATAAATTCTAAAGTGCCAAATAAGAGAAGGCTGTTGTTACTGATTAAAGCTCAAGAAGGGGTGGTACTGAAGAAATACTAATTTTAGGGCTGGAAACACAGCATAGTGGTTATGCAACAGAATTTCATGCCTTGGGCTCCAAGGTCCCAGGTTCAATCCCCAGTACCACCATAAGCCAGAACTGAGCAGCAGTCTGATTGAGACACAGACACACACACACACACACACACACAGAGAGAGAGAGAGAGAGAGAGAGAGAGATATGGAGAGAGAGCTTTTAATAAACTTGAGTTTTTCCCTCCCCATTAGATTTCCAGAAGTTTCTTTGTGGTTAGCCATGGAAAATTTTAAAAACTAAAGACATAATCAGAATAAATAAAACTAAAGCCAGGTCCATTTATTTGGCCAATTAACCACATACCTCAACTTCTCTGCCCCTAGTAATGAAAATAAGCATTAATATTTTTAAGTTAAAAGTATTCAGTAGATTGAAAGATGGAATCACTGTTGTCACCAACAGCAGACCAGACCAATTCTAGTTGACACTTCGTGAGTGTTAGCTAAATGCAACCAGGGCTGGAAAGATAACACAGTGGTGATGCAAAAAGACTTTTATGCCTGAGGCTCTGAGGTCCCAGGTTCAGTCCCCAGCACCACCATAAACCTGAACTGAGTAGTGCTCTGATAAAAAATAAAAATAAAAAATAAACAAATGCAGCCAATCATTACCAAAAGGTATTTATTGTATATTGTCTAGATAGTTAAGTCAGCAGGGAGAAATATGAGATTAACACCTAATTGCAGGCCCTCTCTCCTTCAGAGTGTACCTCAACAAACAGTGCCCCCATTCCTTTAATTAAAAAAAAAAATTGTGTTGCATTCCAGAAGAAAGGGTGTCGCCATCATGGCAGTACCACACTGAGACACAATGAGGTCATTGCACTACCACTAGGTTACTGCTCTAAGTCATTGCTTCTGAAGTCGGGAATATGTCCGTGGTCTAGCCAAGACGTTTTCCTTTCCTGGAAATTACTCAGAAGCAGAGTCAGGATCCGATGGCTGTCCTCTCTGTCTGCATGGGCTGCTCTGCCGTTAATTTCAGCACCTTGGACAGCGACTGCAGCGTCCTTAGGCAGGAAGCTTCTCTCACTGCCGCCTGTGGGCTAGGGAACTGCCTTGGACAGTTCCCTTCCTTCTTACTGCCACCAAAGTAAACACTAGCGGCTGGTCTCCTTGATACTAATGAGAAAGAAGTATTATGGTAGCAATATTAATTGCCTGCTTCTGGGAGTAAAATAGTGAGAGCCCTTCACTCTGAATGCTTGTGCCAGACTGCATGACAGAAATTAACATGCCACCCCATCAGACAAGTAATACATAGATTTATTATTATTATTATTGTTGAAATAGTCCCAAGCTAATTAAAGAGTATTGACTACAGTGGTGTATATGTATATACAGGTAGAGGGCAAAAAATAACTATGATCTTTTTGTTTTCTTACAACCATTACTGGAAATGCTCAAGCGTAAAATGGAGTTCCCTTCAATGTATGGCCTTCTGGTCTAGGTGGTGGGTGCCCGGGGACAGCTATTGCTCACACACCCAAGACATGCATTCTGGAATCTGTCATCTTAGGCCTAGAGCTAGTGTTGGGACACACAAAAGAGGTGTTGCATCCAAGGTCAGTCAACCAAGCTTGTGGAGGAAAAGCACAAAAGTCAACATCAATCTGTATTGAGGGTCCCAAAGAGATGCTAGGTTTATAGCCTCACCCCCAAAAAACTCATGACACATCCACTCTGAATCTGATGGGGTCAGCCAATGTCCAAGTTCCCAGAAAGAGGACAGGCTGTCAACAGCCATCTCTAGGTGTGTCACATGCTCTCTCCACTTTTGACTCTCAGCTGGGGGCCAACCCACCTTCATCAGACATGCTTCCCAAGGAGGCAACAGCTTGGTGTTGGTGCCTCTGATGCCCCATTCTGCACTGCCTGGAAGAGCACAGCCACCAGACACAGATGGAGGGAGTGTGGTCTCAGCAAAGCCAGAGACTGCAGCGTTCGTATTCCGAATCGGAGGAGCTTTGTCAATCTGAATTTGCATCTTGCCTCTGTACTGCTTGCTATTTTTTAATGATAGGAGAAAGCATAACAGTTTATTTTAAATATGAAATATATTGCTATATTATAAAATATATTGTAACTTTCAATTAACATCTTTTGTATATCAAACTTGTGTCTAGCAAGGCCCGTGTCAGCCTGCTCCCCCCACCTAACCCTCCCATGACTGTTTCTGAGTACACATCGATGTTGGTGGCTGCCTGACCCCCCACTCTGAAGACCCTCAACCTGTAGACCTGCCATCTGCTCACTCTCCAGACCTGACTAGGAGAGGCATGAGAACACTGTTTTGAATGTAAAAGGATGCTTCTACCGTATAGGACGCTACCAAGCCATTTAAGAAGAGGATCTTTTTTCAAAGCCATCAGTCCTTTAGGAGCTGTGCCAAAGCAGTTCAGGAGAAGTGTGGGTTCTCCCTATGACCCTGCAGAGCCCCCACCCACCCCCGCCTTAAACTTTGGTGAGTCTCTAACTCAGCCAAGCAATGTCAGCTTTGACAATGTCAGAGTTAGGCTTTAGGAAGAGCTTTGTTCTGTGGTATGACAGAGCAGAGTCCTAAGCATTCTCTATGTCAGATTGAAATGGGATCAGAGTTCTATATTTACAGAGTCCCATGCACAAGTGTGTTTTTATGAGCTGGTGGGACCCTGGCAGGGACAAGGTCTACATGTGTTGATCACAATACCAGAGCACAGCTCCGAAGGGAATGAGGAAGCCTATGGGGGCATGCCCAGAGTTGGGCTGCCTTTTCTGTTAATTTCACTCTAACTGGGAGCAGAGAGAACCCCTTTTGAGATGTTTCCCAAGGAAAGGTGTATCAGGAGATGGTTTCTATTTAGGCAACTCATGAAGCCCTCTCCCCTCCTTCTCTACTACAACCATGAGATGCACAGCTAGTTCTCACTTCCTCTCTTTTGAAAGACTGAGGGAATGCTTACAGATTTAAAATGGGGTGTTCTGAGATCTAGAACAAATCTGGGCCTCGTCCCAGGGGGAATCCCTTCCCTCCACTTTCCTCACCCTGTGCTTAGTACAGATGCAAAGCAGGGAGCAGAAGAGTAAATTTAACTGAGGAGGGTTCCCACCCACCTAGTGACTGAAAATCCATAAAGAGGTTATGCTGGTGCAGGATGAGGGTTTTTCTCCTGGGAGAAGGCTAGAATCTTCTCAAGATTCCACTAATTTCAGTATAAATATATATCAGGCTGGGGTCTCAGTAATAGAAGTTATTCGTGTTCTCTGGAAGAGAGACCTTTAGAGAAAGGCCCAAATTGGGGTTCTTTGTGGAGCTGAGACCTCGACTGTAAATACATTTCCTTTTGATGGAGTAAGTAGGCTCCATGTCTGACTTATCCCTTAGTTGTGCACAAGCCATCAGAACCCCTGGGCATCAGTTTGGTTTTGTTTGTTTTTAGCAAGTCAATCCCTCACTGGGTGATGAGCATTCATTCATTCTCAGTTTTATAATTGATAGATGAATGTCCTAGTGGTGGTCAATCTGTCCTTTGTGCTTCTCAATAGAACAATCTCATTCAGCTTTTCCTTTTTCCTTTGAATTAGTCTCAAATTCAGACCTTTACATTTATGAAGAGTGGATAATTCTGATTTTTCCTCTGCCCCCTCCCTAAGTCATTATCCAATCTCAACCAAGTAAACCAATGCAGATCCCCAATTTAGGGAACACCAACCTCATGACAATGATTCAGGGATGTGGCTCCATGCTAACAACCCTCACTATTCAAAGTCTGGTCTGAAGACCACCAGCCCTGGCACCATCTGGCAGCTGATCAGAAATGCAGACTCTTGGGCTTCACACCAGACTTGCACAGTCCAATTCTGCCTTTTAACAAGGTCCCCACCTGGTGAGTGTATGCAGGAGATATTTCTAGCACTGGCCTCACCACTCAGCAATGGGAAACATTAATAATCAGAAAATCAACACATTTAATGGCATAAATATATGACCAGAGAAACACAAATATCTCTCAATATTGGGGCAGGCTTTTCCCAGCCTCACTGGCAATGGTCTCAGTTTGTAGTGTTGAGTCATGTCCAAATCCCCTTTATGTGTTCTACTTTAGCCTGTCTAGGCCAGGTCAGCAGAACACCTGATTCATCTTGAGGCAGGTCCCTGGAAGTCCACCTGAGTATCCACTCATCAAAGTGCAGAAAGAGCTACATTTATGTTCCATCATTGAGTGACTCAGCATCCACCTGTGGAGACCCTCCTCTCCCAGAGGAAACTCCCCAAGAAATTAGCTTAGCCCTCCAGGAACATTCCAAATCCTTCAAATGAAACTGTTCTCTCTTTATGACACCAACAAGAGATACCCCAAGGTAAGGCAGGAAAGATGTGAATTCTGATGGCAGCACCATAAATCTATTTGTACCCAGAAATAGTTTTGTTCGGAATTAATGGCTTTAACCTGTTCATTGTAAAAAGTGCCTTGGACTTCAATCTAAAGAGGTCAGTATAAATATATACATATATGTGTGTGACATATGTAGGCAAATATTTACATGTTAATACATACATAGGTGCACACACATGTACTAACACATTCATATATAATATATACATGCATATATAAGTGCTTCATAATAGATCATATTGCTATCTGCAGTTCCATTTTTGTCTGGTCCTCTGTTTAATTGTCTAGTAAAGACATTTACATAGAGAGCTTCTATTCATGACATCAATGTATTTTTTTGGTTTGTTTTTTACTTTTTATTAAAAAGGTAAATGATATTAAAAAAAAGTCAAGTGCCTGAAGGTATTGAATGGAGTCATGGTAAACTTTCTCAGGTTGCCCAAGGAGAAAATGGGAATTTCCTTGGGAATATGCTTTTCTGTGTTGTTGTTTTGGTTTTCCCCTGGGAGGGAGTCCATGAAAAACCAGAGTGGTTCATGATTTTTATGATGTTCATTAGAATCCAGTTCTAAGAGGCAGGACAGTGATGCACCTGGTTGAGTGCACACATGTTGCCATGTGCAAGAACTCAAGTTTAAACCCAATTCCCACCTGCAGAGGGAAGCTTCATGAGCAGTGAAGCAGTGCTGCAGGTGTCTTTCTCTTACCCTCTCTATCTCTCACTTCTCTTTCAATTTCATTGTCTCTATACAAAATAAATTTCAAAAGAAAAGAATAAAAAGTAATCCAGTGGTCTCCACAGTCAACAGCAAAAATCAGATACCTCCTAATATCTCATTCTTGTCACACATCATCATCAGATTGCACTCTGTCATTTCACAAACATCTCATAAAAACTGCAGCAAAGGTGGGCGCGAGGAATAACATCATTGCTAGACTGGCCAGCTCCTCATGGGGCGCGAGCGCTTCCACACTACGATCATCATCTCTGGCATTATGCTATTCCACTGCAGAATACTGTGCCCCAGTATGGTTCCGTAGCCCCCATGTCCACTTGGTCGATTCCAAATTATATTCCTCCATGAGGATAATTTCTGGAACCATCCGTCCCACCCCGGTTCCATGGCTGCCAGTTCTTAGCAACATCGCCCCGCCAGATATTCGTTGGGATGCGGCATCATCTAAATTCATTTCCCACGTCTACGCTCGACCGGACCTGCCAATATACGCGGATATCTTCGCCCACCCTGTCCAACGCTTGACGTCTCATCACCCAATCTGGTCCCCTACGCCTACACTGAAATTCTCAGTTCCAGTCTCTTGGAAACAGAGTTGGCAGTCAGCTGAGGTAAAGAACAAACACCTCATCACAGACCCCTGCAAGCGTCAATCCGGCTTTGACCTAGCATGTTATGATTGGGCCCTCCTCAATCGCTATCGAACAGGCCATGGCCGGTGCGCCGCTATGTTCCATCGCTGGGGAGCCAGAGATGACCCGAACTGCCCCTGCGGCTACAATGACTGCCACCTCTCCAGATTCAAAGGAGGTCTCAAAACTTTACATCAGGCTCAACCTGACGCTGTTGACTGGCTACAGAAGAAGGGCAAACGCTAGAAGAAGATCATCAGACTTGGACTCTCCATACTCTGAGTATCTTGTTTGGCACTCTGTTCCTTATAACAAAAGCTGCAGGAGGGTGAGGTTTTGATCAGCTTCCAATATTGTTGCCCTTCAGATATGTGAAAGATATGTGGGAAGTCCCTCCACGTGGGAGACCTGTCATAGAAGAATTTCAGAGGGGCTCTAGCACCCTGCCTTTCTCTAATAATACTATCACATATAGCCAGCTGTTTCTCTGTCCTAGCCAGAGGCCTCTTGCTAAAGCATAAAAGCTGACAAGGGACCAAGTTCTCTGGTTAGAAGCTCCAAAAGATCCGAGGGGTCTCCAGGTTTGCACTGTTCTGCTCTTGAACCAAGGAAACATTTTACTTCCTTCCACGGACTTCCTCCTCTCCAAATCCCTGCAGGTCAGCTAGAGTCAAGCCACTGATGATGTCATTCAGATGAGACACTGCAGGAGCCAGCAGATGATTCACCCAGTAGAGTGTATATGTTGCCATGCTCTAGGGCCCAAATTTGAACTCTGGGCCACCACAGGGGAGCAGTGGAGTGGGACCACAGGCTCTCTCTCTCTCTCTCCCCCCCCCCAATTTCTCCATCTCTGTGTCACCCTCTAAATAGAGGAAAGAAAAAAATGGCTGCCAGAAGCAGTGGAGTTGAGCAGGCACTGAGCCTCAGTGATAACCCTTGTGGCAAAATAAATAAATAAATGAAAGATAAGGGCCAGACTTCTGGAGGTGTGGCCATGGAGTAGTAGCAGCTGCATTTCACTCTCCCCGATCAACTGAGAATAGCAAAGAGGACCACCTGAGAATATAACAATATAAGACTAGGGTTACTTTGGGAACCCACAAAGTCTCAGGTGAGTGAAAACACATGTGGCTCATGGACAGATAGAGGCTTAAGGATAGATTCCTGGGGCTAAAAGCCCATACCTACTCAGGAGCAGCTGGTACCAGTCGGCAGTTTGCCAGTTGATGTGCCATCTCTGGTCTGAGTTATATCAACAAAAAGACTGCTGAAGGGAGGAGAGGATCCCCTAATATTCACCAATTGCAATTGTGAGTCTCCACCACTGCTGCGCCTTAGTGGCTAGAGCAATAGCAGGGAAACCCTGTGCTGGTGTGGGGGAAGGGTAGAGAACTGGTCCAGAGGTGGGGCTATATACTGTGAGCCTTTCCACATTGTTCTCCTAATGAATTGGAAGACATAGTGAATAATTGCCTCAGAACCCATGGAATACAAACAGGATTTGTTTAGAACTCACAGGGCCAAGTAATACTGCCCAGCTCTGCTCTGGCTGCTGGCAGAGCATCAAATTGGGCCTGGGGCTTTGGACCCTCAGGGTATGGGAGTATCTTTGTATAAACACTGTGCTATCTATCCCCACCCAGTTTTATCTCTTGGTCCCTAGTGAGTGATTAATATTTTTTTAAAAAATCTACTTATAGTTAGAAAGCCCTCAGGCTCCCATAGCCTGAAGGGAAGATAAATATCATAACTTAAGACGGTTCAGTCACTGTGCTTCACCTAGGGATTGAGATAACATTGAAACAACTGTTACTTTTTCACAACTGTGAACTCTTAAGTACCTTATTTAGACACAAGTCAATCCAGGCATGTAGGATCAATAAGTTGAAAAGTAGTGAGGAGGGGACCTAATAACACACCAGATATAATGGTTAAATTGAGATGAAACATTGAAGAAATGAACTAGGACAAAAGCCCAGACATAAATCCCCCAAAAGTAGAAGCACATAAGAATGAGGATGATATCCAAACACTAATTGATGCAATAATTACAGGAATGAGGAAAGATTTTGAAAGTAGTAGTATCAGAATTGGGGAAACAACAAATGAGACTGAAAGGAAACACTTAACCTTGAGGTAATTAGCTAAAAGATGGGATTGCTGAGTTAAGTGCACAAGTAACTGAACAAGCTAATACAGTATCTGAACAGGATAACAAAATAGATGAGCTACAGACAATAGCAGATGGAGAGAGGGAGCATAATAACTGAGGCAGAAAACAGAATTAGCAAGATCAAGAATGTATTAGAGAAAACTGAGAAAGAAGTAAGAGAACTAAAAAAGAGATACTGAAAACAGTAACAGAGACATATGTGATTAATTCATTGACTTACCAGAGGAAGAAAGAGAGGAAGAGGAAGAAAGCATTTTACAGGACATAATTCCTGAGAACTTCCCTACTCTAGACAACATAAAGGTTCAAGAAGTCTAGAGGATCCCAAACAGAACTAACCTAGACTTAAAGACACATCATATTTAGAATGAAAAGGAATAAGGATAAAGAAAGGACTCTGCAGGCTGCAAGAGAAAAATAAAGAATAACTTACAGAGGAAAACCCATAATAATAGCAGCAGATTTCTCCACACAAACTCTTTAAATGAAAATAGGGCTGGCAAAATAGCTTACTTGGATGGTGTGCTGCTTTGCCATTGCATGGCCCAGGTATGAGCCCAGCCTCCACTGTATTGAAGGATGATTTGGTTTTGTGACATATATAAGTCACAAGGGCTCAGCCAGGATTTTTATGTTGGTCCTTGCACTTTGAGCCACCTGCACTTAACCCACTGTGCTACCGCCCAACTCCTGGCAAAGGGATTTTTAAGGAGGAAATCTTTACCTATTCCGGGAGGGGCAGAGGCCCCTGTAAGGTATGCCTATGTAAGCAAGGCTGTGATGGACCAGATTCTGATAGTACTGAATGAGAAGGCACAGTGCCAGCTAAATTCCTACCCCCACTGTGACAGTCTGGAGAGGAAGCCAGACCTGCTGGCAAGGGGAAAGTTCATGCAGAACATGCATCAGGCTACACTGACATCAGGCAGATCTGCAGCCCCAATCAAGAAAGTCTCAGGCAGTCCCACACTACAATTATCCCATCAAGCTCAACCTTGGCCTCACACTAGATTCCCTTGGGGGATTTTGCAAACACCCCAACTCAGCCCCTGGAGATTCCCAAGGCAGTCTGGGCATATACCTTCCCCCTGAAGACTCCCACTGCATCCTAGGGTGCATGCTGATCAAGAGCTTGTGGAGGGAGTTGGCAGCACTGCGGGTTAAGCACACGTGGTGCGAAGCGCAAGGACCAGTGTAAGGATCCCGGTCGGACCCCCGGCTCCCCACCTACAGGGGAGTCGCTTCACAAGCGGTGAAGCAGGTCTCCAGGTGTCTATCTTTCTCTCCTCCTCTCTGTCTTACCCTCCTCTCATGATTTCTCTCTGTCCTAGCAAACAATGACGACATCAGTAACAATAATAACTACAACAATAAAACAACAAGGGCAACCAAAGGGAATAAATAAATAAATTTTTTTTAAAAGCTTGTGGAAGTGAGACCCTGGTTGCCCAGCCTGGCCAGTGTCCCTTCTGTCACCTCCCCTGCCATGTGGGCAAAGGAGACCAGGCAAGGGATGGGTTTTCATCAAGATGCTAGCTGATGCTCTTAAAGGCCCCTTCTTTCCTCAGCTTACCCAGTGGGCCATTTTATCTTGAACCCATGCATCTGTGCAGATTTACATTGCACACACCCACTCCTGGCACTGCAGGGTTATCTATCATCTCTTGCCTCATGCTCAAATCTCCACCTTTGTCAGGCACACAGTCCTGGCTGAAGTCTGGATCAGAGCCAACCCCCCAGACATTTGTCAGTAAGAAAAAAAAGCCAAGATTACAAAGAACATACTGGGGTCTGGTTGGTGGTGCACTCAGTTGAACATACATGTTATCATGTACCAGGACTCAGGTTCAAGCCCCACTCCCCACTTGCAGAAAGGAAGCTTCATAAGTAGTAATGCAATGTTACAGGTATCGCTCCCTCTCTTTCTTCTTCTCTGCCTCCCTCTTACCTCTTCTCTGTCTCTATTCAAGATAAAGAAAATAACCCATTTTTTAAATTCTGGGGACTGGGCAGTGGTATACTTGGTACAGCATACATTTTACCATCCAAGAGAACCCAGATTCAAGCCCCTGGTCCCCACACAGAAAATTCAAGCAACAACTGGCCATGTTGAGGAAGTGTTCCGTTCATTGTGGAGCAGATAGCTGAGCCTGCCCAGAGCGGCTGCCTAGAGCAATTACCAGTTAGGCACCTCAGAGAAAAGTAAAAGGCCCCTAAGAGCCAGGGAGGTGACCCAATGCTAGAGAAGCACACTTTGCATATGTGAGGCCCTGGGTATGATCCTTGGCTGCAGGACAGCAGCAGCAGAGAGAAAGCAAATGGAACCTCATGAATATAGAGCTTGGATTTCTCATAAAATAAGTAAACAAACAAGCAAACAAAAATAAGGCTGGAGCAGTGCAGGAGAAGATACACTGAATAAAGCATTGGATTCTCAAGCACAAGGTCCTGAGTTTAATGCCTGGCATTGTTCCAGAGTGATGCCCTGGTTCTTTATCACTCCTCTCTTTCTCACTAATAAATAAATAAATATTTAATAATAATAATAAAATAGCAACTCAGGAGGTGGCACAGTGGATAAAGTGTTGAACTTTCAAGTATGAGCTTTCTAGTTCAACCCCTGGCAATACATGTACCAGAGTGATGTTCTACTTCTCTTTCCTCCCTCTTCCCATCTCTCTCATAAGTAAATGTATAAAGTCTAATGTGTAGTAAAATAAAAAGCAGACTGGGGAGGTGACTCAGTGATAGAACCCATGACTTAAATAAGGCCCTAGGTCGAATCCCTGGCACTACATCAAAATATATGTAAATTGGGAGCCGGGCAGAGTGCACCAGGTTAAACACAGTGCGAAGTGCAAGGATCCCAGTTCAAGGACCCCCCCCATTCCTCACCTGCAGGGGGGTCACTTCACAAGTGACGAATCAGGTCCGCAGGTGTCTTTCTCTCCCTCATTCTCTTTCAATTTCTCTCTATCCTATTCAACAACAACAATGGAAAGGAAAAAAAAGGTCTCCAAGAACATGGATTCCTAGTGCAGGCTCCAAGCCCCAGTGATAACCCTGGAGGCAAAAAAAAAATAATTTAATTTTAAAAACCCTAAAAATATATAAATCAAATAGATTAGCTAAAAGGTAAGCAAAAAATTTTAAAGCTAATTTCCCCATACATACATGCTCACATACATTCACCCACAAACGTACACGACAGTGCCAGTCGCTCTCTCTGAAAACAAAGCTGTGCCTTTGGACTGGTTAAGTTAGTCCATGGTACAATTTCTATTCCAGCAGGACAATGATCGTGTCCAAAGCTACCTGCTTTGAGTTTAAAAAATTGTGAGTGGGGTTGGGCTGTGGTGCATCTGGTTGATCGCATGTGTTACCATGTACAAAGATTCAGGTTCAAGTCCCTGGTCCCCACCTGCAGGGGGAATGCTTCACAAGTGGTCAAATAGGGCTGTCCCCCTATATATGTGTGTATCTATGTATGTATGTATCTATGTATGTATCTATAGATCTATCTATCACACTCTCCCTTGCCTCTTGATTTCTCTTTGTCTCTTTCCAATAAATAAATTTTACAAAAGAGTTTAGAGCTAATGCTTACAAATCTACAGGAACCCCTACATCTCTGCCTCGCCCCACTCCACTGGTTGGGAAACATTAGATTACACTGTTAAAATGATGCCATTTTATATCCAACATTCTAGTGTACTATGCTAATGGAGTTACTAATCTCTGTTTCATTCACTTCTGCAAAGAGAATATGAAGATCAGGAGATGGGAGAGATAGCATAGTGGTTATGTAAACAGATTCTGATGCCAGTTTCAAACCCCCACCCCAATATCATAAGCCAGAACTAAAGAACTGAGCAGTGCTCAGGAAAAAAAAAAAAAAACTCTGTATGTATACACACACACAAACACACACACACACATCAAGATTAGCTTAATAATTTCTTTTTTTTTTTCTTTTTGGTGTGTGTGTATGGTATGAATTTAACATTTACACTGCTTTTGGGGGGGACAAGTCACACTTAACAGCACATCTTTACGTGTGATCTGTGCCCCAGGGAAATCAGAAGTGGGAAACACAAACACATCAGGTCCCTCTGCCCATGGGCAACAGGCCCTTGCTCTTCACTTCAGCAAAACCTCCTCCCAGATCTGCTTTGCCTCCTACTTGCCAGCACCAGGGTATCACTTCAAAGTCATCAAGCTTCTCTCAAGAACGACATCACACAAAAGTGGGGCACCCACACCCCAGTCACTCATCTTGGGAAATGTCAGGGCTCCTCTGAGCTATGATTCAGTTGCTTTTTCTTTCAGCAACCCCTCCCCCGCAGGATGAGATGGGAGAATTCAGCCTAAACCACAAAACTGAGGAAGCCTGGAGGAGTTTTCCCTAGGAGATCTTAGAGGCTTTCAAAGAAAGACCAACATTTTACCCAACTCACAGATTTGGGCCTAGGGCCCTGTTCAGGCTCAGGTTCCAATGAGAAAGCAATGGCCTTGCATCTCAAAAAATTAGCATCGCCTTGGCTTCTCTTTGATGAAAGAAAGCTGTTTTGGGAATCTCCACATCCTCCTCCTCTTCCTCCTCCGCCGCCGCCACCACCTTCTCCTCCTCCTGCTTTTCTTTTTGTTATCACCATAGCTTCACAACTCTAGGATGACTTTTTCAGAGAGAGAGAGAGAGAGAGAGAAGGACCACAGCACCAAGGCTTCCTCCAATGCAGTGGGGACCAGGTTTGAACGTGGATCACACACATGACAAAGCAGTGCACTACCCCAGTGAGCTATGTCACTTTCCCCAGTCTTCTTTATCTTCACAGCATCTGTCCCCAGTTCTCCAGCCCACAGTATCTCAATTTTGTGCTGTTTGGGAGCTTTGTCTATACACTCCCCAATTCCACCAGGCCTCAGGGTTGGATTAATCCTACTTAAGACTCAACTGTCACCATATCAGGCTCAGGCAACTAGTCTCCTCCTAAGAGGGGCCCAAGTTGGGTCCAAAGCCAGGGATCAAGCAGGTGTTTCCAGAAAACTTCTGATCTATGCTGAGGATTCTGTCAAGAACAAAGATTCTGTTTTGCTTCATGGGGAGATGATGGGAGTAACAGGAGGTCATCCTGGAAACCCAGCAGCTCAGAAGACAGAGGGGAGAAGAAGGGAATGATAGGGACACTAATGACAGAGGGGGCAAGAAGGGAGTGATAGGAACACTGATGACATCCTCAGAGACATGGATGCTCCCAGTAACCTGAAGTCGATGGCCTTGCTATGTAGCAAAGCCATGTGGAGGTGGCTTTCCAGTCTCATCCAGCACAAAGTGAAGACAAGCCATTCTTCTTTTCTGAGTCCCCAGAGGAGCAATATGTGAAAGTTAAGGGACAGGTCTAGCTCTCAACCCTAGCATTTAAAAAGCTTAGAACAGAGAAGCTGAATAAGACAACAAGAAAGTTGTGCTTGGAAAATTGGGTTAAAATGTGCAGTGGGGGGGGCAAGCAATAGCACACCCCTTAGAGCACACATATTACCATGTGCAAGGACCTGAGTTCAAGACCTCAGTCCCCACCTGAATGTGGGAAGCTTCAAGAACAGTGTGGCATTGCTGCAGGTGTCTCTCTATCTCTCTTCCTATCTTCTGCTTCTTTCTTGATTTTTCTGTCTCTATCAAATTAATTAATTAATTAATTATTTTAAAATTAAAATCTAAAAAAGAAGCATGCAGAAGGATGAAACAGGACAAACACATACCACTGTGCACAAAAGTCCACTCCAAATGGGTCAAAAACATGATGTTAGATCATAAACCATCAAAAACATAGAAGAAAGTATTGATAGAACATTCCATGATGTTTTCTTTAGAAACATCTTTGAAGACTCAAATCCACCAGCAAGGAAAGCAAAAACAAAAAGAATCCAATGGGACTACAAAGCAAAATGTAATAAACATATCCAAATATTGCCATCACCACAATGAAAATAATATAATAGACTAAATATAATAGACTAACTACTCCAGGCAAAAGAAAAAAGATGGTCAAATCAAACATTTTAAACTATCCACATAAGTGCTTTTTCTCAGGGGTTGCATCTAAAGCATTAACAAAACTGAAAGTACAAAATTTTTATAAGATACAACTAATCTTAACCAAAAGAAAGTGGGCCTAATATATATATATTACATATATATATATATATATATATATTACATATATATATATATATATATATATATGAGGGGTAGGTGGGTGGGTGGGGAATAGACCTTAAAAGAACTAAATTAGCCTAGGCGGTGGCACACCCAGTAGAGCACACACATTACCTTACTTGAAGACGCAGGTTAAAGCCCCCAGGCACCAAGTCCCAACCCTGTCAGCTAAAATAAATAAATAAATAAATAAAAGCAGCCTGTAGAGTCGTAGTGGAGGCACCATACTTGCTATGAGCCCCACCCATAGTAACAGTGGCAAAAACAAACAAAAATTGAGTTCACCCAGCCTAGGAGGTGGCACAGTGAATTAAGTGCTGGACTCTCACTCGCCAGCAATTTGTAAGACCCTCTGTCACTCCCACCGGCCATGCTATTAAGGCCATGTGCCCCTCCACTGGGTAAGACCAGGTACAAAGAATGCTCTGGTCCCCTCCTGACTCCTGATTTTACTCTGTGAAAATACCTTTTACCCTCCAAATGAGGTAAGTCAGTGAAATATTAGCCACTTCACAGTGCATTTAATTTCCAGCAATTGACTTTTCACTCTCACCAAGAACACTATGATGCTTCTGGCTAAATTCTTACACATCACCACCCACCTTCACTGTGGAGCTCCTTTCCAGTCTATGTGTCAGAATACCTGGGATGCCACCAGGAGCCTTTCAGCAATGCCTGTCTGGAGATGGAGCCCTGTTCTTTTTTTTTTTTTTTTAAGAAAGGATTAATTAACAAAACCATAGGGTAGGAGGGGTACAACTCCACACAATTCCCACAGCCCAATCTCCATATCCCATCCCTCCCCTGATAGCTTTCCCATTCTCTATCCCTCTGGAAGCATGGACCCAGGGTCATTGTGGGTTGCAGAAGGTAGAAGGTCTGGCTTCTGTAATTGCTTCCCCACTGAACATGGGCGTTGACTGGTCGGTCCATACCCCCAGTCTGCCTCTCTCTTTCCCTAGTAGGGTGGGGCTCTGGGGAAGCTGAGCTCCAGGACATATTGCTGGGGTCTTCAATCCAGGGAAATCTGGCCGGCATCCTGATGACACCTGGAACCTGGTGACTGAAAAAAGAGTTAACATACAAAGCCAAACAAATTGTTGAGCAATCATGGACCCAAAGCTTGGAAAAGTGGAGAGGAAGTATTAGGGAGGTACTCACTGCAAACTCTAGTGTACTTCTGCTTTCTTACTTTGGTGCCATACTCCAAACTCAGTCAATTTCTGCTTTGCATTTCTACTTCTTTTTTTTTTTTTACATGCATAACATTCCCCAGATTCCCATTTAACAATACAGCCCCCACTATTTCATTCATCATTTTTCATGGACCTGTATTCTCCCCACCCACCACCCACCCCAGAGTCTTTTACTTTGGTGTAATAGTCCAATTCCATTTCAGGTTCGACTTGTGTTTTCTTTTCTAATCTTGTTTTTCAACTTCGGCCTGAGAGTGAGATCATCCCGTATTCATCCTTCTGTTTCTGACTTATTTCACTCAACATGATTTTTTCAAGGTCCGTCCAAGATCGGCTGAAAACGGTGAAGTCACCATTTTTTACAGCTGAGTAGTAGTCCATTGTGTATATATACCACAACTTGCTCAGCCACTCATCTGTTGTTGGACACCTGGGTTGCTTCCAGGTTTTGGCTATTACAAATTGTACTGCCAAGAACATATGTGTACACAGATCTTTTTGGATGGATGTGTTGGGTTCCTTAGGATATATCCCCAGGAGGGGAATTGCAGGGTCATAGGGTAGGTCCATTTCTAGCCTTCTGAGAGTTCTCCAGACTGTTCTCCACAGAGGTTGGACCAATTTACATTCCCACCAGCAGTGCAGGAGGGTTCCTTTGACCCCACAACCTCTCCAGCATTTGCTGCTGTTACCTTTTCTGATGTCTGACATTCTCACAGGAGTGAAGTGGTATCTCATTGTTGTCTTGATTTGCATTTCTCTGACAATCAGAGACTTGCAGCATTTTTTCATGTGTTTCTCGGCCTTTTGGATCTCTTCTGTGGTGAATGTTTTGTCCAAGTCCTCCCCCCAGTTTTGGATGGGGTTATTTGTTGTCTTGTTGTTGAGTCTGGCAAGCTCTTTATATATGTTGGTTATTAAACTCTTATCTGATGTATGGCATGTAAAGATCTTCTCCCATTCTGTGAGGGGTCTCTTGGTTTGGGTAGTGGTTTCTTTTGCTGTGAAGAAGCTTTTTAATTTGATGTAGTCCCATAGGTTTATATTTTCCTTAGTCTTCCTTGTAATTGGATTCGTTTCATTGAAAATGTCTTTAAAATTTATGCGGAAAAAAGTTCTGCCAATATTTTCCTCTAAGTATCTGATAGTTTCTGGTCTAACATCCAAGTCCTTGATCCACTTGGAATTTACTTTTGTATTTGGTGAAATACAGTGATTCAGTTTCATTCTTCTGCATGTTTCAACCCATTGTTTCCAACACCATTTGTTGAAGAGACTCTGCTTTCCCCATGTAATAGTCTGGGCCCCTTTGTCAAAGATTAGATGTCCATACGTGTGGGGCCTCATTTCTGGGCTCTCAATTCTATTCCACTGGTCAGTGTGTCTGTTCATGTTCCAGTACCAAGCAGTTTTGATGACAATGGCCCTATAATACAGTTTGAGATCTGGGAGTCTGATGCCTCCGGTTCTGTTCTTTCTTCTCGAGATTGTTTCGGCAATTCTAGGTCTTTTCTGGTTCCAGATAAACATTTGTAGCATTTTTTCTATTCTCCTAAAAAATGTGCTTGGGATCTTGATGGGGATAGCATTAAATTTGTAGATGGCTCTGGGTAGTATATTCATTTTGATGATGTTAATTCTTCCAACCCATGAACATGGAATATCTTTCCACTTCTTTGTGTCTTTTTCAATTTCTTTGAGTAGTGACTCATAATTTTCAGTATACAAGTCTTTCACTTCTTTGGTTAGGTTTATTCCTAGATATTTTATTGCTTTTGTTGCTATAGAAAAAGGAACTGATTTCTGGATTTCAATTTCTTCTAACTTAGTGTTTGCATAGAGGAATGCCACTGACTTTTGAATGTTAATTTTATAGCCTGACACATTACTGTATTGCCTGATGATTTCCAAAAGCTTCTTGCTGGATTCCTTAGGTTTTTCTATGTATACTATCATGTCATCTGCAAATAAGGAGAGTTTGACTTCTTCTCTTCCAATCTGTATGCCTTTAATTCCTTGCTCCTGCCTGATGGCTATGGCAAGAACTTCCAACACTATGTTGAATAGTAATGGTGATAGTGGGCATCCCTGTCTAGTACCTGATCTGAGGGGAAATGCTTCCAGTTTTTCACCATTGAGTATGATGTTGGCTGTAGGTTTGCTATATATAGACTCCACTATCTTCAGGAATTTTCCATCTATTCCTATTTTTTGTAGTGTTTTGATCATAAAGGGATGTTGTATTTTGTCAAAGGCTTTCTCTGCATCTATTGATATGACCATGTGGTTTTTGGTCTTGCTTTTGTTGATGTGGTGGATCACATTGATTGATTTACGTATATTAAACCAACCTTGCATGCCTGGGATAAACCCCACTTGGTCATGATGAACAATTTTTTTGATATACTGCTGTATCCGGTTGGCTAGAATTTTGTTCAATATTTTTGCATCTATGTTCATCAGAGATATTGGTCTGTAGTTTTCTTTTTTGATTGTGTCCCTGTCTGCTTTTGGTATCAGGGTGATGTTGGCTTCATAGAAGCTGGCAGGGAGTATTCCAGTGTCTTCAATCTTCTGGAAGACTTTTAAAAGTAGAGGTATTAGTTCTTCTTTGAAAGTTTTGTAGAATTCATTTGTAAAACCATCTGGTCCAGGACTTTTATTTTTGGGAAGATTTTTGATAACTGTTTCAATTTCATTAGCTGTGATGGGCCTGTTCATGTTATCCACTTCCTCTTTACTTAGTTTTGGAAGTTGGTAGGTATCTAGGAAATCATTCATTTCTTACAGGTTCTCTAGCTTGGTGGCATATAATTGTTCATAGAAGCCTCGCATGATATGTTGAATTTCTGCAGTGTCTGTTGTGATTTCTCCTCTTTCATTTACTATCCGATTTATTTGGGTCTTCTCCCTTTTTTGTTTTGTGAGTCTGGCTAAAGCTTTGTCGATTTTATTTACTCTTTCAAAGAACCAACATTTACTTTCATTGATCTTTTGTATGGTTTTCCTATTCTCAATGTTATTTATTTCTGCCCTAACTTTAGTAATTTCTGTCCTTCTGGTTGCTTTAGGATTCCTTTGTTGTTCTTCTTCTAGGTCTTTAAGATGTGCAATCAGGTTGTTTATTTGTGCCTTTTCTTGTTTCCTAATGTGTGCTTGTATAGCTATGAACTTCCCTCTTAGGACTGCTTTAGCTGTGTCCCAAATATTTTGATAGCTTGTGTCTTCATTTTCATTGAACTCTCGAAACATTTTGATTTCTTCCTTGATTTCCTCTTTGACCCAGAAGTTGTTAAGAAGTGTACTGTTGAGCTTCCACATTTTGGGACTGTTACTAATCTTTTGTTGATTGTTAAATGTTAGTTTCATTCCACTCTGGTCTGAGAAGATGCTTGGGATGATTTCAGTGCTCTTGAATAGGCTGATGCTGTCTTTGTGGCCTAACATATGGTCTATCCTTGAGAATGATCCATGTGGATTTGAGTAAAATGTGTATTCCAGTTTCTTGGGATGAATGACTCTGAAAATGTCCAATAGTTCTAGTTTATCTATCTCTTCATTTAGCTCCCTTATGTCTTTACTGATTTTCTGCCTGGATGATCTGTCAAGTTGAGATAGTGGGGTGTTGAAGTCCCCTACTATGATTGTGTTACTGTTAATATATTGTTGTAGCTCTTTCAGTAGAAGTTTGATGTATTTAGATGGCTTCTCATTGGGTGCATAGATATTAATAATTGTTAAGTCCTCTTGATTGACTGATCCTCTGAGCATTAAGTAGTATCCATTCCTATCTTTTTTAATCTTATCTATTTTAAAGTCTATCATGTCAGATATGAGAATAGCTGTTCCTGCCCTTTTTTGTGGGCCATTGGCTTGAATGATAGTTTTCCATCCTTTCACTTTAAGTCTGTGTTTGTCTTGTTGCGTTAGGTGAGTTTCTTGTAGACAACATATTGTTGGGTTGTGTTTTCTGATCCATCTTCCTACTCTGTGTCTTTTAATAGGTGAATTCAGGCCATTGACATTTATTGATATCAAAGATTGAAGATATTTTAACGCCATTCTTGTAGAGTTTTAGAGTGTTTTGATATATGTCCTATTTGTGGTGGTCTGGTTGTTTATAGGAGACCTTTCAGAACTTCTTTCAGTGCAGGCTTGGTGATGGTTGCTTCCTTCAACTGTTGCTTGTCTGAGAAGGTTTTGATGCTTCCATCTAGTCTGAATGACAATCTAGCAGGATATAGTATTCTTGGCTGAAAGCCTTTCTCATTGAGCACTCGATAGATATCTTGCCATTCTCTTCTGGCCTGTAGTGTTTGTATGGAGAAGTCTGCTGCTAAGCTTATGGGTTTTCTTTTGTAGGTGACTCTTTGTTTTTCTCTTGCAGCCTTGAGGATCCTTTCTTTATCCTTATTCCTTTCCAATCTAAGTATGACATGTCTTGGTGTCTTTAGGTCTGGGTTAATTCTGTTTGGGACCCTCTGGGCTTCTTGAATCTTTATGTCTTTGGTGTTGTCTAGACTAGAGAAATTTTCAGCTATTATGGCCTGGAGAACGCTTTCTTCCTCCCCTTCTCTTTCTTCCTCTGGTAAGCCAATAATACGTATATTGTTTCTTTTGAAGTCATCCCATAGGACTCTGTTGTTGTTTTCAGTATCTCTTAATCTCTTTTTGAGATCTCTTACTTCTTTTTTAGTTGTCTCTAATTCATCCTCAATCTTGCTAATTCTGTCTTCAGCCTCATTGATTCTATTCTCTCTGCCCTCTACTGCTTTCTGGAGTTCATCTATTTTGTTGCCCTGCTCTGATACTGTTTTAGCTTGTTCAGCTAGTTGCCTTCTTAGCTCAGTGATTTCAGCTTTCAGCTCTCTAATAACCATGAGATAATTAGAATTTTCTTCCATATTCTCATTTGTTGTTCCTGCATTTCTGATTACAATTTTTTCAAATTCTTTACTCACTCCTGTTATTATTTCCTTAGCTAATGTTTGGATGTTGAACTCGTTGTTTTGTGCTTCACCCTCTGGAGGACTTTTAGCTGGACTCTTGTCCTGGTTCGAGTCTTCAATATTTTTTCTTGTTGTTTTAACCATTTTATATAAGTTAACAGTTTTTTCAATCCCTGAGTTGCAGTTCAGTGGTGTAAAAGCCTTTTTTTCCCCCTGTAGGCTATGGGAGCCTGAGGGCTTTTAAACTATCAATAGGCTTCTTAGCTTAATCACTGACTCCTGACCAAGAGATATAGCAGGGTGTGGCAGAGATAATCCAGTGGTTATGCAAAGAGACTTTCACAGCCCCTCAGCTATGCCACCGAGGTATAGGTCTTCTCCTGAGTTTCCCAGTTAGATCTCTGTCCCCTGGTGTCCCTCCCTGTTGCTGCTCCAGATTCTGAGGGTAGTAGCAATGGAGACTCAGAGTTGCACTTGGAGAGTCTCTGGGGAGTCCTTTCCTCCCTTCAGCTGTCCCCTTGTTGGTGGAGCAGACTGGAGGTGGTGTCTCCACTGACAAACTGTGGAACTGTTAGCAGTCACTTAATCTCTCCTTAGGCCCCTCTCTCCTCTCTGTCACCAGCCACGCGTGTTTGTACTCACGGGTGATTTACTGGGTTTCTGTGGTCATTCTAGTCCTGTCTTGTTTCGGTCCGGGTGGTCTCCTTTGGTATTCCTAGTTGATCCGGGAGAGGAGAGGAGAGGAGAGAAAGCGATCTGCTGCTCGTAGCTCCGCCTCCGGAAGTCGAATCCCGGAGCCCTGTTCTTTCCCCAAGGATTATGTCTAGGTGCTCTCCAGCCCACAGAATAGGTCACATGGCTTAGTACAGGTTCTGGCCCCCTCCCAAGGTAACCAAATTCACCTCCCCTTCACCAAATCCTACTCTCCTCATTGCTTCCTCCCTCCTTGGCCACCCTGTCTCATACTTGCCAACTCAGGGCTCTTATACCCATTTCTAGGCCCTGTAATCCTTGTGGGTTTCCACATCTTGCTCCCCTGCCTGGAGAGCCCCATCCCCACATCTCCTGAAAAACTACCACTGCCCTCAGCACTTGTTTCTAAAAAGCCTTCTTCCTCTGACTCTGATGGCCAAGGGCTCTGGGATGCATGCCAGGATCACCCAAAAGGCTCTCTTAAAGGACAGAGACCTGGAGGCTGGGAACCTGGTAGATAACACACATTACTGTGCACAAGGACCCAGGTTCTAGCCCCTGCAGAGGAAAGCTTTACAGCAGTGAATCAATGCTGCAGGTCTCCCTATCTATCTATCTGTCTTGTTTGTCTATCTATCTATCATCTATCTATCTATCTATCTCTTCTTTGTCTCCATCTCTATCCAATAAATAAATACAATATTTAAGAAATGAAAAGGGCCTAGAAGACTGGCAGGGGGCACAGTGAATTAAGCACTGGACTCAAGCATGAGTATCAAGTATCTAACATGCACTAAAATGATACTCTGGGTCTCTCTCCTCCTTCTCTTTCCCTCTTTTTAATAAATAAACTATTGAGGGGTTCTGGAGGCTGGGCAATGGAGCAGTAGCAGCTGTGTTTCTCTCCTCTCCTCTCCCGGGTCAACTAGGAATACCAAAGGAGACCACGTGGGATCACAACAAGGCAGGACTAGAATGACTACAGGAAACCACCTAACCACCAGTGAGTGCAAACATGTGTGGCTCATGGACAGGGAGAAGCCTAAGGAAAGATTAAGCAGCTGGTAACAGTCCGGCAGTTACCAGTTGAGGCACTACCACCAGTCTATTTTACCAACAAAAAGACTGCTGAAGAGAAGAGAGGACTCCCCTAAGACTCACCAAATGCAACTGTGAGTCTCCATTGCTACTGCCTTCAAGGCTGGAGCAGCAGGGGGGAAGCCCTGTGATAACACCTGGGAACAGAGAACTGACCAGGAAACTCAGCAGAAGAGCTACACCTCAGTGGCCTAGCAGTGGGGCTGTATAGTGGGAGCCTTTCCACATTGTTCTCCTGATGATAATATGGTGAATAATTGCCTCATAACCTACAGACTATAAACAGGACTTGTTTAGAAACTCACAGGGCCCAGCAGTGCTGCCCAGCTTGGCAGAGAAGCAGAATTGAGCCTGGAGATTTGGATCCTTGGGGTGTGAGAGTCTCTTTGCATAATCACTGTATTATCTCTCCCCCACCCAGCTTTATCTCTTGGTCAGGAGTAAGTTATTTAGCTAAGAAGCCTACTTATAGTTTAAAAGCCCTCAGGCTCCCATAGCCTACAGGGTAGAAAAATAACAAAAGAGAATTGGTTTGGCCCTTGCTAGTTTTGCACCCCTTTTTCTCCCCACCCCCTATGCTAAGGACGTGCAGAGTCCCAGGAGCAGCCGCGGAAGGAGAATGATAGGGAAGCACATGGTGTAGTGATTTGCCTGTTCATGAATAAAGATTAAACTGCAGCTTCTCAGCCCAGCCGTGTGTCCGCGAGTCTATCTCTACTGCCGTGACGCTAGCCCAGCCTACTGGAGCCCCCGAACTTTAACAACAAAATGCTTGTTAAGGAAATAGTCACAGGAATGAGTAAAGAGATTGAAAGAATTGTCATCAGAAATGCAGAAACAACAAATGAGACTCTGGAAGAAAACACTAATTATCTCAAGGTTATTAGACAGCTGAAAGCTGAAATAGCTAAGTTAAGAACACAACTAGTTGAACAAGCTAACACAGCATTGGAACAGGGTAACAAAACATATGAACTCCAGAAAACAGTAGAGGGGAGAGAGAATAGGATAAATGAGGCTGAAGACAGAATTAGCAAGATCAAGGATGAATTAGAGACAACTAAAAAATAAGAAAGAGATCTCAAAAAGAGATTAAGAGATACTGAAAACAAGAGACCTATGGGATGACTACAAAAGAAATAATATATGCATTATTGGCTTACGAGAGGAAAAAAGGGAGGGGAAGAAAGCATTCTGCAGGATACAATAGCTGAAAACTTCTCTAGTCTAGACAACATCAAAGACATAAAGGTTCAAGAAGCCCAGAGGGTCCCAAACAGAACTAACCCAGACTTAAAGACACCAAGACACATCATATTTAGAATGGAAAGGAATAAGGATAAAGAAAGGATCCTGAAGGCTGCAAGAGAAAAACAAAGAGTCACCTACAGAGGAAAACCCATAAGATTAGCAGCAGACTTCTCCACACAGACACTACAGGCCAGAAGAGAATGGCAAGATATCTATCGAGTGCTCAATGAGAAAGGCTTTCAACCAAGAATACTGTATAATGCTAGACTGTCATTCAGACTAGATGGAGGCATAAAAACCTTCTCAGACAAGCAATAGTTGAAAGAATCAACTATCATCAAGTCTGCCCTGAAAGAAGTTCTGAAAGGTCTCCTATAAACAGTCAGAGCACCATAAATATGCCACCTATCAGAAAACTCTAAAAATCTACAAGAATGGGGTTAAAATAGCTTCTATCTATGATATCAATAAATGCCAATGGCTTGAATTCACTTATTAAAAGGCATAAATTTTAAAGACATCTTCACTGAAATGAATCCAATTACAAAGAAGACTAAGGCAAGTATAAACCTATGGGACTACATCAAATTAAAAAGCTTCTGCACAGCAAAAGAATCCAATACCCAAACCAAGAGAATCCTCACAGAATGGGAGAAGATCTTTACATGCCATACATTAAACAAGAGGCAGATAACCAGAATAAATAAAGAGCTTGCCAAACTCAACAGAAAACAAATAACCCCATCCAAAAATAGGGAGAGCACATGGATAGAATATTCACCACAGAAGAGATCCAAAAGGCCAAGAAACACACGAGAAAATGCTCCAAGTCTTTGATTGTCAGAGAAATGCAAATCAAGACAGCAATGAGATACCACTTCACTTCATTCCTATGAGAATGTCACACATCAGAAAAGGTAGCAGCAACAAATGCTGTAGAGGTTGTGGCATCAAAGGAACCTTCCTGCACTGCTGGTGGGAATGTAACTTGGTCCAACCCCTGTGGAGAACAGTCTGGAGAACTCTCAGAAGGCTAGAAATGGACCTACCCTATGATCCTGCAATTCCTCTTCTGGGGATATATTATATATATAAATCTTTATTTGCTGGATAGAGACAGTCAGAAATTGAGAGGGAAGGGGGTGATAGAGAGGGAGAGAGACAGAGATACACCTGCAGCATTGCTTTACCACTTGTGAAGCTTTCCCCCTGCAGGTGGGGGCCAGGGGCTCGAATCAGGGTCCTTGCACACTATAACATGTGCGCTCAACCAGGTGTGCCACCACTGGCCCCTGTGGGGATATATCCTAAGGAACCCAACACACCCATCCAAAATGATTTGTTTATACCTATGTTCATAGCAGCACAACTTATAATAGCCAAAACCTGGAAGCAACCCAGATGTCCAACAACAGATGAGTGGCTGAGCAAGTTGTGGTATATATACACAATGGAATACTATTCACCTATTAAAAATGGTGACTTCACTGTTTTCAGCTGATCTTGGATGGAGCTTAAAGGAACCTGAACTGGAGTTGGTGTATTGCACCAAAGTAAAAGACTCTGGGGTTGGGGGGGTGGGGTACATATCCAAAAAGGATGACAGAGGACCTAGTGAGGGTTGTATTATTATGTGGAAAACTGGGAAATGTTATGCATTTACAAACTCTTATATTTTCTGTCAAATGTAAAATATTAATCCCCCAATAAAGAAATTTAAAAATAAAATAAAATAAATAAATTCTTGAGGGCCAGGTGGTAGCACAGAGGTTTAAGTGCACATGGAAAGAAGTGCAAGAACTGATATAAGGATTATGGGTTGAGCCCCCAGCTCCCCACTTGCAGGAGAATTTTTTCACAGGGCAGTAAAGCAAGTCTGCTGGTGTCTATCTTTCTCTCCCCCTCTGTCTTCCCCTCCTTCTCTGTCCTATCCAACAACAACAGCAGCAATGGCAACAATAACAATAACAACAACAAAGGCAACAAAATAGAAAAAAATGGCTTTCAGGAGCAGTGGATTTGTAGTGCAGGTACTGAGTCCCAGCAATAACCCTGGAGGCAAAATAAATAAATAAATCCTTAAAAGGAAAGAGCCCTGGGCCTGCTCCCAGACCCTCTGAGTCCCAGGCCCCTAGTATGGTTACATGGTAAGGTGCTCGTGATACAGGATTATAGCTGTCTTGGGCTCTAGGGCTCTGAAGCCCAGGGCTCTAACCCCATGCCCAGCTGTGCCACTGGCTACTTGTGTGCCCTTGGGTAAGTCACTTCACTTCTCTGAGATTCTATGGCCAGTGCAAAAGTGACCACGGTTTCCTTGTAGGGCTAGTGCTTTTTTCATTGTTGCTGTTTTTTGTTTGTTTGTTTTTGCCTCCAGGATTATTGCTGGGGCTCAGTGCCTGCACCACTAATCAATTGCTCCTGGAGGCCATTTTTTCCATTGTGTTGCCCTTGTTGCTGTCCTTGCTGTTGTCGTTATTACTATTGTAGTTGTTGCTGTCGTCATTGTTGGATAGGACAGAAGAGGGGAAGACACAGAGAGAGGGGGAGAGGAAGAGAGACACCTGCTGACCTGCTTCACTGCTTGTGAAGCGACCCCCTTGCAGGTGGGGAGCCATGGGCTCAAACTGGGATCCTTACACTGGTCCTTGCGCTCTGTGCCATGTGTGCTTACCCCCCTGTGCTACTGCACGTCCCACCATTGTTGTTGTTTTAATACCTTTCCCTTCTCAGCAGTGTGGGAATTCATATATTTTTTTGTTTTTTATAGTAATTTATTTTTTAAACTTTATTTATTTTTGACTGGATCACTTCTTAGCTCTGACTTACAGTGGTGCCACGGGTTGAACCTAGGACCTCAGAGCCTCAGACAAGAAAGTCTCTTGCTCTACTGATGGCCCTATCTCCCTGTCAAGGAACATACATTCTTGTAGGGCTTTTTTTTTTAAACTTATTTATTAATATGAGAGAAGAGAGAGAACCAGAGCATCACTCGAGCACATGTAACACCAGGGATCAAACTCAAGGCTTCATGCTTGAAAGTCCAACATTTTATCCATAGCACCAGCTCCCAAGCCACATGAATGCTGTTTCTACCCAAACTACCTCCTTGAGGGGGAGGGAGGGAGTTTGAAATTCCCATTTTCAGCTACTCTGTAACAGAAATTCAGACATGCAGAATGCATCTGCTATGGGTTCTGTGCATTTCAGGTTTTTAAGCATGTATGCCTAAGTCAGAGAAGTAGCTCACTGGGCTGGGTGCCTGCCTTGCTGTGCAGGCAGAGACTGGACACACTGAGGCTTTACTGAAGGAAGCACTGCTTATTATGCCTCAGACCCAGCAAGGCTCATGTCCACAAGAGACTACCCAAGCACAGTAGAACACAATGGCATGTGTCCTTTTATACAGTTATCAACTTTCCCATAGTAACTCATAGCAATAGGCTTAACTGGCTAAGTTTTTCTTTTGTATATACAGAGAGTGCAACTTATTTGGGTTACCAGCAGACTCTAGCAGAAGTAGCAGATTCTAAGGCCACTGACTAAGACCATTATGATGACAACAGTAGAAAGTCCTGTTTTTGCTGAGAGGAGGGGGAAGATTGCTACCAACTGCATTTTTCTTTAACTAAGAAGTTAACCCTTGATTTTTCTCTTTAAAAGCTAACCCTTGCTTGCCTCAGTATATGTGGCTGAGGTTCAAGTCCAGCATCACAGGTGATTACTACCGCACAGGCTGGGAGTGGTGTGCTCTCTCCCCCTTTCTCTCTGTGGATCTATTTATCTCTATATATACAAAAAAGTCAGTGGGGGGACAGGAAGTCACACAGTTGTGTCATATTGAGGAAATGCATGGAGGAGCAGTGGGGAAATAAAAGCACAAAGATTGATCTATTTACCTTTTTATTTTTATTTTTTATAGAGACAGAGAGAAGTTGATAGGGAAGGGGAAGATAAAGTGGGAGAAAGGCAGACATCTGTAGCAGTGTTTCACTGCTTGTGAAGCTTCCCCCCTACAGGTAGAGATCAAGGGCTTGAACTCAGGTCCTTGAGCATGGTAACATATGCACTCAACCAGGTACACCAGCCCCTTATTTTTCATTTGTTTATTTAGTTAGTTACTTTAGATTGAGACAGAGAGGGAGAGAGAGAGAGAGAGAGAGAGAGAGAGAGAGAGAAAGAAATAAAGAAAGAAAGAAAGAAAGAAAGAAAGAAAGAAAGAAAGAAAGAAAGGAAGGAAGGAAGAAATCACAGCACCAAATCTTCCTTTAATGTGTTGAGGGCCAGGCTCGAACCTGGGTCAGGCACATACAAAACAGCGCACTATTCAAGTTAGCTATTTCACTGACACCAATCCCCCCCACCCCACCCACATACCACTATCACTTTTTCCAGACAGCACTGCTCAGTTTGGCTTTTGGTAGTGCTAAGGACTAAACCTGGGATCTTGGAACCTCAGGCAGGAAAGTTGTTTGCATAACCATTATGCTGTCTTCCTGACCCTGTTATTTTTCATGTATGTGCAGACTTCCCTCAGACAATTTTCTCATTCTTTCTATTTCAGAGAGAGAGAGAGCAAGGAGAGACACTGTAGCACCAATCCACTCTCCATGGATGTCTCCCATCCCCACTCCTTCTTCTCAAACATTTGGAACAATGCAGCCTAGGAGGTGGGACGATGTTTGATAAAGCCTTAAACTCTCAAGCATGAGGTCCTGAGTTCAGTACTCACACACACACACATTACATGTTCCAGACTAATGCTCCAATTCTTTTTTTCATAAATAATTCAATAATAGAATGGGGGTGCAGGGGCATAAGAATATCTGGGAGAAAGGGCTCACAAAGAAATAAATATGATGGGAAAAGGCACAGTGAATAAAGTGTTGGACTCGTAAGCATGATGTCCTGAGTTTGATCCCCAGCATCACATATGCCAGAGTGATACTCTGCTTCTCTCTCTCTCTCTCTCTCTCATAAGTAATTTTTTTTAAATCTGTTTTTCGGGGCCAAGTGGTAGTGCACCTGGTTAAGCGCACATACTACAGTGTGCAAGGACTCAGATTCAAGCTTCTGCCTGGTCCCCACCTGCAGGGGGAAAGCTTCGCAAGTGGTGAAACAGAGCTGCAGGTGTCTCTCTGTCTCTATCCTTCCCTAACCCCCCCTCAATTTCTCTGTCTCTGTCTAATAATAAAAATAAATTTAAAAAAAAAAGTGCTTAAAGGATAGCTATGACAAAGAACAAAATTTAAAAAAAATTTTTTTTCTAGACCCTAAATCTTGGAATAAAATCCATCTGTGCCTCTGAGAGATCAGATCTGACATTTCTACAGAGAAAGGGCATTGGGGGGTGTTGGGGGAAAGTTGTGACTGAGTGATGGAGACTGAGCAGGTGCCCCACATGTCCCCCCGCAGCCTGGGGCTTGGCAGGAAATGGAGCCTGTTGCTGAGTCACCAACTGGGGAGAGCCCACCAGCTCCAAGTTTCATGTTTCTTTTCATAGACAAGCCACGTCCTTTCTCCATAGGCAAGCTAATGGACTTTATAATTACTTATTTCTGCCTTATCTTCTGCACTGCATGCTAGTTTTCAAGTTAGATCTTGGTGATTAAAAGTCCTGTAACATCAATATTTTGTTGCCAATAAAATCTTGTCATTATGGTTTCAGTGCTCCAGGTGGACTTTTTGAGAGAGGGAGAGAAAGAGATAGAGACTCAAGTATCAAATCTTCCCTCACTGCCATAGCACCTCCCATGTGGTACTTTGGGGACTTGAGCCTGGGCTGTGCACATGAAAAGCAGGCACCTTGCCATAGCAATCAGGCAGGAGCAAGGAATTAAAGGCATACAGATTGGAAGAGAAGAAGTCAAACTCTCCTTATTTGCAGATGACATGATAGTATACATAGAAAAACCTAAGGAATCCAGCAAGAAGCTTTTGGAAATCATCAGGCAATACAGTAATGTGTCAGGCTATAAAATTAACATTCAAAAGTCAGTGGCATTCCTCTATGCAAACACTAAGTTAGAAGAAATTGAAATCCAGAAATCAGTTCCTTTTTCTATAGCAACAAAAGCAATAAAATATCTAGGAATAAACCTAACCAAAGAAGTGAAAGACTTGTATACTGAAAATTATGAGTCACTACTCAAAGAAATTGAAAAAGACACAAAGAAGTGGAAAGATATTCCATGTTCATGGGTTGGAAGAATTAACATCATCAAAATGAATATACTACCCAGAGCCATCTACAAATTTAATGCTATCCCCATCAAGATCCCAAGCACATTTTTTAGGAGAATAGAAAAAATGCTACAAATGTTTATCTGGAACCAGAAAAGACCTAGAATTGCCGAAACAATCTCGAGAAGAAAGAACAGAACCGGAGGCATCAGACTCCCAGATCTCAAACTGTATTATAGGGCCATTGTCATCAAAACTGCTTGGTACTGGAACATGAACAGACACACTGACCAGTGGAATAGAATTGAGAGCCCAGAAATGAGGCCCCACACGTATGGACATCTAATCTTTGACAAAGGGGCCCAGACTATTACATGGGGAAAGCAGAGTCTCTTCAACAAATGGTGTTGGAAACAATGGGTTGAAACATGCAGAAGAATGAAACTGAATCACTGTATTTCACCAAATACAAAAGTAAATTCCAAGTGGATCAAGGACTTGGATGTTAGACCAGAAACTATCAGATACTTAGAGGAAAATATTGGCAGAACTTTTTTCCGCATAAATTTTAAAGACATTTTCAATGAAACGAATCCAATTACAAGGAAGACTAAGGAAAATATAAACCTATGGGACTACATCAAATTAAAAAGCTTCTTCACAGCAAAAGAAACCACTACCCAAACCAAGAGACCCCTCACAGAATGGGAGAAGATCTTTACATGCCATACATCAGATAAGAGTTTAATAACCAACATATATAAAGAGCTTGCCAGACTCAACAACAAGACAACAAATAACCCCATCCAAAACTGGGGGGAGGACTTGGACAAAATATTCACCACAGAAGAGATCCAAAAGGCCGAGAAACACATGAAAAAATGCTGCAAGTCTCTGATTGTCAGAGAAATGCAAATCAAGACAACAATGAGATACCACTTCACTCCTGTGAGAATGTCAGACATCAGAAAAGGTAACAGCAGCAAATGCTGGAGAGGTTGTGGGGTCAAAGGAACCCTCCTGCACTGCTGGTGGGAATGTAAATTGGTCCAACCTCTGTGGAGAACAGTCTGGAGAACTCTCAGAAGGCTAGAAATGGACCTACCCTATGACCCTGCAATTCCTCTCCTGGGGATATATCCTAAGGAACCCAACACATCCATCCAAAAAGATCTGTGTACACATATGTTCTTGGCAGTACAATTTGTAATAGCCAAAACCTGGAAGCAACCCAGGTGTCCAACAACAGATGAGTGGCTGAGCAAGTTGTGGTATATATACACAATGGACTACTACTCAGCTGTAAAAAATGGTGACTTCACCGTTTTCAGCCGATCTTGGACGGACCTTGAAAAAATCATGTTGAGTGAAATAAGTCAGAAACAGAAGGATGAATACGGGATGATCTCACTCTCAGGCCTAAGTTGAAAAACAAGATTAGAAAAGAAAACACAAGTTGAACCTGAAATGGAATTGGACTATTACACCAAAGTAAAAGACTCTGGGGTGGGTGGGTAGGTGGGGAGAATACAGGTCCATGAAAAATGATGAATGAAATAGTGGGGGTTGTATTGTTAAATGGGAATCTGGGGAATGTTATGCATGTAAAAAAAAAAAAAAGAAGTAGAAACGCAAAGCAGAAATTGACTGAGTTTGGAGTATGGCACCAAAGTAAGAAAGCAGAAGTACACTAGAGTTTGCAGTGAGTACCCTCCCTAACACTTCCTCTCCACTATTCCAAGCTTTGGGTCCATGACTGCTCAACAATTTGTTTGGCTTTGTATGTTAACTCTCTTTTCAGTCATCAGGTTCCAGATGCCACCAGGATGCCGGCCAGGCTTCCCTGGACTGAAGACCCCACCAATGTGTCCTGGAGCTCAGCTCCCCCAGAGCCCCACCCTACTAGGGAAAGAGAGAGGCAGACTGGGAGTATGGACCGACCAGTCAACACCCATGTTCAGCGGGGAAGCAATTACAGAAGCCAGACCTTCTACCTTCTGCAACCCACAATGACCCTGGGTCCATGCTCCCAGAGGGATAGAGAATGGGAAAGCTACTGGGGAGGGGGTGGGATATGGAGATTGGGCGGTGGGAATTGTGTGGAGTTGTACCCCTCCTACCCTATGGTTTTGTTAATTAATCCTTTCTTAAATAAAAAAATAAAATAAAATTAATTAATTAATTAAAAAAAGAAACAGAAGGATGAATATGGGATGATCTCACTCTCAGGCAGAAGCTGAAAAACAAGATTAGAAAAGAAAACACAAGTCGAACCTGAAATGAAATTGGAGTATTACACCAAAGTAAAAGACTCTGGGGTGGGTGGGTGGGTGGGGAGAATACAGGTCCATGAAAGATGATGAATGACATAGTGGGGGTTGTATTGTTAAATGGGAATCTGGGGAATGTTATGCATGTACAAACTATTGTATTTACTGTTGAATGTAAAACATTAATTCCCCAATAAAGAAATAAATTATTTAAAAAAAAAAAGAAAAGCAGGCACCCTCCTGGGTGAACTATCTCATCAGCCCCTCTTATGACTTTTTTTTTTTTTTACCAGAGTACTGGCTGATGGTGGTAAAAGTGATTGGACCTGGGACTTTTGGTGCCTCAGTCATGAAAGGTTTTTTGTATAACCATTATGCTGTCTTCCCAACCTCACTCCCAGTCTTTTATTAATTTTATACAAATAGTGCAAAGAGTCATGTCCCTCCATGTACAAATGCCACCTGCTTATTACGCATCAGTCATGTTCTTCAATGTTGTCATACCAGAGAAATTACAATAGTGGATAACTGTTGCTGGGCAGGGGAACTAGAATAGTGGTCCTCTGGTAAAAATAATGATAGTAATGCATTAAATGCTACTGCTAAGCCCTTGAAAATTAAAGCCACTGCACTGCTATTGGTCACTGTGCCATCTTTGAAGAGCCATATTTCAGTGGGGACCCCCCCCCCCAGTATACAGATCCTTCTCCTTTTCTTTACAGACAGTGAGTGCTGTGGTTGGGGCCAGAATTTGGAGTCAGATGGCCCAGGGTTCTCATTAAGGTCCTCTCTCACTGGGCTGTGTCCCTGGGCAAGTCACTTAAGTCTCAGAAGAGCCATTTTGTCACCTGCAAAACAGGGCCAGTAATGCCAAAGCACCACTGAAGACTCATCTCAGTTCTTTGCTTATTCATTTATTTACTGCCACCAGGGTTTTCACCAGGGCTCAGTGCCTGCATACAAATCCACGTCACACATCCTTTCTCTCCTCTCTCTCTCTCCTTTTTTTTAAGTTTCATAGGACATAGAGAATTGAGAAGGAAGGAGAAGATAGTGAGGGAGAAAGACATCTGTAATACTGCTTCACCACTTATAAAGCTTCCTCCCTGCAGGTAGGGACTGGGGGCTTGAACCCCGGTTCTTGAACATGGTAATGTGTGCCTTCTACCAGGTGTACCACTACTCGGTTCTCAACTCGGTCATTTTGACTCATTGACCATCCACCTGACACCTCAGTGCAAATCCTCCAGTCCCACCCAGAACTGAATCTAAGGGGACACTCTGGCTTTAATCCACCTGGCAGGTGGTGCTGAAGTGTCAGAGCTCTGGGTTTGAGAACTCACATATAGCACGTGCTCTGTGATTCCGCTTTCTTCCTTCCTCCGCAAACAACAACTTTCCCTGCCTCGAATGCCATGAGCAAGCCACTCCAACCCTCTTGCTGTGTTTTAGCTAGCATGCACTCCAGCTGAAGAGATTTTTTGTGGCTAAGTGCCTCCAGTCCAGGAGCATCGTGTACTTCACCTTCGAGAGGCCACGTCGTCCCAAAAGGCAGGTGGAAGAATGGTGGGCAGGTGACACGGTGTGCTGGCTGGTGGTGGGCATATTGCCAGGAGGAGACCTGAAGTCCTGTTACAGGAAGGAAGCAGGTGGTTCCCAGTTCCTAGAGTTGGGAGTCTTCGGGGAAGGAGCCTTAGTGAAATGCTGCCCCCTTGTGGAAAGATATTATATGACCATCTGGCCCACCCACCTACACCCACTGGGCTCCTAACCTGCTAAGGGTTTAGTGGGGTACAAAGGGGTGAAGAATGAAGCCACAGGCCCAAGGGGGTTGCAACAAGCTAGTAATGGACTTGTAAACAGACAAGATACGCCTGATGTAGGAGCTGAGGAGTCTCCAGCACCTGAGAAGATTCTATGTATAAGCTGTTCCCCAAGAGCTGTAGAGAATTTGCAGAACTATTTTCTTCTTACACCCCTTTTTTTGACAGATACAGAGAGAAACTGAGAGGAAGAGATAGATACAGAGACAGAGATAGATATAGGAGGGGCCAGGCAGTGGTGCACCTGGTTAAGCACACACATTACAGTGCCCAGGAAACCAGGTTCAAGCCCCTCTTCCCCACCTACAGAGAGAAAACTTCACGTGGTGAAACAGGGCTGCAGGGGTCTCTCTGTCTCTTTCTCTTTCTACCTTCTCCTCCCCTCTCAATTTCTGTCTCTATCCAATAATAATTAAACAAAAGTATGATTTAAAAAATTTAAAAGAGATAGAGATAAAAACTTGCAGCACTGCTCCATCAGTCATGAAGCTTTCCCTCCTGCTGGTGTGTACTGTGTGCCTGAACCCAGGTTCTTGTGCATAGTAATGTGTGTGTTCAATGGGTGTTCCATGTGACCCCTGCAGAACTATTAATAAGTGTTCAGGGGGTCTGATGGTGGCCTCACCTGGATGATCACACATGTTACAATGCTCAAGGATCCGGGTTCAAGTTCCCCCATCCCCACCTGCAGGGGCAAAGCTTTGCAAATGGTAAAGTGTTCTCTACCACTTCCTTCCCTCTCAATTTCTGTTTGTCTCTATCCAATAAATAAAGATAATAAATGTTTAAAAACTTTTAAAAAACTAATAAGTGTTCATACAACAACAAAGATATGGATGGAATAGTTGGGGCTTTTTTTGTTGTTGTTTTTGCCTCCAGGGTTATTGCTGGGGCTCAGTGCCTGCACCATGAATCCACTGCTCCTGGAGGCCTCCCCCCCCTTTTGTTGCCCTTGTTTTGTAGCCTTGTTGTGGTTATTATTGTTGTTGTTGATATTGTTCGTTGTTGGATAGGACAGAGAGAAAGGGAAGACAGGGGGAGACAAAGATAGACACCTGCAGACCTGCTTCATCGCCTATGAAGCGATTCCCCTGCAGGTGAGGAGCCAGGGTTCAAACCGGGATCCTTATGCCGGTCCTTGCGCTTTGAGCCACGTGCGCTTAACCCGCTGCACTTACCGCCTGACCCTTAGTTGTTTTCTTTTAATTTTTAAAAAAATTGAACATTAAGAGTGAGTAGGGAAATGTTGTTCAAAGTCTGGGTTTCCAATTATAGTCTCCTGATGGAGCAGAACACTAAGGGATTTGTTTCTCCTGAGCTAGCAGGCGCTCAGCAAAGGCACCCAGTGAAAAACCAGTGTTCTCTTTGCTGTCTTCATGCCGTATAATTTAGAATTCAGGGAGGATATCGCATTTTAACTTGAAACACCATCCTCTGAGTAAAAGCAATTAGCTTAAGTTCTATATATACCTAATTCAGCCTTTCAATAAAATTAAAGGAAAAAGAAAACTTATCTAACTACCAAAACAAGAAATTGCTTAAAAGTATGATCGCATACGCATGTCAAAAAGTGCCTTTGATGGCACTACGAATAATCAACTCTAGAAGAAATAGGGTGTCAAAATAAATAGCGAAGTGAAAAATGAAATCAGAATTAATTCACTAAAATAAGAAGCATGTACCAGTACTATTGTAAATAAGTAGACAGGTTGATGAAGAATAGAATATGTACATACTTTCAAAAAAGATTTATTTTTGTTTGTTTTTAATTTTTTTAATTTTAATTATCTTTATTTTTATTTACTGGATATAGACAGCCAGAAATAGAGAGGGAAGGGGGTGATAGGGAGAGACAGAGAGACACCTGCAACACTGCTTCACCATTTGCAAAGCTTTCTCCTGCAAGTGGGGACAGGAGGCTCGAATCTGGGCACTTGTGCACTGTACCATGTTCACTCATCCAGGTGCACCACCACTTGGCCCCTTGTTTTGTTTTTTAACCAGACCACAGCTCAGCTCTGGTTTGTAGTGGTGGAGGGAATTAAATCTGGGACATTTGGTGCCTCAGTCATTGGAGGTTTCTCCCCACCCCTATTTATTTGTTAATGAAGAGAGAAAACCAGAGCATCACTCTGGCATATGCAATGTCAGGAGTTAAACTTGAAACCTCACGCTTAAGAGTCCAATGCTTATCCACTGCACCACCTCCAAGGTCCCTCTACCACATATACATACTTTTTAGATACCTTCCCACAGAATGTAATTTGCTATAGTCACTGTGGAAAACAGCATGAAAATTAACTCCTCAAAAACTATTTAAAATAGAACTACCATATGATCTAGCTATTCCACTTCTAGGTAACTATCCAAAAAGGAATAAAATCAGGATCTTGAAGAGATATCTATACTCACATGTTCATCACAGCATTATTCACAGTAGTCAAGATATAGAAACAGGGGCCTAATATACTGGATAAAGTGTTGGACTCTCAAGCATGAGGTCCTGGGTTCAGTCCTTGGCTTTATATGTGCCAGAATGATACTCCAGTTCTCTCTTTATCTCTCATTCTCTCTCATTAGTGAATAAATTTAAAAAGCTTAAATTTAAAAAAAAAAGTCTGGAAACGACATATCTGCTGACAAAAAAGGATAAAACAGAACTGCCAGCCTATCTGCTACAGCCCTCTTTGCCTTTCCCAGGCTAATGAGCAGGATTTGAAACAAAGGGGAACCTTGCTATACTCTGAGTAAAGGAATTTCTGCAGTACTATATTCAATTATATTGATGTGACTTGTTAAGTAAATCTAAATGCAAAACCAAGTGTTGTGTTTGTCCCAGGTTCAATCCTCATCACAATCATAAGCTGAGCAAGCAGTACTCTGGTAAAAACAAAACAAAACAAAAATGTACATGCACAAAACAACAGTTATCTGTAAGGGAAATGCCATAAAACTGCCAACTAACTTCTCTACAGAAACTCTGAAGACTAGAAGGAATTGGCAGGGTATATCCAAAACTCTGAATGGAAAAGACCTCCCTACAAGAGTACTCTCCCCAGCAGTGCACTATCCAAGTGAACTATTTCACCAGCCCTTATCTTGTTTTTCTACTATTCCCCTCCTCCCAACTTTATTGAAAATAATTAGCAGATACATATTGTAGACATTTAAAATGTGTAATGTGGGGCTAGGGAGACAGCATAATGGTCATGCACAAAAATTTCATGCCTGAGACTCTGAGGTCCCAGGTTCAATTCCTACCACCACTATAGCCAGAGCTGAGAAGTACTTTGGTCTCTCTCACTGTATTTTTCTCTATATATCTCTCTCATTAAAAATAAAATAAAATAAAAAGTGTACAGCGTGAAAGAGTGGAGCATCCAACTTGTCAGCAAGATCTTCTGTGCAGCATACAATAGAAAATCCCCTGAGATACAGCATAGGTTCACATGTGCCCATAAACTAGGAAAAAATACATACCTGAAAGCAGAAGTACACAAGAGCATGCAGGGAATACCCCCCAACACTTCATCTGCACTATTCCAGTCTTTAGGTCCATGGTTGTTCAACAATTTGTTTGGCTTTGTATGTTAACTCTCTTTTCAGCCACCAGGTTCTGGATGCCAGCAAGATGCTGACCAGACTTCCCTGGACAGACGACCCCATCAATGTGTACTGGAGCTCCGCTTCCTCAGAGCCCCACCCTACTAGGGAAAGAGAGAGGCAGACTGGGAGTATGGATCGACCAGTCAACGCCCATGTTCAGTGGGGAAGCAATTACAGAAGCCAGACCTTCCACACTCTGCAACCCACAATGACCCTGGATCCATACTCCCAGAGAGATAGAGAATGGGAAGGCTATCAGGGGAGGGGGTGGGATGTGGAGATCGGTTTATGGGAATTGTGCAGAATTGTACCCCTCTTATTCTATGGTTTTCTTAATGTCTCCTTTCTTAAATAAAATTTTTAAAAAAATAAAAAAAAAAGAAGAGCAGTTATATTTGGAGTATCACACCAAAGTAAAAAAAAAAAAAACTCTGGGAGTCGGGCTGTAGCGCAGCGGGTTAAGCGCAGGTGGTGCTAAGCTCAAGGACCGGCGTCAGGATCCCGGTTTGAGCCCCCGGCTCCCCACCTGCAGGCAGGTCCCTTCACAGGCGGTGAAGCAGGTCTGCAGGTGTCTGTCTTTCTCTCCCCCTCTCTGTCTTCCCCTCCTCTCTCCATTTCTCTCTGTCCTATCCAACAACAACAACATCAATAATAACTACAACAACAAAACAACAAGGGCAACAAAAGGGAATAAATAAATAAATAATAAAATTAAAAAAAAACTCTGAGGGTAGGCAGGGAGGGTAGATTTTCAGCTCAACTGTAGGGGGTCGGGGGTAGAGACACAGAAATTTGGTGGTGGAATGGTGTTAATATATACTCCTATTAACCTATAATCTTATAAAACACTATCTATCTATTTATTTATTTATTTTTGCTTCCAGGGTTATTGCTGGGGCTCAGTGCCTGCACCATGAATCCACTGCTCCCAGAGGTCATTTTTCCCCCTTTTTTTGCCCTTGTTGTTGTAGCCTTATTGTGGTTATTGTTATTGTTGTTGATGTCATTTGGATAGGACAGAGAGAAATCGAGAGAGGAGGGGAAGACAGAGAGGGGGAGAGAAAGATAGACACCTGCAGACCTGCTTCACTGCCTGTGAAGCGACTCCCCTGTAGGTGGGAACCCAGGGCCTCGAACCAGGATCCTTCTGCCAGTCCTTGCACTTTGCACCACTTGTGCTTAACCCGCTGCACTACCGCCTGACCCCCCATAAATCACTATTTAGTCAGTATGGGGGGGCAATAAATTGAATACCTTCTGCTTTTTAATGCATAGACCAGTTCTGAGTATATGTTCCTTCAATCTAAGCACTTAAGGTTTCAAATTAGTAAACTGATTGAATTTTAACACTGGACTTAAATTATTAGTGCATTTCTTTTTTTCTATCTTCTCTTTTTTAATATTTATAAATTTTTTTAATATTTGTTTTTGTCAGTATTTCCTTTTTATAAATAAAATTTTAATTTAAAAATTATTAATTCATTTCTAATAATGACTTTTTAAAATATTAAATCACCTATGGTCTTAGATCAAGGAGACCAAAAGTAACCGGTCTTATCAGTATATAATAGTTATTTGTCAGTAGCGTTAACTGACATAAATCATGGTAAGGTCATATATAGTACAGTGAATCCTAACCATGGGATTTTCAAAGTAAACCAAGCTCCCAAATAACTTGATTATAATAATAAATATCTATTGCATTCTTAAACTCTAAGGAAGCAAGGAACATTCTTCATTCTCTATAAACCTGTACTTCTCCCAGTCCTGGAACCTCTGGGTTTTGCTCATTTTCCTTCATGCTTTTCTTGAGCCATACCATTTGATACTGCATCTGCTGATCTCAACAAAATCAGTGAAACCAGGGCCACCTCAACATGTTTCACTTCAGACTATGTCCAGAGATGCCAGGCATGGGATGTCAACCCTCCAGCTCCAATACTTGGTTGAGACCTTTCCTAGCTCATAGGATTCCTTAGTTCCATTTCAGGTGGCACACTTCCTAACAAAGTTACAGAACCTAGATATAGACCAGGGCCCATGATATAGGGTATATGTGGACATACATCCATACGTTAGAGGAAAATATATACCTTAAGGTAAAAGTGTGCAATAATCTACAGTGACTCAATAAGTACAGCAAACAAGTAGGAAGACCTAAAAAAGACACCATAAAGTACTTAATCAAATAGTTTCTACTTAGACCTAGATACCCTCCTCACCTACTTCCTATTTCACTTTTCTCAATCACTCTAAATCTAACCCTGTCAGATAAAGTAAGGACTACAAAAGCTGGATAAGGGCAAGAGTCTGGCACACTTTCATGATGGTCCTTTTGGTTACTACCAGGCCACCCCAACATCTGGGGCCCCAGTCAGGGAATCCTTGGATCTCCACACAGATATATTGGGCCTAGACCTCGAACAGATCCGTCTCTCCACTGGATAGTATCATAGACCCTCTTGTGGGCCTCTACAGCAACTTTCCCTCAATGTAGAACAACAGTGGTAGAAATTGACCACTCTCTGAAGGGAGGCTGGGTCAACAAGGAAGTTGACCAGTCAAGGAAGACTAGTCCCGAAATAGTGCAGCCTAGAATATTCCTAGCCGTGACCATGGAATGTGAACTCAAACTGACAGGGATGCAGAGGTTACACAGCTCCCTGTGCTCAATATGAATAGATGTGGGCCCTAGTTCAGATGAATGGGGTTTACAGTTATTGGTATTTATACACTTGCCCCATATTTGGGAGTTTCTCTCTACCTTGATCCAGCTTTCTAGTCCTATCCTCAGCTCTGACAGCATCTTCCCAGACAATAATCCTAGCTGTCGGGCTCAAGCTAAAATTAGTAAAGTCATTGGCCCCTTGGAATATAACTAGAATAGACTTCCTAGCTTCTTCCAACATGAAGACTTCAAATTCCATTAACTATACTCTTACATTTAGTTTCCTGATTTTTTAACAATTTTTTCTGCTTTATATCTTAATGCTTTTTTCAGCCACCAAGTTCCAGATGTACCATGATGCCAACCTGACTTCCCGGGGCAGATGACCCCACCATGTGTCCTGGAGCCCCACCACCCCAGCGCCCTAATCCACTAGGATCAACCTGTTAAAGACCAAGTCCATCGAAGAAGCAACTACAGAAGTCAGACTTTCCACCTTCTGCTCCCCATAAAGATCTTTGGTCCATACTCCCAGGGAAATAAAGAATAGGAAAATTTCCAATGGAGGGGAGGGGATATGGAACTCTGGTGGTGAGAATTGTATGTAATTGTACCTTTTTGTTTGTTTTCTCTCCAGGGTTATTGCTAGGGCTTGTTGCCTACACTACAAATCCATTGCTCCTGGAGGCCATCTTTTTTCCATTGTTGTTGCTGCTGCTGCTGCTGTTGTTGGATAGGACCGAGAGAAATTGAGACAGGAGGAGAAGATAGGGAGAGAGAAAGACACCTGCAAACCTGTTTCACCACTTGTGAAGCTACCTCCTTGCAGGTAGGAAGCCGGGGGGCTCAAACCAGGATCCTTACACTGGTCCTTGCACTTTGCAAGGTGTACACTTAACCCGGAGTGCTACCACCAGGCCCCTGGAAATGTACCCCTCTTATACCATAATCTTGCCACTCGTTATTAAATCACTAATAAAAAAAGGAAAGGGGAAAAGGAGCAGTTATAACTAGATGATGTTGAAAAGGACTCAAGGAATTCTGCCCAGTGCCAGGCCATAGAATAGAGATGCAGACCTCAGGCTGGATCAGATCACCATGATCTCTCTGGGCAAAAGATAGGTCAGGCCACTGAATTTTCTTATGCAGATGCCCACAAGAACAAAGGCATAGGGTCTCTTTGTCTCTTCCTCTTTATCTCCCCCTCCACACTCAATTTCTCTCAGTCTAAATAGATAAATAAATACATAAATAAAATATTTTAAATAAAGGTATTGTTATGCCCAGAAGTTTGAGTCCCGATCTCACACAACGAAGACCAGAATCACATGCAATAGCAAGAGCCTTTATTATCAAGCTGCTCTCAATATTTGGGGCCCCCCTTCAGCCCCACATTCCCCCCTTGTCTTTTTGTAACTTTTAGGGCCCAATCTTGGGCCAATTTCTGTTTCTGACTACTGTCCCGGTCCGTGAGGAGCAGTAGTATCAGGAAAGAAGATTAGAGTCACCAGGAGAGAAAGAGTCTATAGAGTCACGAGCAGACCAACCGGAGCCTGAGCGGGTGTTTGGGAACAGACTTGAGTTGCCATCTGGTCTTGAACTCTTCTGTCTCTGCTGCACGGACGTGGGAGTGGTGGATCCACGAGCCGATACCATCCACCTTCAGGGCTGTGGGGGTGGCTAAGATGACAGTATACCGTCCTTTCCACTGGGGCTCAAGTGTCTCTTTTTGGTGGCGTTTCACCAAGACTGAGTCTCCAGGCTGGAAGGGATGAAGGTTTGGAGGGGGTGCAGCTTCATGTATTGCTCTCAGTCTTGGCCACACATGCTTTTGGACTTGAGCTATTAACTATAAAGAGGCAAGTAGGTTCTGATCATTAATATCAGCGAACAAGTCTGATCTCAAGGCTGGGATTATGGGAGGGGGACGAGCAAACGTAATCTCAAATGGGGTCAGCTTTGCAGTATAGGGGGTATTTCTTACTCTATATAAAGGGCAAAGGGAAGGAGAGTTACCCAGTCTATGCCAATCTCCATAGTTAATTTTGTTAAGGTCTCTTTTAGAGTTCTACTCATCCTTTCTACCTGTCCTGAGCTTTGGGGCCTATAGGCGCAATGTAATTTCCACTTTGCCCCAAGGACACCTACCAAGTTCTGGGTTACCTGGAAAGTGAAGGCTGGACCACCATCTGAACTTAATTGAAGGGGCATACCAAAATTGGGAAAAATCTCTTCAAGTAGTTTCTTCACCACTGTCTGGGCCGTCTCCCTCTTGGTCAGGAATGCCTCAGTCCATCCTGAAAAGGTGTCTACAAACACTAACATATATTTATACCTATATTTTCCTGGTTTTACCTCAGTAAAGTCTATCTCCCAGAAGGCACCTGGTCTGGTTCCTTTCTCACGCACCCCGGGAGGTCTAGGCTGCTTGCTAGCATTTGCAAGTCTGCAGGCTTTGCATTCTGCAACTATTTCCTTAATCAGTTGGCTCTTATTGTGGATTTTCAGGCTGGCTTTTTGCAAAAGTTCAGTCATTTTTCTTCATCCCAGGTGGGTAGTTCTGTGTATATGCTGTAGCAGGTGTTTAGCCACGGCTTGGGGCAAGATGAGTTTACCATCAGCTGTTACCCATCAGTTATCGTGCTTGTCAGCAAGAAATGACTATCTGGAGCTCGTCATCTGTTGTATATTCTGGCTCATCAGGCAGGGTGGGCTTTCCAGAGTCCGGCAGACAAAAAGCCAATTCATCAGTTCTTTCCAATGTGACTCATCTGGCTGTGGCATCCCCTAGGCGGTTGCCCCATGCCACAGGACCTTCTCCCTTTTGGTGTCCAGAGCAGTGTATTATGGCCACCTCATCTGGCATCCAGATAGCCTCTAATAAGTCCGATATTTCTTGTTGGTTTTTTATAGCTTTACCTTCAGCTATGAGCAGTCCCCTTTTTCGATATATAGCCCTGTGGATGTGGGCTGTGGCAAAGGCATAGCGGCTATTGGTGTAGATGTTAAGTCTTCTCCCTTTTCCTAGGTTGAGGGCTTTTGTGAGGGCAATTAATTTAGCTTTTTGGGCCGAAGTCCCTGCAGGCAGGGAAGCTGCCCACACAGCTTCGCGTTCAGTAGTTACCATGGCCCCAGCATACCTTATCCCATCTCTGATGAAGCTGATCCCATCAGTATACCAGTTCACTTCTGCTCCTCTCAAAGGCTGGTCCTTCAGGTCCTCCCGGAGGCCAGACATGCAGCCCAGAATCTCAGAGCAGCCATGCAAGGGAGTGTCCAATTTGGGGTCAGGGAGCAAGGCAGCTGGGTTCAAGGAAGCTTCATTAGCCAAATTTAAGGTAAGGATAGGAACTGGCATGGAGCTGGTGGTCACAGCTACTGGTCCTTGGGGTTGGAAAGTAATGGTTGCTCCCATCTTAGAGAGCAGGTCTCTCCCAAGAAGGGGGCAGGGCATTCGGGAACAAGCATAAAATGAGATGCCTGTCCCTTCCCCAAGTCCACAGCCCTCTGAGTAGTCCAGGAATATTGTTTCATGCCAGTCGCTCCTTGTATCCAAGTCTTGTTTGGATAGTTTTCCCATGGGCTGGGTTAACACTGAATGTTGAGCCCCCGTATCTACTAAAAAGCTAACAGGTTTCCCCTCTATTGTTAAAGTCACCCTGGGTTCAGGAATGGGACCTGAACCCCGTCGTCCCTAGTCACCCAGTTCTAGGATTTTTGTCTAATTGGCCCCAGTGTCCTTTTGTCTCCCCTTTCTTCTCAAACACTCTCTGACCCAGTGTCCCTTCTCCCTGCAATATGCACACTGATCTTCAAGGAGCTTCTTTTTTTCTCCCCATACGGACCTCTGCTCTTTTCAAACCTTTGGGGAGGATGGGCCTCTCGGCTTTTCCACCAAGGGCATTCTGCAGCAGCTGCCAATAATACCTTAGTGAGGTTGCAAGTCTGTCACTCATTAGCTGCTGTCATTGTCCATAATTGGTATTCTTCAGGGGTCTCTCGGTTGTTAAAGACTTTCTCTGCTACTGCCAGTAGTTCCTGTAAAGACTTATCTGCTGATCTATCTATTTTCTGAAGTTTTTTCTGGATCTCAGGGGCAGCCTGATTCACAAAAGTCATAATTACTGCTGACTTATTTTCTGGAGCTTCTGGATCTAAGGGAGTGAACATTCGATACGCCTCCATAATTCTTTCTTAAAAAGTAGCTGGGGTTTCTATCTTTTCCTGTTGCACACTACTAACCTTGGCCAAATTTGTGGGTCGGCATGCCACCGCCTGAAGACCCCCATTAGAGCCCGGCGGTAGACCCAAAGCTTCTCCTTACCTTCAGGGGAGTTAAAATCCCAGGTGGGTCTTATCAAAGGCAAACTGGCATCTATCAGGGCTGGGTGTAAGGTGGGCTTCCCGTCTACCCCAGGCACAAGTTTTCAGGCTTCTGAGAGGATCCTTTCTCTTTCCTCTGTGGTAAAAAGAATCTGCAAAAGCTGCTGGCAGTCGTCCCAGGTTGGCTGGTGGGTAAAAACAACAGAATCTAATAGATCAATGAGTGCTGCTGGTTTTTCTGAAAACCTAGGGTTCTGCATTTTCCAATTATAAAGGTCTCTAGTGGAAAATGGCCAATACTGCATTAATTGTTCGCCATTCTCATTTGGGGGTCCTAGGGCCTGAAGGGGCAGGGCCACTGAATCAGGCTTTCTCCAGGCTGTACGGGCTCTCGTACGAAGAGGGCTCCGTAAATCCTGGCCTGCTGCCAGGGGTTCCTATGGGACTGGCCTGCTGCCAGGGGTTCCTATGGGACAGGAGGATACCCTAGGAGGTCTTCTTCGGGACCACCTTGGAGAATAGGGTAGGAAGGGGAAGTGAGAGGAGTGAGAAGGGGCGCAGAGGGGGCAGTAGGTTGACGACGAGAATCCTTTAAAGGAAGAATGGTAGGTCACAAACCCTGTGGGGGAAGAAAAAGTTTTAGCCAAGAGGGGGGATTCTCTACCAGATCCTGCCAAGTAAGGATATACGAAATTTGGTCTGGGTGTCCTGGATGTCCTAAGATGACGTCTTTGGTGGCATAGATAGTAGGCAGTTCCCAGATTCCTTCTGGGGGCCAATTGGTAGAGAAGGTTGGCCACTTATTTTGACAATAATTGATCATCCAGTCCTGTTTTACCTTTAGACCCAAATTATGAGTTCTATGTTTTACTTTTCTAAAATGATTCAGGACCGTAGTCAGAGGAATCAAAGTAGCCTGACTCCTGACTTTGGACTTAAAGACAAAACTGATAATGAATACAGAGTCAGCACACACAAGGAAAATACAGAGGCAACACACACAAAAAGAATACAGAGACAATATACCAAAGAAAACTCCTGTGGCCCAGCCGCCAATACTCTGAACCAACAGATGGGAGGACGGCCTTTCACCGCCGCTTCCCTACAGATGGGAGAACAGCCTTTCGCTGCTTCATGGGCGCAACCCACTCTCCCCTTCCAAATTTGCCAGGGGGATCCAATCCCCTACAGCAGGGCTTGAGACATCTCCCAGGACCCTGGACCCAGAGCCGCCCAGTGCGTCCGCCTTTGTCTACAAGGATCTCTCGCTACAGATACCTGAAGTTTGACTGGTCCTGAAGGCTCAGTGAAGCTGGCGTTCTTTTAGTGAGATGGGGATCCCGGGCGAAGCCCCATATGTTATGCCCAGAAATTCAAGTCCCGGTCTCACACAAAGAAGACCAGAATCACATGCAATAGCAAGAGCCTTTATTATCAAGCTTAAGCTTGGGCCACATACACCCTTCCAAGCAAAGGGAGAGTCTGTGACCTCAATCACTTCTCGTCCCACCTTTTTATAGTTATCACAGGATGGGCACAAGTGGAAATATCCTCACAGAACAGGGAACAATTGGCCTCAGGCCAACAGCTGCTCTCAATATTTGGGGCCCCCCTCCAACCCCACAGTATGACCTGAGGAGAGGAGACACTCATGGAGGACTTAGAGAACTCTAAGTAGTTGATTGGCAGGCACAAGGAGGAGGGACTTGAAACAACCCTGGAGAAGTATAGCAAAGCACTGTCTTTGGTGAAATGAATTTTCTAGACATTGCTGAAGCAAGGACCAAGGTGATTTGCAAGGTTTTTTCATATACCTGGGAAGAAATTTCTCTGAGTGCAAGTCACATCAATACGGTCTGGATCTTAATCTTACTAGACTATGTGATTATGGTTGGTTCCCATCCTCAGCAAACACTGGTTAGTTGTGGTTTAGTGACAGTGGGTAATTATCAATGCATTAACATGCAGCTGCCAAACCAAACTACTATGGATCTTGACTCCATCTTGTAAATAAAGAGATTGAGCCTGGTGGCTATTAGGAAGGGTAATTAATTTATTAAGGAGGGTACAGTCAAGATGATGTATTTTCTTTTTTAAAATATATTTTATTTGTTTTGTGTGTGCCTGTGTGTGTGTGTGTTTGTGAGAGAGAGATAGAGAGAGATTAAGCGGGGGGCAGGTGGATGGTGTAAGGAATCCTGGTTTGAGCCCCCATCCTCCACCTGCAGGGACATCGCTCCACAAGCAGTGAAACAGATTTGCAGGTGTCTATCTTTCTCTCCCCCCACCCCCGCCTTCCCCTCCTCTCTCAATTTCTCTCTGTCCTGTCCAACAACAACAGCAACAAGAACAATGGAAAAAAGAGGACTTCCAGCAGCTGTGGGTTAGTAGTGCAGGCACCAGGTCCTAGTGATAACTCTGGAGATGAAATAAGTAAATAAGTAAATTGTCCCTCAGGGCTAGTGAAATAGCTCACTTGGATACTACACTGCTTTGCCATGTGCATGATCCAGGGAAGAGCCTGACACCACTGAACTGGAGGAAGCTTCAGTGCCATGGTCTGTCTCTCTCTCAAATTGTCACTCCAATTTTTAATTTGGGGGCTTTCATGTCCTCTGGATTTCTCTTTAGATAGATAGATCATTATTTTACCATTACAAATGGTGTCTAAAAGCCTCAGTTCTCCTTCCTGAGCTGACAAGCTAAAGGCTGATAGCAAAATGACCTGCTTTATCATTCACCAATACCCAGCCACTTTGGGACAGCAGCATATTTTTCTTCTTTTCTTTCTTTCTTTTTTTTTTTTTTAAGGCATGTGTCACCCAGGGTGACTGTAAATCTCTGGTATAGCAGATTGAGCAATTCCCTGACATCTTTCCTCAATCCAAAGACAGCGAGACAGCACCCCCCCATAGGTGCATGAGCTGTCATCAACTGCAGAGCACCCCTGAACACAACCTTGGAGGTATGTGAGAACAGGTGCTGGAAAGAGGTGTCAAGAAGCTTTTTCTCCAGGAAGCAGCAGCTGCATGCTCCATACTGAGAAGTAGCTTATCAACAGGCAGTGAGTACAAGAGATGATGCCAATAGGTAAAGCATTGGACTCTCAAACATGAGGTCCCAAGCTCAATCCATGGAAGCACTTGTGCCACAGTGATGCTCTGGTTCTCTCTCTCTCTCTCTCTCTCTCTCTCTCTCTCTCCCTCTCTCCCTCCCTCCCTCCCTCCCTCTCTCATTAATACAATTTAAAGGAAGAAAAAAAAAAAAACAGGCAATGAGAAAGACTTTGGTTCATTCCAAGTTCCAAACACATAAGGGAAACTAATTACCCTTGAAGGACTATAATCCCACATCTTTTTTTCGACTTATTTATTTGATACAGACAAAAAAGCGGGCTGAGCAGTGGTGTGCCTGGTTGAGCTCACACATTACCATGCATAAGGTCTGAGCCCCCACTTCCTACCTGCAAAGAGGATGCTTCACGAGTGGTGAAGTAGGTCTACAGGTGTCTGTCTTTCTCTCTTCTTCTATAAGTCCTCCTCCTCTCTCAATTTCTACCTGTTCTATTAAATAAGTTATAAAAAAAAAAAGATGGGTACCAGGAGCAGTAGATCCATATAGCAGAGCCCCAGAAATAATCCTGGTGGCAATAAGAAGAGTCAGAGAGAAAGAAGACAGTGAGAACCAGAGCATCACTCTGGCATACACAATGCCAGAGATTAAATTCAGGGCCTTATGCTTGAGAGTCCAATGCTTTATCCATTAGCCCCCTTCCATATCACCAAAGCTGCACATCTATGCAGCACAGCAGCTGGATTACTATTACTAGTAGTAGTAGTTGCTGTTGTTGTTGTTGTCATCTGCTAGGAACTAAGCAAGGAAGCTTCTCTGCTCAATTTTCATAGAAGTGATACAAGAGTATCTATAATTTTAACAAATGAAAGAGTGGGGTGGGGTAGTAGAGGCACACCTGATAGTGTATATGTGTCACCATGAATTAAAACCTGGATTCAAGTCCCCAGTCCCCATAATCAAGGAGAAAGCTTCATGAGCAGTGGAGCAGTGCTTCAGGAGTCTCTCCTCGTATTCTTTCTCTCCCTCTTGATCTTTCTCTGTCATTTTCTATCACATAAAAGATAAAGAGAAGAGGAAAGAAGGAAAGAGGGGGAGAGAGAGAGAAAGAGAAACCGGGGGAGTGGAATCTTCATGTAGATACTAAGCCCTATGGATGACTCTGGTGGCAAAAAAAGAATGTTTTGGCGGGGGACAGACAGTAGCGCAATGGGTTAAGCACACATGGCGCATAGTGCAAGGACCGGCATAAGGATTCTAGTTGGCCCCGGCTCCCCACCTGCAGCGGGGTCACTTCACAAACAGTGAAGCAGGTCTGCAGGTGTCTATCTTTCTCTCCCCCTTTCTGTCTTCCCCTCCTCTCTCCATTTCTCTCTGTCCTATCTAACAACGACTGCAATAACAAGAACAATAATAATAACAACAACGATAAACAACAAGGGCAACAAAAGGGAAAAAATAGCTTCTAGGAGCAGTGGATTCATAGTGTAGGCACTGAACCCCAGCGATAACCCTGGAGGAAATAAAAAAAATGTTTTTTGGAAACCATTCAGTACGCTGTGTGGGTCATACACAGTATTTTTCTCTTCCCATTTCATTCGCAAAGCCTCCTTTCCTTGATGAATTTCATCCTTGCAAGAAATTGAGGAAGAAACTGCTTTCCCAGGATTGCAAGTGTAGAATCTCAGGCTCTGGAATTTCCTCTGGCCCAGAAGAGTCACAGAACCAGCATCCAGGAAAGAGAGACTCAGAAGCCTGGACTTGGGCCCCCAGAGCCTCCACAATACCACACCCCTTATCTTTCCCTGCTGTGTAGATCTGTCCTCAGCTCTCCAAAGGCCTTTCTCAACTTGATAACTGAGCACAAATATTTGCAGGAGTAGAGAATGATAAATAAAATCAAAAGACAGAGATCCCAAGGAATCATATACTAGCAAAGGCCAACACAATAGTTCACCTAAATAGTGCACAGCTTTGCCATGTGTGCAATCCAGGTTCAAGTCTGGCCTCCACTGCATTCAATGAAGCTTCTGTATTGTGATATCTCTCTCTATCTCTCTGACTTTCCGTCTCTATAAAAAATAAAAATAAACACCTAACGAAATGCTTGACCTCATTTACCATGAAGGCAAAGGAGATTGTGGTAAAGGGTTTTCTCAGGATCACTAGCTTTCACAACAGCTGTGAGAGTGAATGAATTTTTCTGCACTTGGCGCTGGTGTTTTAAAATACTTATGTGTTTATTTATTTATTTATTTACTTATGAGAGAAAGAGGAGGAGAGATGACCAGAGCACCATTCAGGCACATGTGATGCCAGGGATTGAACTCAGGACCTCACACCTGAGTTCACTACTTTACCCACTCTACCACCTCCCAAATGGCACCTGGCACTTCTTTTAAATAGTGTGACTGGCCTCCCCAAGGTCATATACAACTGCCATGTTCTGGCTTGACCCTTTCTACATGTATGGGTCTATGAACAACACTTCTTTCACTGCACAGCCCACTGTATTTTTGCATAGGAAGACATTTCAGGGTAAGAGTGGGTGGGCAATGGTGCTCCCAGTTGAGTGTACATATTGCCATGCACAAAAACCAGAATTCAAGCCCCCAGTCTCCACCTGTAGGCAAAAAGCTTCATGGGTGGTAAAGAAGTGCTCACTCACTCACTCCCTATCTCCACCTTCCCTTTCAATTTATCTCTGTCTCTATCCAATAACTAATAGATTTTTAAAAAGACAGTCACAGTAAGAATGCTGTGTGTGTGTGTGTGTGTGTGTGTGTGTGTGTGTGTGTGTGTGTGTGTGTCTTTTAATTATTACTTAATAGGACAGGAGATTGTGAGGTGAGGAAGAGATAGAAAAACACTTGTAGCCCTGCTTCACCACTTAGGAAGCTTCCCCTATGCAGGTGGAGAGCAAGGGCTTGAACCCAGATTCTTGCATATATGGTAATATGCACACTCAACCAGGTACAATACCACCTGGCCCCAAGAATACTGTTTTTATTAAAGTTGCCATTAGACAGATGGGATCTTCCCTACAACGACCACATTGCCTGGAGCCGAATATAGACAAGATGTAAAAAGCAAAGAAAGCTTTATTTTCAAGGTATTAATACATATTAATAATTATATATTATTATCTAACATTAATATTATATAATATATTAATAAATTAGTGTTTTACCCCTCTCCCACCCAGGGCCTCCCAGGAAGAGAGTTCCTACCTGGGTATCTACTGACGGTTACTATAGAAACAATTCAGCTGCTTATCTTAGACCCTCAGCTGCTAAGGAATCCCACACAACTATATGAGGGAAGTCACATCTTCAGAACAATACACCAGACCTCCTAACCTAGAAAAGAAAGAGTTCTGCCCCCATACTCCACCCTTCTCCTTTTCTCTTAGCCAGTCGCAATAAGATTGTGAATCTGTGTATCCAATCCATGGAGAACAGGGCAGTTTCAAACCAGCTTTAGGGAATAAATACTTAGTTGCTGTCTCTAGCCAGCACACACCAACGTGGTGGACTCAGGTTGGGACAGTGCCCAATTCTGAATTGAATAAACTGCCTCATTTCCTGCCTTTCTCGAGTTTTTCAAGTCTGTTCTTGGGGTGAAAAGGTAAGTTTATTTCTAACAAAGATGATTCTTCTTAGAAGACAATACACTGGAGAATACTTGGAGCCAGGTGCCAATTAGTTTAAATCTCTCCCCACAAATTCTGAAGAGTCTCTAAGAAGATGTGTGTTTTCCAACCCTTGGGACATTTAAAGGAATTGAATACAAAGAACACAGTAATAAGTAACTTCCATCCACAAGGACAGGGAGTGATGAGGGAGTCTCATGATGCATTGGAACCATTTGGTTTAAGTGAATTTACTTCAAATATATAATAGGCAGTAGGCTTCATTATTTCTTCTTTCAAGTGTTTATATTTTTCCTGAAAAGTTTTTTTTTTCCTTTTCTGTGTGGAACATTTTACTTAAAGATAGTCTCTTCCTTATTTATTTCTTCCTCTAATAATTTAAAGAATGGCCAAGCATAATCTTAAGTTTTACATTTTAGGGAGTCAGGCGGTAGCGCAGCGGGTTAAGCACAAGTGACACAAAGTGCAAGGACCTGCATAAGGATCCCGGTTCGAGCCCCCAGCTCCCCACCTACAGGGTGTCAATTCACAAGTGGCGAGGCAGGTCTGCAGGTGTCTTATCTTTCTCCCCCCCCCCCCGCCCCCGTCTCCCCCTCCTCTCTCCATTTCTCTCTGTCCTATCCAACAACGATGGCATCAACAACAACAATAATAACTATAACAATAAAACAAGGGCAATGAAAGGGAATAAATAAATTTTTTTAAGATTTACATTTTAAAAGGTGTTTGTCATTGTCTTAGGAAGTGGTTCAGTGAATAAAACATTGGATTCTCATGTATGAGGTTCTGAGTTTGATTCCCAGCATTTCATGTGCTAGAGTGATATCCTGGTCTCCTTCCCTCCCTCTCTCTCTCTCTCTCACTTCCCATCCTCTCCCTCTCTCTCTTCCCCTCACAAACAAATGGAATTTTTTTTTTTCCTATTTAAAAGTGTTGCACCTGTGACACCTTTGATGTGGTGCAGTAGATAAAGCATTGACTCTAAAATCTGAGGTCCTGGGTTCCATCCCCAACATTGTATGCAACATTGTATGTCAAGGTGGTGCTCTGGTTCTCTTTCTTATTAATAAATTAAATAAGCAAATTTTAAAAGCATATATACCAGTGTTGAGACATTATGATCTAGTAAAGCAAGCAAATTTGGGGGGCTGAAGAAGAATTTCAATATCATTTGAATTTAGTTTCTGAATGTTTCAAGAAAGAGGAGCCAGCCCAGGAAGTGACATAGTGGATAAAGTGTGGGGTCTTGAGCTTGAACTTGGCATCATGTGTGTCAGAGTGACTTTCTTCTCTCTTATTAATAAATAAATAAATTTTGAGAATACAGAAGATGAAGGAGGAGGGAGGAAGAAGAGGAAGGGGGGGAAAGGAGGGGCTGGGTGGTAGCACACCTGGTTAAGCACACATATTACCATGCTGCAGGACCTGGGTTAGAGCCTCTGTTTCATACCTGCAGGGGGGGACATTTCATGAGCAGTGGCCTACTGGTCAGCAGGTGTCTATCTTTCTCTTTTAGAGCTCAGAGGAATCTCAGTAGAGCAGTTTAATGGCGGGAAAGAAAACCAGCTTGGAGTGGGTTGAAGAAGAAATGGGACACCCATCTGGAAATATGAGAGACAAGTGACTATTCAAAACAAAACAAAACCAAAGAAAAAAATCCTCCTGCAAAAACAAATCCTAAAAACACTGAATAAGATATTTCCTGAAATGTTTTATCCACAGCTAAGCAAGCAAGAAAGAAAGGAAGTCCCAGGGCCAGGTGGCGGCACACCAGTTTGAGCACACACATTACCATTCATTGTTTCAAGCCCCCAGTCCCCACCTGCAGGGGGAAGTTTTACAAGTGGTGAAGCCGTGCTGCAGATCTTGCTCTCTCTCTCTCTCCTTTTTTGTAAATGCAATAAATTTATATAAATATTTAAAAACAATCACAGTATTTAATTGAAACAACTCTCTCCCCCTATCTCCCCCTTCCCTCTTAATTTCTGTCTCTATCCAAAATAAATAAATATAAATTAAACAACAAAAAAAAGAAAGTTAGGGAGTTTCTCGGATACTGCAGCAACTCAAAAATACAAATTCAGTGTTGGATAGATATCACAGTGGTTCTGCAAAAAAAAATAAATAAATTTCATGCCTGAGGCTCTGGAGGTCCCAGATCAATCCCCAGTAACACTGTAAGTTAGAAGTGAGCAGTTCTCTGGTAAAGAAAGAGGGAGAGGAAGGAAGGATAAATGGAAGGAAGGAAAGATGAGTGGAAGGAAGGAAGGAAGGAAGGAAGGAAGGAAGGAAGGAAGGAAGGAAGGAAAGATGAGTGGAAGGAAAGAAAATTCAGAGAGTGAATGGAACTAGGTCTAGCAGCTTTGCTATGGGCATCTGATGAACTCCACCAAATTTGAATTTCAGTTTTAGCATCTGAGTTATGAACCAGACAGCCCAGGGAATTAGAGAATTGATTCTGAACACTTTTGTAAAGCCAGTATCCCTACCTACCCACCCACCCAAAAGGTTATACAGTATTTGGGAGAGGTGGAGAACCAGACAAAGATAGTTGTCTCACAAATGAACGGAGATAAAAACTGTTCCTAAATAACTCAATAACTCAGAATCATTAAGCAGGCTTTTACAAAGTTTCCAAGGGTCCCAAGGGTTGTTGTCCAAATTCATGCTACCTGCTTGGTCCAAAATCTCCAAGAATTTAAAAACCGGACCTGAGTTCAGAGTGCCCTTGATGTGCTTAACAGAAAGAAAAGCAAACTCTGTCAACAGGAATAGGCCTTTAACACAGGACCCATGAGTGCTCACAATCATGAGTTCACAATAATAAACATGTTCAAACATGAGTTCACAATAATAAATTACAAGATATTAAAGGAAACAAAACAGAATATGAGATGGCAGCAGAAAATCCAATAGCAAAATCCAACTTACAAAGACTTTAATATTGAAATGATCAAATAAAGGATATATGTGTGCGTGTGCGTGTGTGAGAGAGAGAGAGAGAGAGAGAGGTAGCACACCTGGTTGAGTGCACATGTTACAATGTACAGGGAACTAGGTTCAAGCCCCTGGTCCTTCCCTGCAGGTTGAAGGAAAGCTTCATATAAGTAGTGAAGCAGTTTTGCAGGTGTCTTTCTCTTTCCCTATCTCCCCCTCCTCTCTCAGTTTCTTTCAGTCCTGTCAAATAAAACAGCAAGAAAAAAAATGTCTGACAAGGGTGGTGGGTTCATATTGCTGGTACTGAGCCCCAGTGGTAACCCTGGTGGTGATGGTGGCGGTAGTAGTAGGAGTAAGAGTAGGAGTAAAATATAAAATTAAAAGGGAAGCCCAGGTGTGGCACAGTGGATAAAGCCTTGAACCCCCAAGCATGAAACTCTAACTTCAGGCCTTGGCATTGCATGTGTTTGTTCTTTCTCTACTTCTTCTCTCTTTCTCATTAATAAACAAGCTTTTAAAAACTGAACAGGAGAGTCAGAGTAATGGTTAATCAAAATTTCAGGCCTGGTAGGTAGGAATCAACCTGATACTCATAACATGAAATAAGCATAACTCCTTTCCCTCCAAAGAAAAAAAAAGTAATGTAATGCCTGGGGTTCTGAGGCCCTAGGTTCAGCCCTCAGCACCACCATAAACCAGAGCTGAGCAGAACTCTGTTTTCTCTTTCTCCGTCTCTCTCTCTCTATCTCTATCTCTATCTCTCAAATAAAACAGTTAAAAAACACAAAATATTTAGGGATATACACAACAGTAGAGAACAGAAACTGTAGGCATGAGGTCTCAAGTCCATCCCTGGGACCACATATGTCAAAGGTGAACAGTGCTCTGGCCTCTTCCAATCTTTGTCTGTCTCTCATCCTCTCATAAAACTCAATAAATCTATTTTAATTTTCTAAATTTTTTAAAAAGTGGGATTAGTGGTTTACAGTCAACAGTAAAATACAATAGTTTTTACATACATAACATTTCCAGATAACAGTACAACCCCCACTAGGTCCTCCTCTGCCATCATGTTTCAGGACCTGAACCCTCCCCTCCCCCACCCAGAGTCTTTTACTTTGGTGCAATACACCAACGTTTTAATTTTAATCCAAAAATTTAAATCATTGATTTAAAAAATATATATTGTATTGATTTTTGAAAGAGACCAGAGTACCACTCTGCTCTGGCATATATGATACTGGGGATTGAACCTGGGGCTTCTGTGACCTCAGGCATGCAGGTCCTATGCCCTACTGACATGGAAAAATTTCAAGCTGAATGTCTAGAAATAAAAAATAAAGACCGGGGGTCGGGCGGTGGCGCAGTAAGTTAAGCGCATGTGGCGCAAAGTGCAAGGACCGGCGTAAGGATCCCGGTCAAGCCCCCGGCTCCCCACCCGCAGAGGAGTCGCTTCACAGGCAGTGAAGCAGGTCTGCAGGTGTCTGTCTTTCTCTCCCCCTCTCTGTCTTCCCCTCCTCTCTCCATTTCTCTCTGTCCTGTCCAACAACGAACAACATCAACAATGGCAACAGTAATAACCACAACGAGGCTACAACAACAAGGGCAACAGAAGAGGGAAAAATGGCCTCCAGGAGCAGTGGATTCATGGTGCAGGCACCGAGCCCAGCAATAACCCTGGAGGAAAAAAATGAATAAATAAAAATAAATAAAGACCTTAAAGGTTGGAAGGTGTAACTTTAAATGCTCATAATCAGAAAATGGGAGGGGAACAGAAGAGGCTTATTAGTAGACAGCATCCCTCACACATGTGATGTCCTGGGTTTGATCCCTGACAGTGCATAAAAGCAAGAAAGACAAAACAAATGCAACATCACAAGTGACAGGAAATTGCCTTTACCTCTCTTTCATTAAAAATAAGTACTTTTTTAGGGACTGCTGGTGCACCTGGATGAATACACACATTGCAGTGTGCAAGGGCTTGGGTTCAAGCCCCCAGTCCCCTTCAGGGAAAAGCTTCATAAGCAGTAAAGCAATGATGCAAAAGTTTCTCTCTCCCTCCCTTTTTATCTCCCCTCCCCTCTGAATGTCTCTCCCCTCTCAATGTCTCTCTGTCTTTATCCAAAATAAATAAATTTTTAAAAAAGCAAAGCGGATAAGAATATGAAGCTAAATGTTTTGACTTAAGAAGTTAGAAAAAGCAGCCTAGGAGGTAAATAAAGCTTTGGACTCTGAAGCATGAGGTCCTGAATTCAATCCCTGGTATTACATGAACCACTGATTGTCTCAATCATAAATAAATATTTTATTAAAAAATAAATTAGTAGAACTAGGAATACCAAAGGAGACCACCCGGACCGAAACAAGACAGGACTAGAATGACCACAGAAACCCAGTAAATCACCCGTGAGTACAAACACGCGTGGCTGGTGACAGAGAGGAGAGAGGGGCCTAAGGAGAGATTAAGTGACTGCTAACAGTTCGACAGTTTGTCAGTGGAGACACCACCTCCAGTCTGCTCCACCAACAAGGGGACAGCTGAAGGGAGGAAAGGACTCCCCAGAGACTCACCAAGTACAACTCTGAGTCCCCATTGCTACTACCCTCAGAATCTGGAGCAGCAACAGGGAGGGACACCAGGGCACAGAGATCTAACCGGGAAACTCAGGAGAAGACCTATACCTCGGTGGCATAGCTGAAGGGCTGTGAAAGTCTCTTTGCATAACCACTGGATTACCTCTGCCACACCCTGCTTTATCTCTTGGTCAGGAGTCATTGATTAAGCCAAGAAGCCTATTGATAGTTTAAAAGCCCTCAGGCTACCATAGCCTACAGGGGGAAAAAAAAAGGCTTTTATACCACTGAACTCCAACTCAGGGATTGAAAAACCTCTTAACTTATATAAAATGGTTAAAACAACAAGAAAAAATAATGGAGACTCGAACCAGGACAAGAGTCCAGCTAAAAGTCCTCCAGAGGGCAAAGCACAAAACAACGAGTTCAACATCCAAACATTAGCTAAGGAAATAATAACAGGAGTGAGTAAAGAATTTGAAAAAATTGTAATCAGAAATGCAGGAACAACAAATGAGAATATGGAAGAAAATTCTAATTATCTCATGGTTATTAGAGAGCTGAAAGCTGAAATTGCTGAGCTAAGAAGGCAACTAGCTGAACAAGCTAAAACAGTATCAGAGCAGGGCAACAAAATAGATGAACTCCAGAAAGCAGTAGAGGGCAGAGAGAATAGAATCAATGAGGCTGAAGACAGAATTAGCAAGATTGAGGATGAATTAGAGACAACTAAAAAAGAAGTAAGAGATCTCAAAAAGAGATTAAGAGATGCTGAAAACAACAACAGAGTCCTATGGGATGACTTCAAAAGAAACAATATACGCATTATTGGCTTACCAGAGGAAGAAAGAGAAGGGGAGGAAGAAAGCGTTCTCCAGGCCATAATAGCTGAAAATTTCTCTAGTCTAGACAACACCAAAGACATAAAGATTCAAGAAGCCCAGAGGGTCCCAAATAGAATTAACCCAGACCTAAAGACACCAAGACATGTCATACTTAGATTGGAAAGGAATAAGGATAAAGAAAGGATCCTCAAGGCTGCAAGAGAAAAACAAAGAGTCACCTACAAAGGAAAACCCATAAGATTAGCAGCAGACTTCTCCATACAAACACTACAGGCCAGAAGAGAATGGCAAGATATCTATCGAGTGCTCAATGAGAAAGGCTTTCAGCCAAGAATACTATATCCTGCTAGACTGTCATTCAGACTAGATGGAAGCATCAAAACCTTCTCAGACAAGCAACAGTTGAAGGAAGCAACCATCACCAAGCCTGCCTTGAAAGAAGTTCTGAAAGGTTTCCTATAAACAACCAGACCACCACAAATAGAACATATATCAAAACACTCTAAAACTCTACAAGAATGGCGTTAAAATATCTTCAATCTTTGATATCAATAAATGTGAATGGCCTGAATTCACCTATTAAAAGACACAGAGTAGGAAGATGGATCAGAAAACACAACCCAACAATATGTTGTCTACAGGAAACTCACCTAACGTAACAAGACAAACACAGACTTAAAGTGAAAGGATGGAAAACTATCATTCAAGCCAATGGCCCACAAAAAAGGGCAGGAACAGCTATTCTCATATCTGACATGATAGACTTTAAAATACATAAGATTAAAAAAGATAGGAATGGACACTACTTAATGCTCAGAGGATCAGTCAATCAAGAGGACTTAACAATTATTAATATCTATGCACCCAATGAGAAGCCATCTAAATACATCAAACTTCTACTGAAAGAGCTACAGCAATATATTAACAGTAACACAATCATAGTAGGGGACTTCAACACCCCACTATCTCAACTTGACAGATCATCCAGGAAGAAAATCAGTAAAGACATAAGGGAGCTAAATGAAGAGATAGATAACCTAGAACTATTGGACATTTTCAGAGTCATTCAGAGCAAGTTGTGGTATATATACACAATGGAATACTACTCAGCTGTAAAAAATGGTGACTTCACCGTTTTCAGCCGATCTTGGATGGACCTTGAAAAAATCATGTTGAGTGAAATAAGTCAGAAACAGAAGGATGAATATGGGATGATCTCACTCTCAGGCCGAAGTTGAAAAACAAGATTAGAAAAGAAAACACAAGTCGAACCTGAAATGGAATTGGAGTATTACACCAAAGTAAAAGACTCTGGGGTGGGTGGGTGGGTGGGGATAATACAGGTCCATGAAAAATGATGAATGAAATAGTGGGGGTTTTATTGCTAAATGGGAATCTGGGGAATGTTATGCATGTAAAAAATAAATAAATAAAAAATAAAGTGAAAAAAAAAAAAAAAAAAAAAATAAATTAGTAAAAGAACAAAAATCTAACATGAAAGTAGTAGGAAGAGAATAATCATGATAGGTAGAGAAAATAGTAAAACTGAAAACAGGGCAAAGTCTAAGTTGACTGTCTAAAACTGGACAATCTTTTCTGGGAAAATTCATTAAGCTTTACTTTATTTTTTTATTTATAAAAATGAAACATTGACAAAACCATAGGATAAGAAGGGTACAACTTTGCACAGTTCCCACCACCAGACCTCCATATCCCATCCCCTCCCCTGATAGCTTTCCTATTCTTTTACTGTCTGGGAATATGGACCCAAGGTCATTGTGGGTTGCAGAAGGTTGATGGTCTGGCTTCTGTAATTGCTTCCCCGCTAAATATGGGAGTTGATAGGTAGATCCATACTCCCAACCTGTCTCTCTCCCTAGTGGGGAAGGGCTCTGGGGAAGCGGAGCTCTAAGGCACATTGTTGTCTGTCCAGGGAAGTCTGGTCGCATCCTGTTAGCATCTGGAGCCTAGTGGCTGAAAAGAGAGTTAACATACAAAGCCAAAGAAATTGTTGAACAATCATGGACCCAAAGGCTGGAATAGTGCAGGTGAAGTGTTGGGGGGGGGGGTCCTCCATTTTGCAGATAGCTAGTAGGCATATTTTAGTTATATTTCAAAGGGCCTGTAGCTATACTAGTGTTTGGTTTTGTTGTTGTTGTTGTTGTTGTTGTTGTTGTTGTTGTTGTTTTGCCTGAGCCTGAAATCTGATATGCAGGTGGATCCAAGTTATTGTCTGGGGAGATAATGTCGTGGCTGGGAAGAGGACCAGAAAGATGGATCAGGGAAGAGAGTAGCTCCCTAATATGGGAAAGGGGTATATAATATTGTTGACTGTAAACCCCATTGATTTGATGTGATCTGGGGCATTAAGCTTTATTTTGTTTGGTTGGTTTTTTTACCAGAGCATGGCTCAGCTCTGGTTTGTGGTGACACTGTGGATTGAGTTTGAGACCTTTGGTGTCTCAGGCATGAAAGGTTTTTTGCATCACCATTATGCTGTCTCCCCAGGCCCCCATGAAGTTTCCAGTAGAGAGAAAGAGGGTGGATTGGGGGTGGTAGAGCAGTGTAGCCTTTTATGCCATACATAAAATCACACAGCATTAGTCACACGGCATAATGGTGCCAAATTTTATTCATTAGAAACAAGTCACTAAGGCAACCCATATTCTCATTCTGTGGGAGAAGTGTCAGAGGATGTGCAGGTGCTTTTTAAAACCACTACTCATTATATTATCTTTTTCTTTCTTTTATTTAGTATGACAGAGAGAAATTGAGAGGGGAAGGAAAGATAGAGAGGGGGAAAAGGGAAGGAAAAAAAGGCACCTACAGCACTGCTTCTCCTTTCATGGCTTGAACCCAGGTCCCTGCACATGGTAGCGTGCATTCAATCAGGTGCATCACTGCCTGGCTCCTTGCTATCTTACCTTTTCTACAAAAAATAGCAAGACAAGAAAATAAGTAAATAAATAAAGTGTCTACAGAATAGAAATTACAAGATGAATCCAAAATTATATATAGTACAAGCAGCTCAGGTTCAAAGCCCAGAATCACAGGGGACGTGTTGCGGTATCTCTCTCCCTCTCTTTGTGTGTGTGTCTCTCTCTTTCTAAATTGAAACATTGGTCCTTTGGCCTGGAGCTATTGCAGAAGTTAAAGCACTGGACTCAAGCAGGAGGTGCTGAGTTTGACTCTCAGCATTTCATGAGGCCAGAGTGATGCCTTGGTTCTCTCTTTGCTCTCTATTTCTCATTAATCAATTTTTTAAAAACCTTAAAAGGCAGGGGCTGGGTGGTGGCACACCTGGTTAAGTGCACACATTACCTTACTATGCACAGCGACACAGGTTCAAGCTCCTGGTCCCCATCTTCATAAGTGGTGAAGCAGAGCTGAAGGTGTCTGTCTCTCTCTCCTCTATCTCCCCCTCTCAATTTCTCTCTGTTCTATCAAATAAAATAAACAAATAAAGTTAAAAAATAAAAAAGAATTAAATAAAATTTAAATAATCTTAAAAAGTAAATAAATAAAAAATTAAAAAGCCAGCTCTGGAGCAGTGAGGTCATAATTACAAAAGGTCCTAGCTTGCAGAGGAAAGCCTTGGTGAGGTGTAGAATGATTAGCAGGGAGCTGCTTTGCAGGCCATGACTCAGATTCTTTGAAAACCAACACGCAGTTGCTCCCCAAGTGGTCCCTGTGTTGAAACCGGGCTTCCTAACCCAGGATCCCAATATTCTGCCTGACCAGAAAGATAGCTCAGTAGGTAGTGTGTTCTCTCTGCCAGTGATCCTCAACCACCTGCTTTTGGAATGTAACTTGAACATTCTTTTGCATTTCATTTTTGCCAATATTGTTGATTTGAGTGTGGGAGGTGTAAATAAACACTTGGCTGTGCAGCTACCACTCAAAGCACTGTGTTGAAGGGCACACTCTGGGATGACAAAATAGCTTCCTTGGATAGTGTGCCTGCTTTTTTGCCAGGTGTAAGAGTGTAAGAGATACAAGTTCTAGCCCAGCACCCAGTGCACTGGAGGAAGTATTATTGCTGTGGTTTCTAACCCCCTCCCCCATTTCCCTATCTGAAAGTCAGCCCTGAGTGGTGAAGCCTGGTGGGGGGGGAATTAGAGGGAGAAAAGGAAGGAAGGAAGGAAGGAAGGAAGGAAGGAAGGAAGGAAGGAAGGAAGGAAGGGAAGAAAGGAGGGAGGCACATTCCAAAAGCAGGAAGTGTTCTGCCAGGAAAATGGTAACCACAGAAACTCCCCCCCCCCCACCAGGGTATCACTGAGCTGCAGGTGGGAAAGTACCTCCCACCTTAAGACTCTCCTCACAGCCACCTGGCAGGCCCTAACCAATAGAGTGAGTAGAAACCAGGACTTGAAAGCCTCTCATAGGGTACAATTCCATGTTCTCTGTTCCCTATGTCACACAATGTGCAGTGTTCTGTCATCAGAGCAACCACAGGGACAGCTGTATAGAAAGGGTTTCTGGCCAGGTGGTGGCAAACCTGGTTGAGCACACATTATCATGCTCAAGTACCAGGGTTCAAGCTCCCAAGTCCCCACCCACAGGGAGTAAAGCTGTACAAGCAGAGAAGCAGTCATAAGTCTTGGTCTTTCTCTCTCTCTCTCTCTCTCTCTCTCTCTCCCACCTTTCCTTTGCCTCTTCATTTCTCTCTACTTCTATCCAATAATTAATAAATTAAATTTTAAAAGAAAGAAAAGGTTTCATCACTTAAAAAAACTATTTGAGGGCTGGGGAGACAGCATAATAATTATGCAAGAGATTCTTATGCCTGAGGCTCTGATACCCCAGGTTTAATCTCTAGCACCACCATAAACCACCATAAATTGAGCAGTGCTCTGGTCTCTAATTAGAAAAAAAAAAAAGGGAGTGGGAGTTGGGCGGCAGCACAGCAGGTTAAGCTCATATGGCATGAATTGCCCCAGCTCCCCACCTGCATGGGAGGAGGTTGCTTCACAGATGGTGAAGCAGATCTGCAGGTGTCTATCTTTCTCTCCCCATGTTTGTCTCCCCTCATCTCTCAATTTCTCTCTGTCCTATCTAACAACAGCAGCAATGACAATAATAATAAGGGTAACAAGGACAACAAAATGGGGAAAATGGCCTCCAGGAGCAGTGGATTTGTAGTACAGGCACTGAGCCCCAGCAATAACCCTGGGGACAAAAAAAAAGTGTGTGTGTGTGTGTGTGTGTGTGTGTGTGTGTGTGTGTGTGTGTGTGTGTGTGTGTAAAACAGCTTGAGCTGGGAATGACGCTTTGATGACCAAGCTAGCTTCAAAGATGAAGTAGGTGTCTGGTTTTATATCAAGTACATTCAGGATGGTGGAATCATCTAGACATATTTAGGGCTTTTTCTTTAAAAATAATGCATATTTATAATGGGCAGGGATGGGCATATTTAGAAGAGGAATGAACAATGACCATACAGAATATATGCAAAAAATAGCAGCAAAGAAAAAAAAAGTTATGGGACAGTGGCCCCAAAAGGCTCATTGGATAAAGTATTGGACTGTCAAGGATGAAGTCCTGAGTTCAATCCCTGGCATCATATGTGCCTGAGTGATGTGATGCTCTAATATGTATATATTTAGTAGAAGAGAGAAGTATGATATATCAGTGAGTAGAAAGGACTATTATTATAAATTCTTTCCCTAATGACTCATAGACTTAAACACTGTTCCAGTCAAAATCCTAAAGGGTCTTCATAATTTAGTAAGCCATTTATAAAATGTATGTTAAAGAGTAAAGGGCCAAAGTATCTTAATGCCAAGATACTCTCTAAAAAAAGGCAATTAAAATGACACCATTGAGTATTTAGCACAGAGAATTTGGTTTATGTTCACACAACATCTGCACATAATTATTCACAGAAGCTTTATTCATAATATTCCCAAACTTGAAGCAACCCCAATGGGTGAGTGTTTAAGTACGTGGCATGTCCCTACCATGGAGTATTATGCAGCCACAGTAAGGAAGAGGGGTGATATACATAACAACTTAGATCTCAGAGCATTGTGCTAAGTGGAAAAAGCCAACCACAAAGGACTGCATAACTTTTTAAATAATATAATTTTGGAGATAGAGGACAGAGTAATAGTTGCCAGAAGTCAGACAGTGGGGGGTGAAGAGAATAAGTTCACATGTTTATAAAGGTCACTAGGTGCAGCATACACATTACCATGCTCAAGGACCTGGATTCAAGTCCCTGGTCCCCATCCTCATAGGAGAAGCTTCATGATAGTGGGGCAGTGCTGCAGGTGTCTCCCCTTCTCTCTGTCTCTTACCATCTATCCATAAAGAGAGAGAGGAAACTGGTTGCTAGGAGTGACAGCTGTGTAAGCACAGAACCTCAGCATAGCCCTGCTAGCAAAAAATAAAATAAAATAAAGTGCTCAGTAATGGTTAAAGTGCCTAAAGAAGGCATCTGAATTCTGTAATTGATTGGACTTTAACCAAATTAGCCAGACAGCCTAGCAGAAAGGTCCAAAGAAGACAGATTCTCCAAAACCTAACTCTGGCTGGGCTCAACAAATGATACTCAATGCCTAAACAATTGAGAGAAAAATTTAAGATCATCAGATAAAGAGAGGACTACAAAAGTTGGATAAGGGCAAGAGACTGGCCCACTTAATAATGGCCTGTTTGGTCAATATCACACCACCTGATTATCTGGGTCCCTAAGTAGGGAATTCTTGGATTCCCATACACATATGATGAGCTTAGACCTCTAAAGGGTCTCTCTCTCTCTCTCTCTCTCTCTCTCTCTCCCTCTCTCTCTCTCTCTCTCCACTAACACTGGTCACTTCCATAAGGAACAGCATCTTGAGACCCTCCCAGAACCTTGGCTTTACCATAAAGCAATGATGGTAGGGATAGCCCCAGTCTCCAAAGGGAGACTGGGGGTATCCTGCACTGCCACTCAAAAAAGACTGGTCCTGAGGGTCAGGTGGTAGCACAGCGGGTTAAGTGCACATGATGCGAAGCGCAAGGACTGGTTTAAGGATCCTGTTTTGAGCCCCCGGCTCCACACCTGCAGGGGGGTCGCTTCACAAGTGGTGATAAAGAATAGGAAAGCTATCAGGAAGGAGATGGGATACGGAGTTCTGGTGGGAATTGTGTAGAGTTGTACCCCTCTTATCCTATGGTTTTTGTCAGTGTTTCCTTTTTATAATAAAAAATTTTTAGAAAAGAAAATATATATCTATACCAGGCTGCCTGGGAAATAGAGCAGTGAACGAAGCATTGGACTTTCAAGTGTGAGGTCTTAAGTTTGATCCCTAGCATTGCATGTTCCTGAGTGATGCTCTGGTTTTTCTCTGTCACTAGTAAATAAAATAAAATAAAATAAATTTAGTGCTGCAGGTCTCTCTCTGACTCTCTCTCCTGCTCTCTTTTCCCATTTTTCACCCTCTATTAAAGAAAAAATGGCCACTGGGAGTGGGAGTATTATGTCCCAGTGATAATCCTGATAAAAAAAAAAAAAAACTAAACTAAAAACTGCCCCCAACTTTTGCCAGTGATAGATTAAAAACAACAACCTAGGATTGTGATCTCAAGCTGCTGCTGAACTCAGAACTTTCTGGCCCACAGACCCTCTGCTGAGCTCCTGCATAATACCACCTAAGTGTATAAGCCCCTATCTCCTCTGGAATTTTCCTTGCTCTTCCCTCCTTCCAGATCCCCACCCCCTACCTCAATTCCTCCCCTGCCCCAGGGCCTGGAACTAGTGGATTTTTGCCCAAGCAAAGCTTGTCTGTACTGTTGCCACCTTGTGGTTATATTTTTTTCTCAGGCCTACCCTGAAATCACTTGCCCAAACACGGACATTACAAACAGGCATGCCAGATGGCCAATAGACATATGAAATACTTAACCTCACAGATATGGTAACGAAGCCAAAATGAGACACCTTCCAACTCCCATATCTTTGGCAAAAATTAACATGTCTCAGATACTAGGGAACGTGTAGAAGGATGCTAGTAGAAGGATAAACTGGTATGACTACTTTGAAAAAATTTTTTAGTTTTATTATCTTTATTTATTTACTAGATATAGACAGCCAGAAATTGAGAGGGAATGGGGCAGATAGGGAGAGATATTGAGAGACACCTGCAACACTGCTTCACCATTCACAAAGCTTTCCCCTTGTAGGTGGGGACCTGGGGCTCAAACCCAGGTCCTTGAGCTTTGTAACATGTGAGCTCAACCAGGTGCGCCACCACTGGGCCCCTAAAAATTTATTTATGAGAGAGAACCAGAGCGTTACTCTGACGCATGAGAAGCCACTTATCAAATTCAGGATCTCATGTTTGAGTGACTACAGCGTTATTCATTGAACCACTTCCCAGATCATAAAAAAATGTAGGTGTTTTCATTTTGTTTTTACCAGAGCACTGTCCAGCTCTGGCTTATCATGGTGCCAGGAATTGAACCTGAGTCTCAGGCATGAAAATCATTTGCACAACCAATGTGCTATCTCCTCAGTTCAAGATGGTATTGGTGTTTCTTTTTAATATTATTTCTTTTAAAAAGTATTCTCTTTTTTGTTTTCCTTGTTGTTACCAGCGCTTAATCTGCTGTGCCACCACCCAGTTCTTTTTTTAATATTATTTCAACCACACACTGCTCAGCTCTGGCTTATGGTGGTGCTGGGAATTGAACCTGGCCTCTTGCAGCCTTAGGCATAAAACTCTTTTGCATAATCATTGTGCAATCTCCATGAACCCCTAGAACCCACCAACCACTTTAAAGAAAAATTGGCACTATCGTGTAAAGTTGAATGCTTACATAACCAAGATGCATTAATTCTACTCATAGTAAATGTTACCAAGACCATTTTTTTTACAGAGGCACCAGAATACATGCACTATTGGAAATGGGGGTGTGGGGAGGAAAGGAACAACAGAATAGCTCACTTGGATAATATGCTGCTTTGCTATTGAGACTGGCCCACACTGCACTTCACCGGTGTGGTCTCATTCACTCTCCCCTTCACTGCCTCTAAAAAGAAGAGAAGTAGGGAGTCAGGCAGTAGCACAGCCGGTTAAGCACGTGGTACAAAGTGCAAGGACCGCATAAGGATCCCAGTGTGAGCCCCCGGCTCCCCACCTGCAGGGGAGTCGCTTCACAGGCGGTGAAGCAGGTCTGCAGGTGTCTGTCTTTCTCTCCTCCTCTCTGTCTTCCCCTCCTCTCTCCATTTCTCTCTGTCCTATCCAACAACGATGACAACAACAATAACTACAACAAGAAGACGACTAGGGCAACAAAAGGGAATAAATAATTTAAAAAAAAAAAAAAAAAAGAAGTGGAAGGGAGATAGATGCTTGATGGGAAATGGCAAGTGGTTATGAGACAGACTTTCATGCCTGAGGTTTGGAGGTTCTAGGTCCAGTCCACAGTACACAATAAACCAGAGTTAACCAGTGCTCTGGGATATATATATATATATGAATGAGAAGGGAAAATAAATTAAATAATATAAAGACATAAACATGGATCAGGAGAGTTACTTCTGAATTGTGTGGAATAGAAGTGGAAAAGGAGGGTGAATCTATACCTTTGTTTCTGCCTTAGGAATAAGTGTATTCCTTTGCTTATAAAGTTGTTTCTCTCTGACTAACTACATCCCAGTTCCCTGCTTTCATGAAAATCAGAGAAGACCAGGAAATTTCTTGTTACAGAAACAATTGGTGGAACCTTTGCCTTTTTGTATTGCCTCCCCCAGCATGGGTTCTGTGTCTAAGAGATAATGTTTAAGAAAAACATGTGACATCCAGTAGACGTTCTGGTATTTTCTTGTATTATCCCCCAGGATGGGTGGGGGCACATTACAGACAACTATCTTATTTGCCTGCTATCAGGCTGTCAACATGATGGAAACCTTCTCTACCATGATGCAAATCACTCCTCCAGAGCCTATAAATGCACTAGAATAAAAGTAAAATAAAGAGGTCAGTATTCTGGCTTAGCACTTTCTTTTTCTTTTTTTAAATTTCTTTATTGGGAAATTGATGGTTTACAGTCAACAGTAAAATACATGTATAACACTGTACATGCATAACATTTCCCAGTTTGCCACATAACAACACAAGCCCCACTAGGTCCTCCCCTGCCATCAAGCTCTAGGACCCGAACCTCCCTTGCCCCACCTTAACCCAGAGTCTTTTCCTTTGGTGCAATACACCAACTCCAGTCCAAGTTCTACTTAGTGTTTTCCCTTCTGATTTTGTTTTTTGTCAGGCATTAAGCCAGCTCCCCCTGCTCCACCCTGCATTACTGATACTATGGCCTATTTACATAATCATTGTTTTGCCTGAAAGATCCCCACCCATTCCATCCATCTATCTTCTTCGAGACCCGCCCTGCCTGCAGGATAACATTAATCCCACCAGCTAAAAGCCTGGCTACAGTTGCTAGGGAGGTTCTACCTTTCCAGCCCCTTCCATTTTTCTCCACCCCTCTCCTAAATATGTATGGAATTGTAAAGCCACGGGAGAAGGGCAGAAGTGCAGACAGGGCAGCAGACACTAGCCATTGCAGTTGGCGCCATGTGGCTTAACCAGATGCGCTGACACCTGGCTCTGGGGCACCTGCATGAATAAAGATTTGTATTGCTACCGCCACAAGCTTGGTTCCTGGGCCATCTCTATCTCCAGTGTCGCTGAGTGAGTAGCAGCCCAGGCTGGCTCTGATCAAGTTCTCTCCAACCCAGAGAGCATGAGCCCGGGGAAGAGGCACCCCCCCACTAGCCCAGCAGTTTTTCAACTTCTGCCTTTGAGTGAGATCATCCCATACTTATCCTTCTGTTTTTGACTTACCTCACTTAACATGATTGCTTCAAGCTCCATCCAAGATGGGTGAAGAAGGTGAAATTACCATTTTAATAGATGAGTAGTATTCCATTAGTACTTTCTTTTTCCTCCCAACCAATTTACATATATGTATTATTATTGTTAATTATTATTATACCAAAGCACACTTCTCAGCTCTAGAATAACAATAACATAAAGAAGTCATGATTGGGGGCTGGTCGGTAGCTCAGCGGGTTAAGTGCATATGGTGCAAAGTGCACGGACTGCTGTAAGGATCCCCTGGCTCCCCACCTGCGGGGGATGGGGGGGGTGACGGTCGCTTCACAGGCAGTGAAGCAGGTCTGCAGGTGTCTATCTTTTTCTCCCTCCCTCTGTCTTTCCCTCCTCTCTCAATTTCTCTCTGTCCAATCCAACAACAACAATGGCAACGATAACAGTAGTAACAACAAGGGCAACAATAGGGGCAACAAAATGGAAAATGATGGCCTCCAGGAGCAGTGGATTCGTAGTCCAGGCATTAAACCCCAGAAATAACCCTAGAGGCAAAAATAATAATAAAGTCATGATTCCTGCTTAACACTTTCTTTTATCCTCCCAGCCAATTTACGTATATGTATTATTATTATTATTATTATTTATTATACCAAAGCACATTTCTCAGCTCTGGCTTATATTAGTTCTGGGGATTGAACCTGGGACCTCAGCGTCACAGGAATAGAAAGAAGTCTTCTCCATCACCATTATGCTATTTCCTCGACGTGACCAAATCCTTATAAAACCAAACAGTAGTGGCACCTGGTTGAAGGCACGTTACAATGCACAAGGACCCAGGTTCGAGCCCCCGGTCCCCACCTGCAGGGGAAAGCTTCACAAGTAGTAAAACAGTGCTGCAAGTGTCTCTCTCTCTCGCCCCCCCTCCCTCTCAATTTCTGGCTGTATCTGTCCAACAGATAAACAAAGATTAAAAAACATTTTTTAAATAACAAATAATAAAGATCCTTCTTTCCCCCACGCTGTTAACAGGTGACAGTGTTATAAAAGTGGATGCTAACCACTTTTATGTGGAAGGAAGGTATTGATAATATTTTAGCTGTATTGGGTTGGGAAGAGGAAAGCCAAAGGGTGATCATTAGATTATTAAAAAAAAAAAAAATTCTGTTGATGTAAATGCACCATCCCAGGGTTGACGATCATGGCGGAGTCATCACTAATGCTGCGTTCTTGAGGTCCCTGTGGCCACCTCTGGCCATTCAGTCTCTCATGACCTTCTGCAAACACGCAGCACACCCAACTCAGGTACTCACTTCCAACAGCGCCCAAAACAGGGCGGTCAGAGCTTACTAAAAAGCTGGCGACCTCCGCTCCGCCCAGCTGCAGACAAATGGGGGCGGGTTCAAGTGGGGATGACGCCAGTCGGCGCGCGTATGACGTCAGCACCGCGCGCCTGGCCATTGATTCCTCCACGGAGGGCGCGGACGACGTGGTGGGGGTGGACGTGCGAGTGCAGGAGAGTCCCGGTCCTGGCGGCGACGGGGCGTTGCGACCCGGTAAGCGGCACTTTCCTTCTCTGCAGCCACCTGCTTGGGGCCCGCACGGGTCTGCGGAGCGGAGGTGGCCCGGGGCTGGGAGGGTGTCGGCGGGCTGTGCGTGCCGGGCGCGAGGGCGGGCGGCGCGGATGTTGTGACACCAGTGGCGGCGCGGGGCACCAGCGGCTAAAGGCTCATTCGCCTGTTGGAGGAGCCGCAGAACCGGGCGCCCTGGACTCACCCTGGACGCACACGCTTGGGGGTGCCTTCTGCCACCCGAGCCCCCGCGGGGTGGCGGCTGCGCCCATTCCCTCTCCAGCCCTGGGCTGGAGGCTCGGTTGCGTCACTTCTCCGAGCTTCGGGCGGCTGCTTGCTCGGGTAAGCCTGCCGCAGGTGTTCCGTGTCTGCTTCGAGTTTGGGGAGCCTTCCATCCCCATAACGAGAGGCTGCCTGTCATTGGATGGAAGCAGGCAGCCCGCGGGGAACCGGGAGAGCAGGTGGGAGGGAGGCTGGCGCAGGGAGGACTGGGCCCCTGCGCAGAAAACGTAGGAGCATCAAATCGGGCAACCCTGTGAATGATGATGGTGGCACCTTCTCTCCTTGCCAGAAAAGGGTCCTCCCCAGAAAAGGGTCCTCCCCGTTACGTCTCACAGCCCGGATTTGCTTGTCTCACCTTTCCTTATTTCATAGTTGAGCGCTTGCTGGACTGGAGGCGGGCAAATAGCTTGGGGGCGGGGGGGGGGGGGCTGTGCCGTGCAACAGCAAGGGAGTTCTTTAACCTCTCTACTCCTGCTCGGCTTTATCTACACCATGACAGTAATTAGATCTGCCTTGCAGATATGTTGTCAGAATTTAAAGTGTCCTCTGTTAATAGCAAGGGCACCACACATGAATTCACGCCCTTGCTGAAGGTTCTTGGTTGATGACTGCTTGAGAAGCAGAGAAACTACTTTTGCTATTTAGGGGGTTTGCTAGTCTGTCGGATGTGATAAGACAGATATGTTATGAGGAACTCATCATCTCCTATAGACCTCGTAAAATTTTCGAACTGGAAAGAGATTAAAGCTTCACTTGAGTGTGTTAATTATAGCATCTCTTTGTTGAGCATTTGCTATGTGCCAAGACACTGTATCGCGCACTTTTCACGCACTCATTTATTTAATACTTCCACTATGGCAGTGCCATGTTTGAATACAATGTTACCCCCATCTTACATATGCAGAAGGCGGGTCTTGTCCAAGGTACTGACGTGTTAATGGCAGAATTTACAATGGGATGAAGGTCCTCAGGCTCTGTAGCTTAGAAGTCTCTGGGTCAGCGGAAGGATCCCGGTTCGAGCCCCCGGCTCCCCACCTGCAGAGGAGTCCCTTCACAGGCGGTGAAGTAGGTCTGCAGGTGTCTTTCTCTCCCACTCTCTCTGTCTTCCCCTCCTCTCTCCATTTCTCTCTGTCCTATCCAACAACAATGACATCAAAAATAACTACAACAACAAAACAAGGGCAACAAAAGGAATAAATAAATAAATAAAAATTTTTTAAAAGTCTCTGGGTCACGCTGTAGTCTTGGCAGCATGACCTTTACATCTTGTCCAGTGTTGTCCAGATGTGAGCCAAGATTTGGCCTTTGGTGATGGCATAGTGGTCACACAGTTGGTAACTGAACATAGAACACTTCTTGAGAGTTTCTGCCAAAAGGAGACCCATTACTTAAGACCATAAGGCTTCCTTAAGCCTTGCTATTTTTATACTATTAATAGGAGCATCTGTTCAATTCATGGATTTAAAGACTTGAAGCTGTATCAGACCTCAATTGGTGTTATTATCTGTGACCAAATGATTATAGAGTTTTCAAATACGCAAGCAGCATGATTTGAGCTTGGGGCATTCTGTGGTGCACTCTGGAGATCCCATGGCTTACTGTGCTGTAACATCTGCTAGACTTGGACCTTAATGGGTACAGCTGCTGGAGGTCATCTTTCTGGAAGACACAGAATTTTTGGCTTGGTATTAGAGACAGAGAGTTCCAAGTATTAAATTTGTCTCAAAGCCACATATTTGGGAAAGATCTGTGGCTGAACTGATGTGTGTTAATGTGGGAATCATGAACTGGGTTTGAACAGATGCTATTCTTGGTGTTTTGGAATCTGTTGGCTCTTTGTGGTGGTGGTGACTTAGAGCTGTGAAGGGAATACATAATACAGAACTAACAAGGTTTCTATAACCCATCTGTGTAGACTTTGACTATGTACCCCTTCAGTTCCTCCACCCAGAAGATGCTGCCTCTTTACTGTACCTCTTCGAAGTCTTCAGGCTGCCTGTCTTACTCTGTTAATCAAACTCAATGAACCTCTGACAAAATCCATGCTGGGTTTTTTGTTTGTTTGTTCGTTTGTTTGCCCTCAGGGTCATCATGCCTGCACTACAGATCCACTGCTCTTGAAGGCTATTTTTTTTTTCCATTTTGTTGCCCTTGTTATTTATTGTTGTTGCTGTTGATGTTGTTGGATAGACAGAAATCGAGAGAGGATGGAAAGACAGAGAGGGGAGAGAAAGATAGACACCTGCAGACCTGCTTCACCGCTTGTGAAGCGACCCCCTCCCCCCGCAGGTGGAGAGTCCGGGTCTTGAACCAGGATCCTTATGCCAGTCCTTGTGCTTCATGCCATGTGCGATTAACCTGCTGCTCTACCGCCCAGCCCCCTGTTTTTTTGTTTTGTTTTATGCTGCCCCAAGCCCATTCCCTTAAAGAAAGAGATCTGTTAATCTTACAGAAAACCCAAAATAGACTGAAGCAAGGCGGGGGGGGGGGGAGGGGGAGTCTCCTCTTTGATTACTTAGAAGGACATCTAAATGTGAGCTTCAGGCATGGCTGGATCATAAGACAGAAATGTCTTCATAAAGGCTCTCTTGGTCCTGCCTTTCTTTGCTTTTTGATTATTGACTTCATTCTTCCCTGACATTTTTCTTTAAGCTTATTGAGAAAAATAAAAGCTGGCTGCTGACAAGTCCAAGTCTACACTAACAGACTTATTATAGAATTGTAAATTGATTTCTGTGGATAAGGAGTTAAGGGGACTGTGATGGGACCAGCCTATGCCACAGGTCCTAGCTGGGGATGAGGGGGTGCTTTGCCTCCCTGTAGCATGTGGGGTGAGAAATTGCAGGGAACTAAGCAGACCATCAGAAACAGTGCTGCAGTGTGCATGTATGCTTATATGCTGGAATGAATCCCAGTGTGGCTGTTGTGATGGAGCAGAAGTCCTTTGCTCCACGCCCCTCCACTCTGCTGCCTCTGCTATGTTGGGGGGCCCTTTCACTCTGCCACATCCAGCTGACTTACAATTGGAGGCAGGTCCTATTCCTCCCAGAGGAGACCTCTATGGCTTCTGTTGATGAACACCCTTTCTGCTTCCACAAACACTTGAGTGCTACTGTGTTGTGGACTTGATTTCTGTTGTACAGTTGCAAGGTTTCTGCTTGGTTTTCCACTGGATTGAGAACAAGATTGATTGATTGATTGATTGATTGATTGATTGATTGATTGATGTAAGGGGCAGAACACTTACTGTCTTGGTTATCTTTTATATATAGTAATACAGGTTCTCTAAAATCATGGCTCTGTACTCATTCATTGTAAAAATCAAGCAAATGTGTGTAGTGAACATTTTTCCAACTTATATTTGCCATCTAATTTTGTCTTTATTGTTAAATACACACAACTTTTTTTTCATTCTCTGTAGACAGACTTTGTTCTTTTTAATTTCTTCATTTGTTTGTAGGCTGAACGTTTTGTTTTCCTCACTCTCTATTCTAGTTTTTTACTGCTTGATTTTTGACACATGACTTTAGAGAACTAATGTTAGGGACTGGGTGGCATGAGCCACAAGGACCAAGGTTCAAGCTTCCAGTACCCACCTGCAGAGGGGAAGCTTCATAAACTGTGGAGCAGTGCTGAAGGTGTTTCTGTATTTCTCTATCCCCTCTCAATTTCTCTCTGTCTTATCAAATAAAGAATTAATTGAAAGCAAATGTTAAGCTTTATTTCAGATTTTGACAAGGTATTTGATAACATTTTTTAATGCTTGAAATAAAATGAATTTGAATTAAAGGTTCTAAAGATGTTGCTTATATATTACTATTAGTCATTTACATTTTTCTTTTTAAAAATAATTTGTTAGAATGTCAAATTTGAGATTCAGATCTGTGTATACTTCTCATAATTTTTTAAAAATATGTAATTTATTAATGCACTGGAGAGGACAGAAAGAATCAGAGCATTACTGTGTGTAATACTGGAGATTGAACTTGGGACCTCATGTTTGAGAATCGACTGTTTTACCCACTGTGCCACCTCAACCTACTAATTCTCATAATCTTGATGCTGTTAGCATTTTCTGTAGTTGCTGAATTACAGTGTTTATCTGTGGCTGCTGAACTAGTTTAAAGAAGTCTCCTCTGTTAATGACAGCTCACTGTGTCCCTAGGTGATGGACTTTGCTTCTTCCAGTTTTTTTCTTTTTTTTCTTTGCTAGAGACAGAAGTTGAGAGGGGATGGGAGAGAGAGAGAGAGAGACACCTTCAGCACTGTTTTACCATCCGAAGCTTCCCCCCACCCCTGAGAGTGGAGGCTGAGGGCTTGCACACTACAATGTGTGTGCTCAGCCAGGTATACTACCACCCAGCCGCCTTCTGGTTCTTGATCCCACTCTCTTGAAGATTGTATGTAACTACATACAATGAACAGCTCATATTTTATGTGTCATACTCAGTGGACTTTGACAGAACATTTAACCTGTACCCAAATCAAGCAAAAAGACATAGCACCTTAGAAAGTCCCCTCAAGCCCCTTTCTAGTCACCACTGTCCCCTAAGATCTCCATTGTTGTGATACCCACAACCATAAGCTAGTTTTTCCCTTTTTAAAAAATACAAATATATATATATTTTTTAATTATATATAATAAAGTATATATATATATATATACTTTTTTTTTTTTCCACAGGAGCTTCACTGCTCCAGGCTGACTTTTTTAAACAGACAAAGGGGGGAAGGTCATAGCACCAAAACTTCCTCCAATGTGGTAGAGACCAGATTTGAACCCAGATCTCACACATGATGAAGTAAGCACAGTATTCAGGTGAACTGTTATGCTGACCCTATCATTTTGTTTGTGTCACTATCCACTATATTACACAGCAAGTAGTTTATTCATTCTTCAGTTAATGGACATTTGGATTGTTTCCAGATTAGGACTACTGAGAATGAAACTCTGAATAATCCTTTTCTCTTTCTCAATTGTGGTTAAAAAATAATAAAAAAATAAAATTTGCTACCTTAACCAAATTTACTACCTTAATGTCATTTAAGGATGTTACATATTTTCACACTGTGAAGTAGCACTCTAGACCTTTTTCAACTTGCAAATATCAAACTAATGAAATAACTGGTCTTCTTTCTCCCTCCTCTTCACTTCTATTCTAGGACCATCCTTAGATTTCTCTTCTGTGACCATTTATTTTCTTTGATTTCTCTTTCAAGTACTTTTGGGTGTTCTTGTTCTGTTGTAGATATATGTTTAGCCTTGCCAGTTTTCCAGAGTGGCTATACCATTTTCATTCCTACCACCAGTGCGTTAGCATTCCAGTTAGTGTGAGGTTTTGTTTCTGTTTTTGTTTTTGCTATGCTATTCTGATAGCTGTGAAGTCTTGCTATGGTTTTATCTTTTTTTTTTTTTTTTAACTATAGAGACAGGCAGATAGTGAATTAAAGAGACCATAGCATTGAATCTTCCTCCAATGCAGTGGGGGCTGGGCTAGAGCCTGTGTTACGTTCATGGCAAAGCAGCACACTAGCCAAGTGAGCTATTTTGCCATCCCCACATCATATTTTAATTATTTACATATGTTTCTATGAGCTTTTTTCTTGCCCCCCCCCCCGATTTATTTATTTAGAGAAAGAGGAGAGAGACCCAGAGAATCATTGGCATATGCCATGTCAGGGACCAGACTTGGAACCTCATGCTTGATCGTGCAATACTTAATCCACTGGGCCACCTCATGGTCCCAATATATAGTTAACTTTGTGTCCTTATTTACTGTGTTTTTCTTGTTCTGGGTATGACAAGTACATTATTATATCACTAAAAATGGTAGAAAACTACTAACATGAATGAAATCATGCCAGGGCCTTTCACACAGTGCTGTGTTGGCCAGCCGCAGCAGGATTATAAAATTACACTATGTAGTTCCACACCACACCCACCACCAGAGGTCTGTATCCCCACACTCCCATCTCCCAAAGATAATCGCCATTTCTTTCTTTTTTTAACTAAGTGATTTAATAATAGTTGACAAGATTGTAGTTCAAAATTAATTCCACACCTCACCCCCCCGCCAAAGTTCTGTACCTCCTCCAGCCCCCAAACCACTATAGTTCTCATAGTCGTAGACAGTTTTTCTGCCACTTTTTACTTTTTTCTTTCAAGTTCGTCTATTTCTATTCATATATGTTATACATATACACATATTACTCTTGCATATTTGTTGTGACTGTGCTCCCTATCTTCATTATTTATTAATATTTTGGGAGGTGGAAAGATAGCTCACGTGGTAGGTAGGGCTTGTGCCTTGCTGCGTGCATGGCTGGAGTTCAAACTCTAGCTCCACGTGGGAGCTTTCATGGCATCAGAGAAAGCTCTCGTGCTATGGTTTCTCTCCCTCTAACTAGAACTGTGTGCATGTGTGTATTCTTCCCATCTCCCTTTTCTTACTACCAGAGTTACTACTGACCACTGGGGCTTGGTGCCTGAATGATGACGCCACTATTTCTGGTGGCCATTCTGTTCTTTATCTTTCCTAGAGAACGAGAGATAAAAAGAGACATACCCTCAGCACTGCTCTACCACTTGTGAAGCTTCCCCCCTTGCAGGTTGGGACTGGAGCTCCATGTGCTCATGCATGGCAGAGGGAGAGGGAGAGATCTACTGTATTGCCACTGCTCAGTTCCTATGCTTCATTTTGAAGCATTCTGTTACCTTACTGAAATACAGAAATTTATCTGCATTGAAGATGCAAGTGTCAGTCTTATCCTTGCTTGCATATTTGTTCATTTTCCCAGAGTACTTCTCAGCTCTGGCTTATGATGGTGTTAGGGATTGAACCTGGGACCTCAAAGCCTCGGGCATGAAAGTCTTTATATAACTACCATGCTATCTCTCTGGCCTGTCTTCTCCTTTGTGAATCCTCCACTTATGTGAAAAAGATCAGGTCATACACTGACTTTGTTTTTTAGTGTTTTTACTTAAAATACTTAATCCTTTAAATACATAATCCTTTAATCAATTTGCAGTTTATTATGCAGTATTAATATAAGGCAAAACTCTAAATAGATTTTTCTTCCCCTAAAGCCAAATAATTGGCTCAGCTCCAACTGTTGACACTTTCCTCCCTTCATGGCTACTTTGGCCCTTCTCATGCATAGAATTTATACATCTAGTAGAGTGCTTTCAGGGGATGTGGTTCAGGTCTGCTAGTCTGTAACTGTTCATGTCTATTGCCTTGTTTAATTAGTGTAGTTGTCCCATCTTTTGGGTCATCGTCATTGTTTTAATATCTTGGTCAGTCTTGTCTGTTTATTCTTAAACAAACAAAAAATTTTTTTAAATTACATGTCAGAGAAAGAGCTGTGAGAGAGAAGCCAAAGTATCACTTGGGTACATGTGGTGCTGGGGATTGAACTAGAAACCTCAGGCATGTAAGTCCATTGCTCTACCAGTTGAACCTACTCCCTAGCTGCCTGGCCTGTTTTTTCTTAGATCTGAAATTATTTTAATTAATCATTTGCCCAGGTATCTACTCCTTACTCCCCTCTTAACACATTAGAAGTTGTAGGGAACTTTTATTTTCACTTGGCATTAATTGGCATTCATAAATGATTCAGCCATCATATTTGGAATTCACTTCTATGTAACAGACATATCATGCACTTGTTAGCAGTTTTGTACTTTTCCACATCTCAGCACTTTATCTTTTCTTTTCTGGTGGTGCCAGTGACCAAACCCAGGCAATCAGGCATGTGTAGCATGTACCCTGCCACTGGGCTAACCCTCCAGCCTGTTCACATTAATTGTGTGTGTGTGTGTGTGTGTGTGTGTGTGTGTGTGTGTGTGTGTGTGTATTTATGACAGGGCCAGGCAGCAGCACATCCAGTTGAGCACATATTACCATGTTCAAGGAGCCAGGTTCAAGCCCCTAGTCCCCACCAGCAGGAGAGAAGCTTCACAATTGGTGAAGCAATGCTGCAGATCTATCTCTGTCTCCTCCTCTCTCAATTTCTCACTGTCTTGTCAAGTAAAAAAGAAAAAGAAGGGGGAGAGGGGAAAAAAAAGTGGCTGCCAAGAACAATGGATTCATCATGCAGATACCAAGCCCTAATGATAACCCTGTTATCAAAAACAAAATAATAATAATAATAACACAGATTATATTTATGAGAGAGAACCTGAGTATTACTCTGCTGGGAATTGAATTCAGGACATCATGCTTGAGAGTCCAACACCTTATCTACTATGCCACCTTCCAGACTGTTATTTGTTTGTTTGTTTGCTTTTGCCACCAGGGTTATTTCCAGGGCTCAGAGGGCCTGGTACTGGCTCAGCTACTTCATCGCTCCCAGTGGGCTTTTTTTTCTTTCTTTTCTGATTGGGGGGAGACACCTTCAGCACTGCTCCACCATTCATGAAGCTTTCTCCTTTTATTATATATATAATTTTCCCTTTTGTTACCCTTGTTTTATTGTTGTTGTAGTTATTATGGTTGTTGATATCGTCATTGTTGGATAGGACAGAGAAATGGAGAGAGGAGGGGAAGACAGAGAGGGGGAGAGAAAGACACCTGCAGACCTGCTTTGCCACTTGTGAAGCGACTCCCCTGCAGGTGAGAAACCAGGGGCTCAAACCAGGATCCTTACGCTGGCCCTTATGTGCACTTAACCTGCTATGCTACTACCTGACCCCCTGAAGCTTTCTCTTACAGGAGGGAATGGACTTGAGTCCTTGAGCATGATAATTATACTGGAACAACCCCTCTTTTTAGTGTTCTATTTGCTACTAAAAATATGCCATATTTCTGCAATATATAAGGATGTTGATATGTTTTGTATATTAATCTTATATCCAGACATGTTGCTTGACTGATCATAGTTGTGAGTTTTCAGTTAATCTTCTTGGATCAACTAGGGTTATAGTACTATCAGTTGCAAATAATGTTTTTTCTTACCTTTTTAAATAGTTTATCTCAGTTCTTTTTTTTTTGTGTTATATACTGGTAGAATTTTCAAAACAGTGTTTAGTACTGTATTTCTTTGTTTTAAGACTACTGAGCATAAAAACAAGCTCTGACTTAATATTATGTATAAACATATTGTAAACAATTCCCATTCTAATATCATGAATATTAGGTACTTGTCTGAATTATTGAAATGAGATGGTGATGGTAGGCCTGCTTATTTTATTGCTCATTTGGTGGATATCCTTCCTCCTCCCCACCCCCACCCCCCCCAGCACTCCTCAGTTCTGCTTCATGGTGGTGCAGGAGATTGAATCTGGGACCTTTGGTGCCATGGAAGTCTTTTTGCATGACCAATAAGCTATCTCTTCAGCCCTGCTGATTTAGTGGAATGTCTAGCTATTCCATTTAAAAGAGGATACTGGCTATTGGTTCATGATAGTCTTTGTTAGATTAAGGAAATATCCTTTTCTTTCAGATAAAGCAAAAAGCTCTAAATCTGCTTGATGGTGATAAGAAGGCTGTGCAGTTTGTCAGAAATGTGGAAATAATGGCTGTGCCTATGTCATCTTTGGTCTGCTTCATCCTTTTCCGTTCCACCCCAAACACTAACCCCAGTGCTTGTCCTGACTCAGAGCCCCTAGACTTGCACTGCCCTCGAGAGTGGTGAGTTAGTGTCCTACACCTGTATTAACAGATCACCACCGACTGACTTAAAATACTAGAAACAACACTCCCCCATAGCTCCGAACACCACATCTAGAGTCAGTACCCAAAAATGAGGCTCAAGGCTGTGCTTCCTCCAGAGGCTCAGGGAAGGGCCAGTCCTCACCTTTTCCAGCTTGTGACAGTGCCTGGCAAGTGGCTATGTCACAGCAGTCTCCATGCCTCCACCTTCACTGGCCTTCCCCTTACTGTGTGGATGGAGATTATTTGTGAATTCAGTGCTAAAGGAAATGGTTTAAAAAGACACTGCTAGGAACAGCAAAGGCTTGCTAATGCCCTTTGAACAAATCCTAGACACTTGGAAATAGCTATAGGGCAATTCTCAGAAAATCAGCCCTCTAAAATGACTTCAGAACCTCTCATTTGCACCCCCCCCCACTGCCCCCCAATCTCCAGCACTGAGCAGCAAGGAGGGGCCAGAGGACAGTTCCTCTACTGTTGTTATAAAGATGGAATAAAGACCATAATACCTTGGGAGGGGGATAGATAGCATAATGGTTATGAAAAAAGACTCTCATGCCTGAAGCTCCAAAGTCCCAGGTTCAATTCCCCAAAACCACCATAAGCCAGAGCTAAACAATGTTCTGGTTAAAAAGAAAAAAAAAAAAAACACCTGGGGAGTCCGGTGGTAGCACAGCGGGTTAAGCACATGCAATTCGCAGGGACCAGCATAAGGATCCTGGTTAGAGCCCCCGACTCCCCACCTACAGGGGGGTCGCTTCACAGGCAGTGAAGCAGGTCTGCAGGTGTCTATCTTTCTCTCCCCCTCTCTGTCTTCCCCTCCTCTCTCCATTTCTCTCTGTCCTATTCAACAACAACAACATCAGTAACAACAGTAATAATAATGACAACGATGAAACAACAAGGGCAACAAAAGGGAATAAATAAGTATTTTATATATATTTTTTATTTTATTCCCTTTTGTTGCCCTTGTTTTATTGTTGTAGTTATTATTATTGTTGTCGTTGTTGGATAGGACAGAGAGAAATGGAGAGAGCAGGGGAAGACAGAGATGGGGAGAGAAAGATAGACACCTGCAGACCTGCTTCACCGTTTGTGAAGTGACTCCCCTGCAGGTGGGGAGCAAGGGGCTCCAACCGGGATCCTTACGCCCGTCCTTGCACTTTGCGCCACCTGCACTTAACCTGCTGCACTACAGCCTGACTCCCGTAAATAAGTATTTTTAAAAAGTTTAAAAACAAACAACATAGGGGGTCGGGCGGTGGCGCAATGGGTTAAGCGCATGTGGCGCTAAGCGCAAGGACCGGCGTAAGGAACCGGGTTCGAGCCCCCCGGCTCCCACCTGCAGGGGAGTCGCTTCACAAGCCGTGAAGCAGGTCTGCAGGTGTCTAACTTTCTCTCCTCCTCTCTGTCTTCCCCTCCTCTCTCCATTTCTCTCTGTCCTATCCAACAATGAACAACATCAACAATGGCAATAATAATAACCACAGCAAGGCTACAACAACAAGGGCAACAAAAGTGGGGGGGGGGAAATGGCCTCCAGGAGCGGTGGATTCATGGTGTAGGCACGGAGCCCAGCAATAACCCTGGAGGGGAAAAAAAAAACAAACATAATACCTCTATCACATACCTGGCACAACTAGTAGCTGACAGATAACCACTTTCATTCATTTACTGGGTAACTGTGACCACACACCCACTTAGAGAGACTGTGTCTTCTAAAGGTACTTGAGACATCCCTTGCTTTCTTGTCAATTCAGAAACCAATCTAGGCGCCTGGCAGTGGCACAGCTGGTTGAGCACACACACATTATCATATGTAAAACCCGAGTTTAAGCCCCTAGTCCCCACCTGCAGGGGGAAAGTTTCACAAGTGGTAAAGTGGGGCTGCAGGTATCTCCCTGCCAGCCCCTTCTTTCTCAGTTTCTGTCTCTACTGAGGAAAAAAATAATGGGTGGGAGAAACAGGATAGTGGTTATGCAAAAGACTTTAATGTCTGAGGCTCTGAAATCCCAGGTTTAATCCCATGTACTGCCATAAACAACAATAAAAACTATGATTTAAAAAATAGGACCACCAGGAGCAATAGATTTGGAGTGCAGGCACTGAGTCCCAGCATTATTCCTGTGGCAATAAAATTTTTTTTTTTAATGAAAAGAAGTCAATCTGGTCACCACCAGTGGTAGAATCCACATCAGCATCAACACAGCCTCGGAGCACTGCTGTCGACTGGCTGTTCTCACAGATTTTCAAAGCAAGTGAGCATGTGGGGAGACCCCAAATAGTGAAAATGATACTGATGGGTCAGTAGCTGCTATCAATATACCCAGTGAAAAAGAGAAACAAGAGCCAAAAAGGGAAGGTGATAAATCCATGCTTTGCAACTCTATTCATTGCTCATTATGTTTTTCCTAGGAGTTAAGAGCATGAATTTATTTATGTGCGTAGCCGTGATTCTGAAATGAGGGGCCAGTACTTAAAATAACCCAGTAATTTATTGCATTCTTGTAATCTCTTGCAAGTTAAGTAGTGTACATTCATGAGAGTCTGCAGACATCTGCCTCACAGTGGGGAAATGCCATCCAGTTGGATGTAGCCCATCTGTACTGTGAAGCCTGATTATGGGAAATTCTAGACTGAAAAGATTGCTGTAAATGTGCAGCCTTGTGCACCTTTAGGTTAAACAGAAGATCCACAGCAAGCCAATTTTTTTTTTCCTCCAGGGTTATTGCAGCTTGATTTCTGCACTACAAATCCACTGCTCCTGGGGCCATCTTTTTCCTCTTTGTTGCCCTTGTAGTTATTATTATTATTATTATTGTCATTGTTGTTGTTAGATAGGACAGAGAGAAATGGAGATGGGGAAGACAAGAGTGGGGGGAGAAAGACACCTGCAAACCTGCTTTACCGCTTGCAAATCGACTCCCCTGCAGATGGGGAGCTGGGGGCTCGAACACGAATCCTTAGGCGGGTCGTTGGCGCTTTGCGCCATGTGTGCTTAACCCGCTGTGCTACCACCCAGCCCCCGGCAAACCAATTTAAAAAAAAAATCAGTTTTTTTTTGCTGCCAAGGTTATAGCTGGGGCTCTGTGCCTGCACTACAAATTCACTGCTCCTGGAGGCCATTTTCCCCATTTAGTTGCCCTTATTGTAGTTGTTATTGTTGTTATAACTGTTGTCGTTGTTGGATAGGACAGAGAGAAATCGAGAGAGAAGGGGAAGACAGAGAGGAGGAGAGAAAGATAGACACATGCAGACCTGCTTCACCACTTGTGAAGAGACCCCCCTGCAGGTGGGGAGCTGGGGGCTCAAACTGGGATCCTTATTCCGGCCCTTGAACTTTCTGCCATGTGTGCTTAACCCGCTGCGCTACCGCCCAGCGCCCTAGCAAGCCAATTTAATTGTTCCAAAGCCAAGCTAGCAGAGATTTCTAGATGGCAAACCAAAAGAGCAGGGGTTGAAAACTAAAACCAGCTCAGTAACCCTGATAATAGCTTGACCTTCCCCACAATTGGGAGAGCACAGGCCCCTGGAGGCACTTGTGGAGCCTGAGCTTGGTGGTTGGTATGTGCAAGCCCGACTTCCCAGAATACTGAATGAAGGTGGTGTTTTTGTTTGTTTTGTTTTTAAAGCATACTTAATTTCTGTTTGTATTTATTTATGAAAAGGAACCAGAGCATACTCAGGCACATGCGATGCCAGAGTCCAATGCTTCATCCAACTCCTGGGCCACACATACCTAATTTTAAGTAGAAAGGCTTCATGATTTAGGTCATTGTGAGTGGTATCCACAGGAGAGCCTGTGTTGGGGGTTCCCCTGCAGCCAGGCTATAGACACCCACAGACCTCCTGGCAGGCGAGCTCTGTGTCCATGGTACCCTCTATGCCCCGGTAAGCACAGGAATTCCCTGTGGAGGGCACTGTGATGTTGCTTGCCTCTTGCTCATCTGCATTTCCTGAAATGTCCTGCAGTCAACCTGTTGCTTTTGACGACTTTTTAAAAAATATTTATTTATTTCCTTTTGTTGCCCTTGTTTTGTTGTTGTAGTTATTGATGTTATCGTTGTTGGATAGGACAGAGAGAAATGGAGAGAGATGGGGAAGACAGAGAAAGGGAGAGAAAGATAGACACCTGTAGACCTGCTTCACTGCCTGTGAAGCGACTCCCCTGCAGGTGGAGAGCCGGGGGTTCGAACTGGGATCCTTTTGCCAGTCCTTGTGCTTTGTGCCACACCTGCTGCGCTACCGCCTCACTCCCTTTTGATGACTTTTTAAAGAGCCTCATCCAACTTTTCAAGTCCCTACAACAGACCAGCACCAGCTGCCATGGTAGCTGCAACAGTTCCTCACAGGGGAAGATAGACAATTTATGAATAGGGCTGGCTGCAGTTACTTGAGCTGCTGGGATTAAATGACAAGCTGTCTTTCTTTTAAGGCAGGAACCGGCTCTCTACTTAGGAAACACACTTCCCCTTCCTACTTCACCTCTGCATTCTGTCAGATTCACTGGATGGGCTATGACTACAGCTCTTTTTGGGCCAGTCTTTTTTTTTTTTTTTTCCCTCCAGGGTTATTGCTGGGCTCGGTGCCTGCACCATGAATCCACCGCTCCTGGAGGCCATTTTTCCCCCCTTTTGTTGCCCTTGTTGTAGCTTCGTTGTGGTTATTATTATTGCCCTTGTTGACGCAATTCGTTGTTGGATAGGATAGAAAGAAATGGAGAGAGGAGGGGAAGACAGAGAAGGGGAGAGAAAGATAGACACCTGCAGACCTGCTTCACCGCCTGTGAAGCAACTCCCCTGCAGGTGGGGAGCCAGGGGCTCGAACCGGGATCCTTACGCCGGTCCCTGTGCTTTGTGCCACATGCGCTTAACCCACTGCGCCACTGCCCGACCCCCTTTTTGGGCCATTCTTGTAGACATTTCAAAGCTTTGAGCTTCTAGCCTGAAGGCAGGAGAGAAGTTGGTTTAATGGAAGGCAGACCAAGGGAGCTAGATAGGCTGGTGTTGCAGTGGAAAGGGTTTGCTGCCTTCAGCCTTTTAAGAGTGAAAGAATGGGTGAGCTTGATTATCGGAAAGCAGACATATGTAGCTTCCCTCTCCCCATTCAAAAACTGGAATATCATTAGCAACAAGGATTTCCTTCCCAGTAGAACTCCTCCTGTTCTGTGTGCTATAGCAGAGTGTGTGTCTCTTGATGCATCTAGGGTGCCTGTCCCTGTCTGTTCCTTGTCTGTGGCTATTTTCAACTTCCTCTCATAAAGTTCCTCCTACGTGGGCTTTCAGTCAGCCAGATCCATCCCCACAGGTCACACACTGCGCTGTGTGGGAGTCACAGTGCACAGAGGAGAGGCAGCTCTGTGAACCAGTGATTCATAACCCTGCTGGGACTGCTGAAATACCATCTTCACCACACTGCTTGATGTCTGCTATGGGACGAGGCTCTTGTTCCTGTCACCTCAGTAGCTAGCACAGAAGGTGCTTAGTAAAGTCCTGTGAAGTAACTAAAGGACGCATTAGCAGATGTTGAAAGTATTCCAGTATAAGTCTTGCATAATGGACACACACAAAATAGGGAACCACAAAGTACCCCCCCAGCCCCCCAGGCAGCCAAGATTCCCTTAGGAGGTTATATATATATAATTTATATATTTATATATAAATAGATATGTTTACCTCCAGGCTTATCCCTGGGGTTCCATGCTGCCACAACAAATCCACTGCTCCTGGAGGCCTTTTTCCCATTTTATTGGTTAGGAGAGTGAGAAATTAAGAGGGGTGGGGGTAGATAGCGTAATGGTTATGCAAAGAGACTCTCATGCCCGAGGCTCCAAAGCTCCAGGTTCAATCCCCCACACCACCATAAGCCAGGGCTGAGCAGTGCTCTGGTAAAAAAAGAAAAAGAAAGAAAGAAAGGAGAAAGAGAGAGGAAGGAAGGAAGGAAGGAGGAAAGGGAAAGAGAAAGAAAAGAAGGAAGGGAAAGAGAGAGAGGAAGTTGAGAAGAGAGGGAGAGAGAGAGATGGGGAGAGAAAGACACCTGCAGACCTGCTTCACCACTTGTAAAGTGACCCCCCACACACACACAGTTGGGGAGCCAGTGGCTTTAACTGGGATCCTTGCACAAGTCATTGTGCTTGGTACTATGTGCGCTTAATCTGGTGCACTACTGCCTGGGCCCCAGGAGGTAATATTTGAAGCAAGTTTTTAAAAAATATTCATTTATAGAGGGCTGGGTGGTGGTATGCCTGGTAAAGCACAAGGACAAATCCACAAGGACCCAGGTTCAAGCCTCCAGGGAAGCATACTTCAGGTGTCTCTTTCGCTCTCTCTACCTCCCTCTCCCCTTTTAATTTCTGTCTCATATATATATATATATATATATATATATATATATATATATATATATATATATTGCCTCCAGGTTTATTGCTGGGCCTTGGTGCCTGCACTATGAATCCTCTGCTCCTGGAGGCTATTTTTTCCTTTTTGTTACCCTTGTTGTTGTTATAGCTATCATTATTGCATAGAATAGAGAAATTGAGAGAGGAGGGGAAGACAGAAAGGAGGAGAGAAAGATAGACACCTGCAGACCTGCTTCACTGTTTGTGAAACAACCCCCTTGCAGGTGGGGAGCCGGGGACTTGAACCAGGATCCTTGTGCCAGTCCTTGCACTTTGCACCATGTGCACTTAACCCACTGTGCTACTGCCCAGCCCCCAATAAATATTTTTAAAAGGGTTTATTTATAAACTAATGAGAGAAGGGGAGAGAAAGATTCAACATCACTCTGGCACTTGCAGTAGCAGGACTTGAACTCAACACCTCATGCCTGAGATTCCAATGCTTTATCCCCTGTGCCACCTCCAGGCCACATAAGCACATCCTAAAAGCCAGAAGCAGTGGAGGAAACATATTCTAGGCCAAGAAACAGAATGTTCAAAGGCAGAGAAAGGAAAGCACAGCTTACACTAGAGATGTGAAAGGTGAGGCAAATGCAGTGAGAGAGTAATGGAGCAGACATCCACTGACAGTGATGTTGGGAACTGGCTCGAATTTCACAAACACAGGAGGGTAAGCTGACATTAAACACAGAGAAACGTCTCATGGGAGAGAGGGGACTATTTAGCACTGGAAGTGGTTCATGGAACCATTTCCAAAATAATCTTGAACAAAAGAGTTGGTCACAAATTAATGGAGGGCTGAAGAGACAGCATAGTGGTTCTGCAAAAGGACTTTCATGCCTGAAGGTTCTGAGGTCCCAGGTTCAATCCCCTGCACCATAAGCCACTGCTAAATAGTGCTCTGGTAAAACACACACACCAGAAAAGCTGGCCTTCCTCTGTCCTCACCACCCCCTTCCACATTAGTCAGTAGCAACTTAGTACCCTTTGGGGTTCGGCAGCAACCACCCCCACCCTCCCCACCTCGTTGTGTGCAAGAGGTATTAGGAGTTCAGTGCCCCCAACTGCTCTCCTGCCAGGAAGGACTCAGGTCTGTAATCTCCTGAACCCAGGCTGTGGGGCATGTTTTGCCCAAGCCCCGCCCCTCTGCTTAACTTTCCAAAGGGGACAGCTTTCTTGGGAAACGAAAGTGAAATTGAGTAATCTCACGGTGGTAGTGCTCAAACCGGGCAGGGCTGCTTCCTGGTCTGAGCCAGCCCAGAAGGTGCCTGCCTGGTGTGAGGCAGCCAGCAGCAAGAGGTCTGGTCTCACCTCCCCTGGAACCAGGCACCTGCCCACCTGGGAAAGAGGCTCCCACCTCCCAGGACACTTGCAGGCAGGTTGGAACATGCCTTGGGCGCACGATGGACCCAAGGCTAAGGCCAAGGCCGGTAAGCTGTGGCCCCACAATTTGCTCACCTGGGGCCCCTCACTCCTCACTTGTGGTGGTGGTGGTGGTGGTGGTGATGTGTGTGTGTGTGTGTGTGTGTGTTCTTTTGTGTGTTTGTTCATGCCATACAGAACCTCTATGCTATGACACATTACTAGTTAATTGTGCAGTGCACCAGAAGAGGCCTTATTAGGGGCAAATGCACCACCCCCATCCCATACCCCCCCCCCCTTCAGGGTAGCAAGACCTGAACCCAGGTAAAGGCAGTTCCTCTTTGTTACTACCCCTCCCCCACCTCACCCCAGTTTGAACAGCATGCTTGCTTTAGCGGCTCCTCCCTACTCCCCTGTCCACTTCCTGGGGGCTTTTGTAAGATGAAAGTAGCCCTTAACCTCTAGGGAAAAGTTTACAGCAAGTTATTGCTGCTGAAATCTGGAAAGCCCTGGTGTCTTTCAGTAGGTGATCAAATAATTTGAGACAGCTCCACATATTGGGAATAATGCTCAGTTAAGAAAAAAAGAGAGAGCCCACACATAGTGGTCCTGTAAAAGAACTTTCCTGCCTGAGGCTCTGAGATCCCAGGTTCAATCCCCAGCACCACCATCAACCAGAGCTGAGCAGTGCTCTGGTTTCTCTCTCTCTCTCTCTCTCTCTCTCTCTCTCTCTCTCTCTCTATATATATATATATATATATATATGTATGTATATATCTTACTAAAGTAAAATCATTTAAGATATATTTTATATACAAGAGAGAGAAAAGCAATACTGATTCGGTTGGATGAGTTGCATAAATTAGACCAAAGATGCTAGACTTAAACTTAGTGTATCAACAGGCTGTTCTGTAAGAAGCAAGGCCAGCGGCTGCCAGCAGTGAGGGAGAGGAGAGACGCTGACTGCAAAGAGCAGGAGAAAACTCTGGGGCAAAATGGAAACATCTCTAAATCATGGTGGGACTTTGACTGTGCAGTCCAAACTTAAAGATGATACACTAAAAACAGTACATTCTGTTGTTTGTAAATTATACCTCAATTTTTAAAGGTATAATCATTAATAGAAGAGGGAGAGGGGGAACACCAAGCACACGCAGTCATGGAGATCAAACTTAGGATCTCCAACACTATTTAATATATCACTTCCCAGGGCTGTGTACCTCAAATTGTTCAAGATATATTTAAAAATATACACGTGTGTATTTTTTTTTATTATTTTAATTTCAGCAGCTAGGGAGATGGCTAAGTGGTGTGGTGCCAGACTTGTGTGCGTGCCCAAGACTCCAGGCTTGGTGCCTGCTACCTCGTGCACCAAAGTGGAACCTATGCTGCCCTCCTGACCTATCTTCTCAGGAAATCATCATGTTTCAACAGTTGTGTCATTCATATGTGTACATGTAATTTGTTTCTTCTGTTCTCCCTTTACAGGGATTGAGGGCCAAGGAAGAAAGAAAGCATAGCACTAGCACAGCAGACTTTGATGCCCGAGGCCCCAGAGGTCCCAGGTTTAGCCCCCAAGTCACTATGTGCTAGAACTCAGTCTCCCATGGCATTGTATGCTAGGACTAACTGAGCTGGTCTCTGTCTCTCAACTCATGAAAATAAATCCATTGTAATAATGTGAGGAGGGCGGCAGCCAATGGCACACGTTACCATGTGCAAGGATCTGGGTTCAAGCTCTGTCTCTCTCTCTCCCCTCTCAGTTTCTCTCTGTTCTATCAAATAAAGGAAAATAAATAAATAGTAAAATAAAAGGGGTGGGCCAAGAGGTGGCACACCTACTTAAATACATTTGTTACCATGCAAAAGGACCCAGGTTCCAGCCCCTAGCCCCCACTATCAGAGGGAAGCTTTACAAGCAGTGAAGCATTGTTGTAGGTGTCTCTTCCCCCCCCCTCTCGTCCCTGTTCCCTCTTGATTTCTGTCTCTATCCAAATAATTTTTTATTTGAAAATAAAAGGGAAGGGCTGGTGAAACAGCTCACTGTTTTGCAGTGAGTGCAGCCAAGATTTGAGCTCAACCTCCCACTGCATTGAAGGAAGCTTTGGTGCTGTGGTCTCGTTCTCTTAATCTATCTCTTTCTGACTCTGTCTCTGAAATAACAAATAAATCAATAAGTGGATTAAAGACACCTGATTTGAAGGAATGCCCCCCTTTTTAAGGATACTTTTTTGGGAGTCAGGCAGAGCGCATCGGGTTAAGCACAGGTGGTGCAAAGTGCAAGGACTGCCTTAAGATCCCAGTTCGAGCCCCCGGCTCCCCACCTGCAGGGGAGTCGCTTCACAAGCAGTGAAGCAGGTCTGCAGGTGTCTTTCTCTTCCCCTCCTCTCTCCATTTCTCTCTGTCCAATCCAACAACAATGACATCAATAACAACAATAATAACTACAACAATAAAACAACAAGAGCAACAAAAGGGATTAAATAAATTTTTTTTTTCCTCCAGGGTTAATGCTGGGTTTGGTGCCTGCACCATGAATCCACTGCTCCTGGCGGCCATTTTTCCCCCTTTTGTTGCCCTTGTTGCCATAGCCTCATTGTGGTTATTATTATTACCATTGTTGATGTTGTTTATTGTTGGATAGGACAGAGAGAAATGGAGAGAGGAGGGGAAGACAGAGAGGGGGAGAGAAAGACCTGCTTCACCGCCTGTGAAGCGACTCCCCTGCAGGTGGGGAGCTGGGGGCTCGAACCGGGATCCTTACGCCAGTCCTTGCGCTTTGTGCCACGTGCACTTAACCCACTGCGCCACCGCCTGACCCCCAATATTTTTTTTTTTTAAAAAAAGATACCTTTTTATTATTTGTTTTGCATAGAGACAGGAATTGGAGGGAAGGGAGAAAGAACTGCTGCTGGCAGCACTGCTTCACTGCTCATGAAGATTCCCCCAGAACTTGAACTCCAGTCCTTGCGCATGGTAATGTATACACTTGACCAGGTGTGCCACAGCCCTAGAACAGCACAAAAGCACACACCAATGTACTACCTCCTGGAACCCCTGTGGTAAAGTGGGAGGAGACTAGACCGAGGTGGGGTTCTGCAGGGCAGCAGATGCTGAGTGACTGGTTGTATAGCAGGCATGGTAAACAGACTTGTAGTAGTGAGCTACAGGCTCTAGGAATTGTCACCACATACTGACTCTCCAAATACTGTTCTCCACCACTGGGTAAGTAGGCTTTTCATTAAGGGAACTTATGATGGAATAATGAGAAAAGCTCCCCTCCCCCATTTTCCCTAACATGGCTATTGTTACAGTTCATACATTCTGTTCTTTCTTTGCCTCTGTCTTCATTTCACAGTGCACATATACAGGTACAGATTCATGGGGTATATATCTCTTGTTTACCAGAAAGGATTATACATGTTTCTCTGTAACTTGCTTTATTTGTTGTATAGCATAGTTGTCCCTGAAGTTTCTCCAAACTAGATTGTAAGGCATTACAATCTAGTGGGTGGGACTGGAATGCTGTTATATAGCATGACTGTGTCCTGACTCATTCAGGTCTTCCCCTGTAGACAGACGTCCAAAGATATTACAGGTTTGGGTCACATAGTAGCAATTTAAGTCTAGAAACCATCTAGCTAGAAACTAGCCTCCTCACACCACTTGAAACAAAATTATATTTACCAGGAACACCCAAAGAGCTAATCAAGAAACTCCAGAGGTTCCCCCCACCAATTCAACTCTGAACCAGGCACTCCTCCCTACTAGGCGAGTGCGTGAGTGCGTGCGTGTGCGTGTGCGTGTGTGTGTGTGTGTAGGTGGACATCAAGAGGAGCAACAAAAGAGATAGGGTAGTGGGTCTACTATGTTTTCTTCATGCAGTCACTAACTCAATAAACATTGGTTCAGGCTCTACTTTGTGCCAGCAAGTGCTGGGAATGCAAAGATCACTAAAATAAAATCTGTGTCCCCCCAACTGCAGGCCCCCACCCTGTCAGTAGTACACAGTGTGGAACACTGGGAATGGAGAGTCAAGTATAGTGGTTGAAAAGAGGTAAAGCAAGTGGTGCTGGGTGGGGCAGAATGAGGTCAAAGTCAAAAGTGTCCTAAAGAAGGTGGCACTGAGGGACTGCTCTATAAAAAAGGACCAGGATTGTCATCAGTGACTTAGTAGCAGCCACTGTGGGTTGGAATGATGAGGGGTGGAAAGAGTAGAGTCTCATATGGTAAGTAGCCCAGGTAAGAAGAAATAAAAGAGTCTGGAGCCAGGAAATGGCAGCTCCAAGGTACAATGCAGAGGTGGTAGACAAGATGTCTAGGTGAGGAAGCCAAGGGCAGCAGGCAGGCAGCTGCTATGGCCTTGGTATCTGGCCTCAATACCTGGTGCAGAAGAATTGCTTGAACAATATTGGGAACTGTGCAGAAGGGCTGGGCTGAAGGGGAAGAGTAATAGAGCATGTGGTGTCTGAGGCAATGGCAGAATATTTAAATGGATGTTGGGGTTCCTCAGGGGAACAAGGCAGGAGCTCGATCGCTAAGGGGGTCTTCTAGCATATTGTGGCGGCGGGCAATACACAAACCTTAGGGTACCATTGCTGGGTATGGAACCTTTTTATTGACATAGTTACAAGTTTATAAAGGGGTAGATATGCTGGGCAAGTAGCCAGCTGACCAATGAGGTCAGTATCTCCTTTTAAGGGAAAAGAGAGCAAGGCAATGAGAAGGTGATGCAGGAACAGGGAAATAGAAATACAAGGAAGGTGAAGCCCACCAGAAAGGGGGAGGGGTGGGTGATGTAGTGAGGATGATAGGGAGGTTGGAATTCCCCCTTATACTCTGGCCACATCTCGCTCAACCACAAGGCTTGCATGCCAAGGGGAGACTGATAGACGAGCTTCTGGGGGGAAGGGGGTCAGCCATCCGTGCTCAAACGCACATCAGACCCACAGTTCCTCCTTTTTTCTTTTGTTAAAGAAGGTCGGCCGTGACTTCCAAGTGAGCCATGGGGATAGGAAAGTAGGGTTGAGTGGAGACTCTATGGACCATCATTCAGACCATGTCCTGGAGGCAGTTCTTTAGGAACTGCAGGATGCATGGGGCAACAAGGAGCAGCGCGCTAATAGCAAAGAGAGGGGTCAGGAGGGGAAGAATCCAGGATAACATGGGGGAGGATATCCAAGAGTCCAGGGCTGAGGGAGTAAGCCGCTTTTTTAAATCATGAGTTCATGGAGAGTCTTAACATTTTGTTCTACCAGTCCCGATTCATTTACAAAAAAACAACACTCTTCTTGCAGGGCCAGACCCATACCCCCTCTTTCCACTGTCAGAAGATCTAGAACACTCCAATTCTGAAGGGTCACCCTCACAAGGGAAGTGATCTGTTGTTGTAAGGACTCGAGGCTTTCTGCTGTGAAATCTAGGGATTGCTGAAGTTGTTCTTCCAGGAGTCCAGCGGTGTGAAGGGAGTGGCCAGGGGCATTGCCAGCAAGTCCAATAGAGGCAGTCAGCCTGATGCTGATGACCAGAGGAAGGAACACCACTCGTTTTGTTCTGGTGAGGGAGGTCAGCCACTGGAACTTGCCTTGTTCGTATAAGGTGAGCTGTGGAATGAGAGAGACTAGGAGGCAGGGGCCGGGTAATGAGGAGTTGACATGGAAGGACAAGGTAAAGTTACACCAGAACATAAAGGGGGGGTGTCATACACATTAGAGGATAGGGAGTGGTTCTTTGAACAATGGGGAATGTTGGGAGAGGAGAATGAGGTCAATCGACACACAAGGGTGAAGTCAGGGCTGATAGCTTCCGTGTAGAGAGGGATAGAAGTGAGGGGACAGTTCAGCAGAGGAGGAGGCGTTAGGTAAACTATCCAACAGAGTATTGTTCAGTGGCATGGTGGCGAGGAGAGGTCTGTTGAGGGAAGCACATACGAAGCAGCTGAAAGTTTTGGGAAGGATGGAGGATTGGTTCAAGAGAGAGATGGCATTGCGCAGATATGCAGGCCAAGATGAAAGGTCAAGGCCAGGTGGTGAGGCAGAGTGTGAGAGAGGGCTTGTTCTTGTTGGGTTATCTTATTCTGGGTTTGGATGGCCCTGGGGATGGGGATCAGTTGTTGGGAGATAAAAATACTGGCTATGGGGAGGAGGAAAATGTGCTAGGGTATAGTTTTCCAGTAACTCTATTAGCCCATCTGTTATCCCATAGGTCGTGGATGGTGACCTTGAGGGAACCTAGGCCAGAGAAATACTGTAATATTGGTTGTAAGTGTCAGGAACCCCATAAATATTACATGACCAATAGTGGCATCCTCCATAGTAGTTGACCCACTCTAGGTAGCTCCTGGTGTTGTCAAAGGGGAAGCAGACATAGAGATATCTTTGGGCATGGTGGGAGCAAGGTGTCGTGGAGGCAGGGGTGACTGGGATGATGACGGCTGACTGGCACCCTTGGATGGAGCAATTCCCAGTTCCTATAATCTTGTTAATCCCATTGTAAGTCTGCACCTGAAACTGTCAGAGAGCAACAGGTGCAGCAGAAGTGGGAAAGGCAGATAGTAAGGCAAGATATATGGAAAGAACAAGGGGTAAAAGGGGGCCCATGGGGTATTGTCCCTGGGCTCTGTGGATTAGGCCCTTCAGGTCATGCCATGTCACGTTATGAGTCCCGGGGGGTGTTGTCCTGCTCTTTGTTGAGGAGAGTCATGCTATCCTGCGGGCAATGCTGGACATGGTGGGCAGAGACCCAGATGGGTTTCGGGGTTTCCTGTGGAAAAACACATGTAAATCCCCTTTCCATGGTTAGCAGGGGGTCTGGTCCCTTCCAAAGGCCATCTAAGGGGTCCTTCCATCTGACCTGTATAGCAGGGAGGGAGTGGGGAGTTTGCCAGTGGCTAACTATAGGGGATTTTTCAGAATTTTTATAAACATTAAAGAGATTAAGTGTAGCAAGAGCCATGGCCAGCTGAACATTCGGGGGTGTATTCCCCCTTTTTCTTTTATTAATTGATTTTTTTAGCGTCTGGTGAGCTCTCTTGATGATACCTTGGCCTCGTGGATTGTAAGGAATACCTGTGGTATGAGTAATACCCCAAAGTGAGCAAAAGGCTTTGACTTGTTGGCTAGTAAATGCAGGACCATTATCAGTTTTGACTTGTAAGGAGAGGCCCATAATGGCAAAACAAGATCATTTTCACCAGTTTGAGCTGTAGCCCAGATGATCTTAGAGTATATATCTGTTGTTACAAAGACATACTTTTACCTGCCGAACTGTGAGATATGGGTGACATCGATTTGTCACAGAGCATTAGCCTTAAGGCCACAGGGGTTGACCCCAGGGGTACTTCGATCCCAGGTGTTCTGATAGGGAGGCACAGGAGCAGCAGGTTTTTAATAATGTGTTTAAGCTGGGCTATAGGAATGTCTGAAAAACGCGCTTGTAAGCCTTTAAGGTTGGTATGGGTACAGCAGCAAGGATGGGTCTTTGGAGAGAGGCACACACAAAACAGGCATTGGGGAGTAGTTCGAAAAACTAAATTTTTGTAAATTTTGAAAAGATTAAGTGTAGCTAAGGCTATGGCTAATTGTATGTTGGGGGAGTATATAAAAACTAGGGATATGAGTGACCTTAGGGATCAGTACATACCCATGAGTAAAATATACAAATATTGTTGTTAAGTCATATAAGCTGAAATTGGAGTAAATATAGGGGAACTTCTTTTTTTTTTTTTTTTTTTTTGCCTTCAGGGTTGTTGCTGGAGTTCAACAAATCCACTGCCCCTGGAGACTATTTTTTTAAATATTTTATTTTATTTATTTATTCCCTTTTGTTGCCCTTGTTGTTTTATTGTTGTATTGTTGTTGTTATTGATGTCGTCATTGTTGGATAGGACAGAGAGAAATGGAGAGAGGAGGGGAAGACAAGAGAGGGGGAGAGAAAGACAGACACCTCCAGACCTGCTTCACCGCTTGTGAAGCAACTCCCCTACGGGTGGGGAGCCAGGGCTCGAACCGGGATCTTTAGACCAGTCCTTGCGCTTTGCACCACATGCGCTTAACCCGCTGTGCTACTGCCCGACTCCCAAGGGGAACTTCTTATATTAAGATCTTACCATATGAGCAGTTGGTTCTTCATGTGAAGGCTTGTCACAGGTGTAATCATTCACTTATGGGGAAAAAAAAAACTTGTACCAAGTTAGAAGTTCACTAAAATTGATCTCAACGATTAGAATTGGCTTAAGTATCTTTATATAATTTTGGAAGGCCTTTTCAACAATAAAATGATTATTGTCTTTTTGGTATGATTTACAGCTGTTTAAACAGTTTAAGCACAATATTAGAACTTAGTTCACTGCTAGGATTTTAATAATTTATTTATTATAGATTTATCACAAACTTATTTAATTACTTGTTCATACTCTTATATTTTATTTCTTATGTAACACCCTTTGAGTGGTTATGAGTAAGGGTGGATATAAACCTTTACAAGATCTTACACTTTAAAATTCTGATATGGGCATGTTTGTTGGAAAAGCAGAGGCCAGCAACAAGCCTCATGTGCCCTGGATATTTATAGTCTTGTTAAAAGAAATCCTTAGATCTTGAAGGGGCCTTATTTTAAACAGAGGCCTTGAAGGCCAAGAAAAACAGCTAGTGCTTAAATGCTGTGGTTTTTCTCTGGCTCAGAGAGCACTCCCCCCCCCACACACACACCTAAGAAGGGGGCGAGCCAGGGGAGAAGGTTAGTGACATATAGGCTATTAGAGAAAAGATTGAAAGGGTCTTTGATGTGGTAAAAGGCGAGATAGATGGAATTCTTTAAATTGAGAGGAACTGTCAGGGAGTTCTTCAAAGAGAATCTGGGGGGAAGACATTGGTGGCATTAGGGATAGGGGAGTCCTGGAAGAGTGTTTGGGGCTCCCCAGGGCAGATGGGGGAGGTATTAAAGACCAGCAGCTGGAGAGGCAGTGAGGGGTCATATCTGGTCTTGTAGGGCCTAAGTAATCTGTCTGAGGGAGAGGCACTGGGTATCAGATGCCTGCGGGAGGCAGGATTCTTATGGCCTTTGAGCAGATGGAGATAGGATGGGTATGAGGTCCCTCCCATGCAAGAATGTAAAGTCCTTTCTTTATATGCAGGAGTAGGTTAGTTTTCACAGGCAAATGGTAGGGTTATTAGTCATGCCCTGGGGCAGGACCACTCACCGAGGCCACTGGCCTGGAGTTGGGCACTGGGATAGAGAAAGCAAAGCGTTTGCAGTAATGACTCCCGGTCAGGATGGCTGAAGCTGGAGGTAAGCCTCTCTGGGGGAGCCCCAGATGCACAGCATCTTAATGACTGTGTGGAGGTCTTGAAGTAGTCGCCATTTTCCGGATTTTTTCTGGATGGTAAATACCAGGGGGCATTCCAAGGGCTACAAGAATGATGGATGTGCCCTAGAGCAAGTTGCTCTTGGATCAGCTCTTTAAGAGCAGATAATTTCTCCCTAGGTAGGGGAGGGGCCTCTGGTGATTAGGAGTCAAATTCACAGGCATAGTTAGAATGGGATCACCATGAAGGTTCTGATCACGGAGGCGGCACAGGCACTCCGTGTCTGAAGGTGGAGCGGCTGGCAAAGATGGGAAATCATAAGAGGGAGCAGAAGGTTCGGCATAAGGTGGCAGGGGAGGATGTTTTGATTTGGATGGAGGGGGTCTGTAGGCGTCTGAGGTGCCTTGTAGGCCTCAGCAAGGCAAGCGATCTGATCTTTAAGTTATCGCCCGTCGCCCACCGCCTCTTCATCAGAGTCTGATTCAACCTTTCTACTAGTGGGGGAAGGCTTGGTGTCTGGTGCAGGGGGCTTTGATTCAGCGGGGTTGGCGCATTGGCAGAGAGCCGTGACAATGGCCATGAAATGTAAAGGGAGTTCAAGAATTCCCTCTGTTTCTTCCTTGTGAGATAAGTAAGTTACTCAGACCCAGGTGTCCGATTCATAGATGTTATCTGATTCATAGATGTTATCTGCAGATAGCCAGGGGGCAACTCGGTTGACAACATCCCAGAAAGAAAGGGCTTGTTTTCTAAAGAGCTTAATACCACAAGTTTCTAGGAGGGCACGAAGGCACCTAAGTTGGGGGTCTCATTGGCTTGTGGGAAGATTGCCCATGATAAGCGGAAAGAGAGGCGTTTTGGGGCTAGCCAATGTACAGTCCCTAGAGGCAAGCCAGACCTCTGAATTTAAGAGGAGAGGTGAGGACCAGGTCTGACCCTAACCCTTACGTCAGAAATGAAAGGGATAGAAAATAAAGGACCTGCAGCGCCTCTACAGACTGGGGCCTCTGAGGGCTCAGGAGCCCAATATCCCAATGGGAACTCACCTGGTAGCCGTTGGGCCTCTTCTGCCTTGTGTTGCTTTTCTTCAGGTGCCCCACGATCGGGCACCAAATGTCGGAGTTTGTTGTGGGGGGGGTGGATGAGGCAGGAGTGAGCTCGCTAAGGGGGTCTTCTAGCATACTATGGCAGTGGACAATACACAAACCTCCTTAGGATACTGTTGCCAGGTACAGAACATTTTTATTGACATAGTTACAAGTTTATAAAGGGGTAGCTATGTTGGGGAAGTAGCCAGCTGGCCAATGAGGTCAATATCTCCTTATAAGGGAAAAGAGAGCAAGGCAATGAGAAGGTGATGCAGGAATGGGGAAATAGAAATACAAGGAAGGCGAAGCCCACCAGAAGGGGGGAGGGGTGGGTGATGCAGCGAGGCTGATAGGGAGGTTGAAGGGGGGGGGTGGTCAGCCATCCATGTTCAAACACACATCAGGCCCACAAATGGACAGACTGTCTAGGCATTTATTTGCAAATTCAGGTTTTAAGCTTCAGCACCAGGTGGTGGCTGGAAATAGTAGATTTGAGTGTTGTTTTTCTAGAGAGCAGGTTGAGGTTGGGGAATAAGAGATTTTTCTTTGGGACTGAGGCTGGAAGATTGTGATAGAAACAGATGGGGGTGGGAGTCAGGCAGTAGTGCAGCAGGTTAAGCGCAGGTGGCACAAAGCACAAGGACCGGCCTAAGGATCCAGGTTCAAGCCCCTGGCGCCCCAACTGCAGGAGAGTTGCTTCACAGGTGGTGAAGCAGGTCTGCAGGTGTCTGTCTTTCTCTCCTCTCTGTCTTCCCCTCCTTTCTCCATTTCTCAGTGTCCTATCTAACAATGACGACATTAGTAGCAATAATAACTACAACAATAAAACAAGGGCAACAAAAAAAATAAATAAAAATTAAAAACTATCAAAAAGAAAGAAAGAAACAGATGGGGGAAAGAGATGAGCGGCAATCTTTGCTGTGCCACTGAACCTGGAAGGATTTTGGCTTAACCAGAGCTCTGCTCAGCTCTGGCCTATAGTGTGTGGAGATTGGACCTGGAGGGCCAGACAGTGGCACCTGGTTAAGTATACACATTTTAGTGCTCAAGGTCAAGCCCCTGATCCTCACCTTCAGGGAGAAAGCTTCACAAGTGGTGAAGAAGTGCTTCAGGTGTTTCTCTATTTCCCTTTCTACCTCTCCCTCCCCTCTCAATTGCTATCTCTATCCAATAATAAATTAATTAATTTAATTTAACTAAAGGGGGGCCAGGTGGTGGTGCACCTGTTTGAGTGTACATGTTACAGTGCACAAGGACCTGGGTTCAAGCCCCCAGTTCCCACCTGCAGGAGCAAAGGAAAGGCAGTGGCCATTTCTGGCACCTTCCACCCACCCTTGCACCCCAGCAGTCCTTCCCACCTCTCCCCATTCCTAGCCAGTGAGGGACAGCAAGAGTATGACCACTGGTCTGCATGGGGAAAGGCATGTACACATTTGGGCTCTGATCAGTATGTGGTGGTAGGTGGGAGTGAGATGGAGGTGGCATGGTTTGACCTCACAGAGTGTGGGGTTCAGAAGGACATGTGGGAGAATAGCTGTTGAGAGATGGTGGAGGCTATAGAGAAAGAGGGGCTATGAGGTTCAGAAGTGGGCCCAGCCAATGCCCGGCACCCCTCCCATGCCTGAGTACTACAGTGAAGGGTAAGGGTAACCTGTGTTTTCCCCAGGGGGGGAACTTCCAGCTCCCTCACTCATACTCTGGTCTTTGGGGAAAGTGGTGACAGGCAGGTGAGCTTTTAAAGGCTGGGCTTGCGGTTCACCAGTGTCACACCTTTGCTCTGGCTGTAGTCATTCACATGATGACTCCACACACGCACACGGTGTGCGGCTATGGCCTCTGGTCCCTGCCCTCTAGGCACTTTTCATTTATTGTTCTGATTTTTCTGTTTGTTTTGAAAACATTTGTTACTTTTTTTTTTTTCTAAAACTGTTCTGGCTTATGGTGGTATTGGGACTTGAACCTAGGACCTCAGGGCCTCAGGTGTGAGGTGTTTTTTTTTTTTTCCATAGAACTACTATGCTATCCCCCCACCCCTGTTTATGTAATAGCATGAGACAGGGGAGAGGGGACCAGAGCATCAGCCTGCCAGAACTGGACTTGGAGCCTCTTGCTTGAGAGTCCAACACTATCACTGTGCCACTTTCCTGGCTGCTTTGTATTTTTTTGTTTTTATCTCATGCTTAAGAGTCCAGTGTCTCCACTCTCCATCTCCGGGGCCCTGGAAACATTAATTCTCAACTCCCTAAAATTCTGAGGTGCTAGAGGCCATGCTGCAGGTGCTCCGGAAGCACTGTGCTCTCTGCCTCCTGCTTTCCTCTTTTTCTTTTGTGCGTCTACAGGCACTACTCAAGGGACAAGCCAACCCCCCCCCCCACCCCCTAGGCGAGCCCCAGCCCCAGCCTTAGCCTGTTAGGAATCAGCTGTGGCTTTCCTGCAGGAGGAAGGGCCAGTGTGGGCTCCACAGTTCTGACTCTGCTTCCCCTTCCTCTTCCTCAGGGGCATTCCCTCCACGGCTCCAATCGACAACCAGGGCGTGGCTATGAGCATGCCAAGGCCAGACCCACGCAGCTGGGCATCACAGCACCCCTGGGTGCTTTCCAGCTCCAGCAGATAGAGTTCCTCAAGGGACGGCTCCCCGGAGCACCACTGACCCAGACGCAGACACCACCACTGCTGCCCTGCGCCCCTGCTTTCTTGCCACCCTTCTTTCCTAGATACCCACCATCATTCCTCCCGGGGCATCCACCAGGGCCTCCAGGACCACCTGCCAGAGACTGGCCTCTGGAAATCTGGAGTGTCCCCAGGGACATACCTCCCCAAATCCAGGAGCCCCCAAGAGGGTCCCATCCTACCCTCCAATGGGGCCAACCATGGAGCAGTGTTGACAGGCTCTCCTCCCGCTTCCAGGAGCTGAAGATCAGCCAGGACCCTGAGCAGAAGATCCTCCAGTTCTTAGGGGAGCTTGGGGAGGGACAGGTCACCACAGCACTTGAACTGTCCCAGAAGCTCAGGACCCCAAAGAGGGAAGTCAACTACATTCTTTACTCCCTGTGGAAGAAGGGCAAGGTAGAACAGAAGGTGGGGACCCCACCTTTGTGGAGAAGCTCAGCCGTCTTGCCTCAGGCTCAGATCCCAGAGAGCTGTAGCCAAGGAGCACCTCACTCAGACCTCAGCTGTGAACCTGAAGACAGAAGCCCCACGCCAGACTCAGAGAAGCCCCTGGAGCCCTCCGACATGGCTGAGATCAAGGAGAAGATCTGTGACTACCTGTTCAATGCCTCCAATGCTTCTGCCCTGAACTTGGCGAAGAGCATAGGGTTGTCCAAGGCCCGGGATGTGAGCACAGTGCTCATTGACCTGGAGAGGCAGGGGGACGTGCGCAGACAGGGGACCACACCCCCCATCTGGTATCTGACAGACAAGAAGCGAGAGCGGATCCAGGTTAAGAGAAGTTCTGGCCAGGCCCAGGAGGCAGCTCCAGCCACTGCCTGCCAGCCCATGGGCAGTGCAGAGCCCCCTGCCTGGGATACACCTACGGGGGGCACCTTCAGCACCAAAGTGACCACGATCAAAGTAGAGAACGGGCAGGAGCCTGCTGGAAAGGTGGAGAGCAGGCCAGAGGCCCGGCCTGAGCTTAAATGGCCAAGGCCATCCATTTCCAACAATGGCCCCTCCAGAGCCGGCTTCTTGGACTTTGATAATGGCCAGTGGGCCTCAGATGACATCCCCGATGACCTGAACAGCATCCGCACAGCCCCAGGTGAGTTCCGAGCCATCATGGAGATGCCCTCCTTCTACAGCCAGGTCGCGCCACGGTGCTCATCCTACAAGAAACTCACAGACTGCCAGGCGAAGAACCCCGTCAGCGGGCTCTTAGAGTACGCTCAGTTCTCTAGTCAGACCTGTGACTTCAACATGATAGAGCAGAGTGGACCACCCCATGAGCCTCGGTAAGAGCCCACGCAGGAATCACACAGTTGGGGTTCGTCCAGGTGGTCTTCCTGGTCTCCCTCTTCCTATCTGCCCTGTGGCTGAGTTGGCCCTTCCTGCAGCATCAGAGTGGGGTACAGACAGTGTCACAGAAGAAGCAGGGGGGAGGCTGGCACTGTGAGGGCTCACTCTTGTGCACCCATGTCATTCCCATGGGCACAGAGGTGGGCAGGTCAGAACTCAGCCTGTTCTTAGCTCCCTAGGGAGGATGGTATGGTATATGGAGGCCATGGTTCTAATTTTACCCGCTTGGGTTGGCACTCACTGCTGCACCCAAGCTGTGAAATCACAAACCACCCATTTGGGCAGCTGATGGAGGCTGTGCCACAGACCAGTAGACAGGTGGGTGCAGGAGCTACCCTGAGGCACAGTGGGGAGCAGAAACCGCTGAGCCTGGGGAGGCAGGGGCAGTGCACATGGTAGCTGGGCTAGCAGGGAGGATGGGGGAGCCTGCACCCGTGTTTTAGTTCAGGCTGGTTTCTGAGGGCCGAGGTGCCCAGCAATAACTCTCATTATTGTGATCACCCCAATGACCAAGGGGATCTTGCAGGGGATCTGTTTAGGGGCAGTTGGAGGGCACAGTTCTGTCCAGAGACAGGGCCAGAACAGCTCTCCTTACTCGCATCTGCAGCAGTCTAGCCATCCAGCCTCCTCTCCTTTCCCCCAACCTGCCCCAGAGGGGCCTACAGCAGTGGAGGTTGGGGTAAAGCCGCCTTTGGACTCAGCTCTAAGCACCGTGGATGCCATGCTCAGGTATTCCAGAAGATCTAGAAAGTAAGAGATCTGACCTCCTTTTCTAAAGGAAATCCCAGATTGGGCAAAAGCTAAGCAAAGTTGGGAAGCTGGTACAAAGGAGACTTAAGCTAAGTCCAGGGTCCTAGAACAAATGCTTGATGATTTCAGCATCACAGGGTGAAGTTCCTCTCACCCCAGACTTCAAATAGAGTTATAGAATGACTCAAAATGAACCATTAAGAGTGGTGTGTCTCTGAGGGTAGGTTGGGAGCACACAGAGGGGGCCCTAGAGGTGTCTGGGGAGTGTGAGGCCATGCTTTGAGAAGCCTTAAGGTTCTAGGAACCACCCTCCAGTGGCTTGTCCACAATTGCTTTGGGATAGAGGCTATTTTGCTTGCTCACAAGACTGTAACAATGATCCTTACTTACTGTTTATTTTATTTTATTATTTTATTTATTTATGAGAAAGATAGGAGAGAGGGGGCGCGTGTGTGCACGAGAAAGCACCAGACATCACTCTGGTACATGCGCTGCCAAGGGACTGAACTAGGGACCTCATGCTTGAGAACCCAATGCTTTACCCACTGCACTACCTCCTGGACCACTTTACCATTTATTTTATACAGAGGTTATTTTGGTTCATTTCTGAGAAATATTGGGTTCCCCCAAGCTAGTTTCATCTCACCTGTAGCCATGTCTGCTCAGACACACTATGGGGAGAGCTTCACATACTGCCCTGTGCCAAAGAGGAGGGCAGACTGAGCCTCCGGGGGACAGGAGTCCCTGGCCTGCCCATGTCTCCGCCACACATCACGCCCCTTAGTGCAGCAGGAAGTTCCAGGATGCAGATCTCTGGAGAGGGCAGCAGGGATGGCCTAGGCTAGTGTTCACACATCTCATCACTTTCCATCAAGATTTAAATTCCAAGTTGTCATCAGTGGCCGAGAGTTTCCCCCAGCTGAAGCTGGCAGCAAGAAAGTGGCCAAACAGGATGCAGCTCTGAAAGCCATGACAATTCTGCTTGCGGAGGCGAAGGCTAAGGACAGTGGAAGACCAGAAGAGCTCTACGTCTATTCTGCAGAGAAAGAGGCAGAGGTGGGTGCCCTGCCCCAGCTCTGTGCCCATGGCGCTAGCCCTCCCTCTCAGGCCAGCTTGAACCTGGACAACTTATTCCAAATCTGCCAGCACTTGGTCACCCCCCTTCCCGTCCCCAGCCCTCTCTCTCTCTCTCCCTTTGTCACACCCCTATCTACCCTCTCCCAAGTTAACAGGAACTATAAATTTTCTGAATTGGAAGAGACTTTAAAAAAAAAAAAAAAAAGATTTTATTTATTCATGAAATATATTGGAAGAGAGAAAGAACCAGACATCACTCTGGTACGTGTGCTACTGGGAATTGAACTCGGGACTTCATGCTTGAGACTCAAGTCCAATGGGTTTGTTGTTGTTGTTGTTGTTTGTTTTTAATTTATTCCTTTTTGTTGCCCTTGTTGTTTTATTGTTGTTGTTGTTATTGATGTCGTCATTGTTGGCTAGGACAGAGAGAAATGGAGAGAGGAGGGGAAGAGAAAGATAGACACCTGCAGACCTGTTTCACCACCTGTGAAGCGACTCCCCTGCAGGTGGGGAGCTGGGGGCTTGAACCAGGATCCTTATGCTGGTCCTTGTGCATTGCACCATGTGCACTTAACCCATTGCACTACTGACTGCCTGACTCCCTCCAGTCCAATGTTTTATCCATTACACCACCTCCTGATCCACTGAAAGAGATTTATTTGGTAGCTCATCCTACACTGCTTGGAAAATCTCCCAACTGTCCCCCCCTTGCCAAGCCTGCTCCCATGGTGCCCGTAGTTAACCACAAGAACCTCTCTCACCTTGGCCTCCCGCTGTGACAAACTGCCCAGTGTGTCCTGAATGCTTGTTTTCTTCTTGTCTCTCCTTTTCTCCAGACGGCAGAGTCCCTGCCCAGCGCCTCTTCAACAACATCCTTGTTCTCTGGGAAGAGTCCTGTCACTACACTGCTTGAGTGTGTCCACAAGCTGGGGAGCTCCTGTGAATTCCGCCTCCTATCAAGAGAAGGCCCTGCCCATGACCCCAAGTACATCTCTTGTATCGTGTATCTCTGCTGAGGTTTTTCTCAGAGAGAGAGATACATTTTCCTCTTTTGCCTCCTCCGAGGTGGCAGCTTATTCCACTGAGCAATCACTCAGGCTTTCACTGGGAAACTGAGGGCCCATGAGGTCACGGTTGCTGCTTGTGGGGCAAGACTAGGGATGAGGGATCCAGAGGGTGAAGCAGGGATCAAGCATGAGGGTGTCAGGGACCCATGGGACCAAATGATTCAGTTGGTGCTTCTGGGTTCCTGGTGGTGGGACAGAACAGCCTACAACTCCTGGGCATACCTGAGAAGCTCCCTGCTCTGTGACTCTGAAGATGGACAGCTCAAGAGGAGGGTTTCTAGAAGAGACGGAACAGGTCGTGTGTGAGTGCTGAATGGGGTCAGGCAGGCTCAGAGAGCCTGGGGCCAGGAGGAGGGCAGAAGCCACCTGCTCCTCATGCAGAAGAGACACAGGGGCTGAGACACAGAGGTGATGGCTGCAAGGAGTCACAGGTCATAAAAGACAACAAGGTGGCGAAGAGTAGGTGCTCTCTCCCAGCAGAACCCAACGTTTTGAACCTTTCTGCTCTCCTCTTCCACCAGATTCCAGTACTGTGTTGCAGTGGGATCCCAAACTTTCCCCACTGCGAGTGCCGCCAGCAAGAAAGTGGCCAAGCAGATGGCAGCAGAGGAGGCCATGAAAGCTCTGCAGGAGGAGGCCGCCAACTCAGCCCTGCCAGAAGACCAGGTGAGTGGACCCCCCTCCCCCCAATAACCGAGTAACCTGTAACCTCCCAGGATTCTCTTCTTGAGCACACTACCTTTTTGTCTGGCTAATCTCCTTCAGCCAGGAAGCAGCAGCTCTGAATCCTTTGATAACTTGGAATCTGTGATGCCCAACAAGGTCCGAAGGATTGGCGAGCTGGTCAGATACCTGAACACCAATCCAGTGGGTGGCCTGTTTGAATACGCCCGCTCCCACGGCTTCGCGGCCGAGTTCAAGTTGGTAGACCAGTCCGGACCTCCACATGAGCCCAAGTGAGTTATTCCCAGCTACTGCTAAGTGACCTGGGGAAAGGACTGCCTTCAGCCCCGGGAGGAAGGGAGGAAAGGAAGGAGGAAGGATGCTGTGGGTAGCAGGAGAGGCCATTGAGGAGAATGACCACAGCTTTGTCTCCATAGCATCTGAGAAGACTGTCAGGTCAGCCATCTGCAGGACGTAGTTACTATTCCTTCTACATTATTTTTTTTTTAAATATTTATGTATTCCCTTTTGTTGCCCTTGTTTTATTGTCGTTGTAGTTATTACTGTTCTTGTTATTGATGACATTGTTGTTGGATAGGACAGAGAGAAATGGAGAGAGGAGGGGAAGACAGAGAGGGGGAGAGAAAGATAGACACCTGCAGACCTGCTTCACTGCTTATGAAGCGACTCCCCTGCAGATGGAGAGCCGGGGGCTCGAACCGGGATCCTTAATGCTGGTCCTTGTGCTTTGTGCCACTTGAGCTTAACCCTCCTTCTACATTCTTAAATCTCACTGTTTATTATTTTCTTTGTATCAGAGCACTGCTCAGCTCTGGCTTATGGCGGTGCCAGGACTGAAACTACTTTTACTTTTTAGGGACTGTGTACACAGAGAAAATCACTCCAGCAACTGACAAAGAGTCTAGTGAAAAGTCCTGTTTCTGTCTCAGGCTTCTAGTCTCTGGTTTCCCTCCCCAGGCTATTTTCTTCAGTTATTCTAGAAATTTTCATTTTTTTGCATTTCTTTTAACAAAAGTAAGCATACATCTTTTTTTTGGTTTTTGTTTGTTTATTTGTTTTCCCAGAAACTGATCAGTCTGGCTTCTGGTGGTGCTGGGGATTGAACCTGGGTTCTAGGAGTCTCAGGCATGAAAGTCATTTGTGTAACTATTATGCTTGTCTCTCCAGCCCAATAAGCTTATATCTTGTCATCTGTTCTTAACAACTTATCTCCTTACCCTAATATGTCTTAGGGGTGATTACAAATCAGCATGTATAGGTCAGATCCTCTTGCATGGCTGTGTGATCTCATTGACTATATACTTAATTCAGGAGAGGGCAGACCTAAGTATCATGCAACTTCCTGGTTGCCTGTTAGGTCAGAAAACCTTATCAGCTCAGTAGTTCTAGTTAACACAATCCTGTTAACCTTTATGAGGTACAGTGGTCTCCTCTTCTAGTGTCAGTTTTTCAGTGTAGTTTTGCTAATGGGCAGAAAAGAAAAGGCAAGCTGCTATTAAAACAAAGCTTATTGAATACCTCCTACCGTGATAAAAAGAAATGTTTGAAGGACCAACGAGATAGTTCACCTAGGATGGTGCCACCCAAGTTTGAGCCTCAGCACCCATGACACTAGAAAGTTTTGATGCTGTGGTCTCTTGGTCTCTGTCTCTTTTCATCTGAAAATAAATTGAGATGGGAGGGAGTGACACCTGCGGCACTGCTGTACCACTTGTGAAGCTTGCCCCTTGCAGGGGGGGACTGGGGGCTTGAACTTGGGTGTGTCATTGCCTAGCCCCACACCGTGACATCTTAAAAGCTAACTGGCTGGGAGTCGGGTTAAGCACATGTGGCACAAAGCATGTGGACCAGCGTAAGGATCCCGGTTCGAGCCCCCAACTCCCCACCTGCAGGGGAGTCACTTCACAAGCGGTGAGGTAGGTCTGCAGGTGTCTATCTTTCTCTCCCCCTCTCTGTCTTCCCCTCCTCTCTCCATTTCTCTCTGTCCTAACAACAACATCAGTAACAACAATAATAATAACTACAACAATAAAAAAAAAGGGAACAAAAGGCAACAAAAGGGAAAATAAACAAATTCTAAAAAAAAAAAAAAGCTAACTGGCCAGCACACATCCCTGATAAGAAGGGTAAGGTTCTATATTAATTAAATACAGCTGGATGACCTAGAGAAATGTCTGATAAAATGGGGCAAAATAATCTATTAGCTAGAAAGACCATAATTTAATAATGGCTGTTCCCAGATTAATCTCTCTATGTAAGCTAGCTCTTTATCTCTCTCTCTGCCTCCAGGGTTATTGCTGGGGCTTAGTGCTGGCACTACAAATCCATTGCTCCTGGAGGCCACTTTTTTCCATTTTACTGGATAGGACAAAGAAAAATTGAGGGGAGTGGGAGACAGAGAGGGGCAGAGAATGATAGACACCTGCAGACCTGCTTCACCGCTTATGAAATGACCTCCCCACACACAGGTGGGGAGCTGGGGGCTTAACCCAGGATCCTTGCTCAGGTCCTTGGGCTTCATACTATGTGCACTTAACCCAGTACACTATAGCCTGACCCCCTACATGCAGTCTCTACACCACCAATAAAGTTTGTTTGTTTATTTTATTTTTGTACCAAAGCACTGCTCAACTCTGAGGGGGACTGAACCTGGGACGTCAGAGTCTGAGGCTGTCTTCCCTACCAACAATTTCAAACTAGAAAACTTAATTCTGTAACACACACACACACACACACACACACACACACACACACAAAACTAGGTGAATTCTGAAAAAGAAGAGTAATGAGGTGTATACCCCAAGCCCTAGCTATTGTTAAACTAGTGTTGTGATGTCATATGAATAAGAGGAATGGAGATTTTTGTACATTGTAAGGATGAGGCTTTATATCAGTGGTGAGATGGTGGATTACTTAGTGTTGGTACTGAAACTGCTGGTTTGTTTACCTTTAAGGGGGTTGAGGGGCTGCAGCCCAAGAAGGGTGGTGTGACTAGAGCAACAGACTTGCAAGCATGGAGTGCTAAGTTCTATTTCCCCAGCATTGCATATGCCAAAGTACTACTCTGGGGCTCTCTTTCTTGCTATCAGGCATATTCCTCTCCTCCCCTCTCTCTTTCTCTCACTCTTGACCTTGCCCTCGCCCTCTTTGAAAATTGGCCAGGTTGGTGGCTGAGTGATACAGCATATTTGTAATTTTATATGTGTGAGACCCTAGGCACTGCATAAAAATAAAGATAGAAATATCAAGGAAAAAAAAAAGAAAGAAAGAGAGAGAGAGAAAGAAAGAAAGAGAAAGAGCGAGCCAGCAAAATACCTCAGTTGGATAGTATGCTGCTTTGCCATGTGCCCAGCCCAGGTTTGGTGCTGTGGTCTCTCTCTCTCTCTGCCTTTCTGTCTCTGTGGGGGTGGGGAGAGAAGAAAAGAACAGAATAATGCTTGCAATGCACAGTAACCCAAGGGCTATTTAATATATAAGGGTTTCTTTCACATCTAGTCAAAAGACAGACTGTCTGAGCAGGTGAATTGTGCATTCATAGAAAAGGGAACTTAATGAATTAGTAATACATCAGTAATTGTTCAACCTGACTTTGTAAACTAAATTTTCTTTGTCACTGTAATTCCAGCAAAGTGATGTAATTCAACATTTACATTCTAGCCTGCAACCTAGCAGTGCTACCTCTGGGGATTCACACACATGCTATAAGAGACAGCAGTACAGAGGTTTTCATTGCTGCATTGTGTAGAAGCAGCATGGAATTTGAAGTGATATAAAGCTCCATCATTTGTAGACTGACTTAGTGTAGACTAGGGTATATCCCCACCTATAGTCATGCCAGTGACGATCTGTATACATGGCCATAGTCCCAGCAGGCCATACCAGATAAAATAGCCATTTGTAACATTAAAATAAAAATCACTCATTTGAGTCTTATGAAAAAAGTAGTAGTGGAACATATACTCAGTGGAGTACTACTCCACAATTAAAAGACTATAATGTGTCCTTTGTGACTAAATGGATGGAACTAGCAGTGATTATGATTAGTGAAGTAAATAAGGAAGTGAAGGACAGCTGCCCAATGATTCAGTCCTGTGGAACATAGAGAACTGAGTCATAGGAACTTGAGATGGTGTGTGTGTGTGTGTCCATTTTTATTCATTTCTACAGCCCTGCCTTCACTTCCTGTCTAAGCCACACCTATACCAATTACTACTTCCAGGTATCCTCCTTTTTTCCTCTTCCCTCTCAGATAAGAGAAACAAACAGTGCCTCTTTTTTTCCTTTCTATTCTTCTTGGCAAAGGTAATGTTTTTATTGATTGAGCATTGTCTTTTCTCCCTGCCTTTCACCCCAAAGGTTTGTTTACCAGGCGAAGGTTGGGGGTCGCTGGTTCCCTGCAGTCTGTGCACACAGCAAGAAGCAAGGCAAACAGGAGGCAGCAGACGCGGCTCTGCGCGTCCTGATTGGGGAGCAGGAGAAGGCTGAGCGCCTAGGTTTCACAGAGGTAACCCCAGTGACAGGGGCCAGTCTCAGAAGAACTATGCTCCTCCTCTCGAGGTCCCCAGACGCACAGCCAAAGACAGTTAAGACGTCTACTTTTGGTGCTTTCTTTCATTGTTCTGGTCTCTCTCTGTCTAGCTATCTATTTATCTATCTATCTATCTATCTATCTTTGGGGCAAGTGGGTGGGCGTGCTCCTGCTAACTCAGTTCCTCTCTAGGTTGAGTTGGCTCCTCCGTCTCAGGCTGTAACACCACCAGCCTCAGAAGAACGTAGAGCGGGGACACTAGATGTGACAGGGGGCAAGAGGACTCATGGGCCAGACAGGCTGGAGCTCCCTGCCCTGATGGCCTGCTCTGCCCGCAGCTCCCTCTCACAGGCAGCACCTTTCATGACCAAATAGCCATGTTGAGCCACCGCTGCTTCAACACGCTCACCAACAGCTTCCAGCCTTCCCTGCTCGGCCGCAAGATCCTGGCAGCCATCATCATGAAGAAAGATGTCGAGGATCTGGGCGTGGTGGTTAGCCTGGGGACAGGTGTGTGGGTACGGGGCTGGCCCCCAGAGTAGACATCTCACCAAGATGTCAACCTGGGAAAAGTTAAGGGGGGAGAAGAAGGGCCAGAGAAATAGCTCTCCTTATAGTGCACTGTTTTGCCATGTAACAACCCAGATTAGAGCCCAGTCCCCACATTGGAGGAAGCTTTAATTCTGTGGTCTCTCTCTCTCTCTCTCTCTCTCTCTCTTACTCTCTCACTCTCTTTTGCTCTTGTTCTCTCTCAAAAATTTAGGGTCAGTGAAATAGCTCACCTAAATAGTGCATTGCTTTGCCATGTGTGCAAACAGGTTCAAGCCCAGCCCCCACCTCACTGAAGGAAACTTCAGTGCTATTGGGAAGTGAAAGGTGTCTGTCTGCCTCTTTGTCTCTGGTTCTGTCTGAAAAGCCAAAATTAGTTTTTGATGACTGAAATTTTTTAAAAGGAGGGAGAAGCTTCTTGGTCTCTGTCTTAGGCACCTTGACTTCCCAGTGGGGATTGAGTTCTCAGGCCCCACCCCCCCTTTGGAATCTTCACTCCCACTCTTCCTGCCTGCCCAGGGAACCGTTGTGTGAAAGGAGACTCTCTGAGCCTGAAGGGAGAAACCGTCAATGACTGCCATGCAGAGATCATCTCCCGGAGAGGCTTCATCAGGTGAGTGGGACCAGGATTCCCCCACACCCCAGCACCCTAGCACCTGCTCTGGACCATGGGGCTTGCACTTCAGGCAGGCAAGTGAACAGTACCACCTACTGTCAGCCAGTGTCAGCAGAAGCTATCTCTCCTGTGACCTAGACTACTTCCCACTACACAGCCCATCTCTATGTGCTCCCACCCCCATTTTCTTGCAAATCCTGCTTCATACCTCCCCCCTTAGTAGTTTTTGTTGTTGTTGTTGTTGTCTTGTTAAATAAAATACTTTGTTATTTAATGGCAGAGAGCTACAGAAAGGCCAAAGCAATGCTCAGTTCTGGCTTCTAATGGTGCTGGAGACTGGAGCCTCAGAGCTTTGAGTATAAAAGTCCTTTACATAAACATTATGTTGTCCCCCCAATATTTTTTTTAGATATATTTATTAATGATAGAAAAAGAGAGAAGACCAGAGCATCACTCTGGCATATACAATGCTGGAGATTTTAAACAGAATGGCCTATTGATCCTCAGGGCTTTGGGGACAGGGAAGCTCCCATTTCCACTGAAGGCAGCCCTGCCCTGCTGGGCTTTCTCCTGCAGCTCGCCTTACCTTGAGCCTCTGCAGGAAGAAGCGCCAGCAGCCTCCCATAGCTCCTGAATCCATTTATCTGTCCTATAAGCCCTGTAGCCCCAGAGCGATGTGCTCCTTGCAAAAATGAAACTGACCCAAAAGGCTATGCTCACCGGAGGCAAAGGCCAGGTCTGGTCTGGAAACTGTCCACCCCTCTCCTGCCTTGGAAGCTGCTTACTGCACCACACAGCCCTTCCTCTCCCAGGGCCTCGCTTGTTTTTCTCCAGCTCAGACTGGAAGTGGCTGCCAATCCCATAGTCAAGTCTGCTTCCTAATAGGCTTCCTCCTCACAGGTTTCTCTACAGTGAGCTGATGAAGTACAACCACCACACGGCCAAGGACAGCATATTTGAGCTAGCCAAGGGAGGAGAGAAGCTCCAGATCAAGAAGACCGTGTCTTTCCATCTCTATATCAGGTCTGTGTGGTTTCTCATCAGCCAGAGCTTGAGCCCACGCCCCCAGGGTTTCGGGGGGGCACTGTCTGCCGGAACATGTCTTCACAGGGCCCCTGTTTTGCAGCACGGCCCCGTGTGGGGACGGTGCCCTCTTTGACAAGTCCTGCAGTGACCGGGCCATGGAGAACTCAGACTCACGCCACTACCCGGTCTTTGAGAATCCCAAACAAGGCAAGCTCCGCACCAAAGTGGAGAATGGTGAGTGGCACATGCTATGAAGAGAGGACCTGGCCAGGAAGAAATTTGGAGGGCTCTTCCTCCTAGAGTAGGTCTTTACAGCCATGAGGATGAACAGGTCAGCTTGGGGGAGGGTGGACAAATGAAGAATGATGGAGCCAGGGAGGAGGGTGCCGTGTGCCTTCCTGCCAGCCCCTCTTTCTCCTCCTCCTCCTCCTCCTCCTCCTCCTCATGGCCTCTACACCTCCTCTCCCACCCCCCCCCAAGTCACTTTGCTGTCATTAGAGTGGTCCTCACGTGAAAACCAGGCATGTCACACCCCAAAAATATGCAGAGTGACCCAGACACCCACTCCCAGGAACACACTCAGGAAAGATGAGAATAGCCACATAAACACTAGTGCACAGAGCCTGACAGCAGCATGAATTACAGCACTGTACAGTGGAAACAGCCTAAGTGTCCATCTGATGGCGCCCAGATACAAGGGCAGATACTCACAGGATTATTATTTGATCACAGAAAGGACTGGGGTGCTAACACAGGCCACCACCTGAACTGTAAGGTTCATTGTGGTTCTGTTTACCCCACTCACAGTATTCTGGTTCTGTGTGAGGGTTGCTCCTTATTACTCCCAGCCCCAAGCACAATGCCTAGCACCTGACAGGTCTGTGAAACCCAAGGGTTGAGTGAGTGAGTAACTTGCTCACCAGTGCAAGGAGGACTTCACCACTGGCCTTGTGAGTCTGACTGCATCTCCCACACAGGAGAGGGTACAATCCCAGTAGAGTCCAGCGACATTGTGCCCACATGGGATGGCATCCGGCTGGGGGAGAGGCTCCGCACCATGTCCTGCAGTGACAAGATCCTGCGTTGGAACGTGCTAGGCCTGCAGGGGGCACTGCTCACCCATTTCCTGCAGCCAGTGTACCTCAAATCTGTCACACTTGGTAAGGACCCGCCTCTTCCTCTCATGCCTGCGGGACAGGGACCAGTGACCAGTTACCGTCTGTGATGGGGAGGCTGGTGGGTGTAAGCAACACGCCCAGCTAAAAGCACCCACAGAAGCTCCCCAGGATGCAACAAACACAGCAGCTCAGGGCATAATGTCTTAGTTTCCTTGTTCTCCTCAGCCCCTGGAATCCATGTTTGGTCCCATTGATGTCCTGAGTGGCCACAGGCAGAAGATGCTTCCTGTGTAGAAACAGGCAGCTGTTTCTTTGCTGATGGCTCTGCTCTCATACTCCCTTCCACCTCCCTCCCATATAGGACTCAGGGCTATGCGTCTTATTCTTGTCCTCAGGTTACCTTTTCAGCCAAGGGCATCTGACTCGAGCCATTTGCTGTCGTATGACAAGAGATGGAAATTCCTTTCAGGATGGCCTGCGATATCCCTTCACTGTCAACCACCCCAAGGTGCCCTGTCCGTCAGTGATCCCCTGGGCCCACTCCTCCCAGCCAGCCTCTGCCAGTAGAACAGAAATGATCTGTGGACATTGATGGCTGTATGGCTGTGCTAAGAGCTTGTCCTTTCCTCCTTTCTAACGTCAAGGGATTTTCTTTCTCATTTGAAAGGGGTTGGATTGGGAGGTGGGGTGAGTCTGGAGTCTGGAGTCCCAGCATCAGGCTCTGCTTCCCAAAAGCTCTGTCCTGTTGTTTCTGAAATTCCTAGGTGGGCCGTGTCAGCGTGTATGATTCCAAGAGGCAATCCGGGAAGACCAAGGAGACAAGCCTCAACTGGTGTCTGAATGATGGCTATGACCTGGAGATCCTAGATGGAACTAGAGGCACCGTGGATGGGTGAGGAGTGGGGGAGCATAGTTTGCCAGGCACTGCCCTACCTACCAGGGCCCCCCACCTTTTCTGTCTCCAGGGAGTAAGGAGTGCTTTTGTTTCTCCAGGCCAGGGAATGAATTGTCCCGAGTCTCCAAAAAGAACATTTTTCTTCTGTTTAAGAAGCTGTGCTCCTTCCGGTCCCGCAGGGACCTGCTTAAACTCTCCTATGGGGAGGCCAAGAAGGCCGCCCGCGACTACGAGATAGCCAAGAACTACTTCAAAAAGAGCCTGAGGGACATGGGCTATGGGAACTGGATCAGCAAGCCCCAGGAGGAAAAGAACTTCTACCTCTGTCCAGTATAGTGCAGGGTGTGTCCTTCTGAGATGACAGGTAGGTTTAGCATTCCTCACACATGGTCCAGAGGTCTTTTTTTCTTTCCTTTTTTTTTTTTTAAATGGAACCACAGTTGTTGATCCTAGTAACTTTGAGTCCCCATTTATCCTGACTGTGGAAGCACCAGGCCAGCTCTGTACAGGCTGAAGGGAGGGGAAGGAGGCTGGCTTTCTTTTCCTCCCACTCAAAGTATGAGCAGAGGCTGAGCCCTTCAACCCACTCCCCCCTCTGCTCCACATCTTCTCGTCCTTTATGTTGGCTACACTGATCTAGTGGACAGGGCTCCAAGCCAGCCCTGTGAATCATGTTGGTGACCGGGGACTTCACATGTGGCTTCTGTGGGTCCCTCAACCACTTCCTCCCAGTGATCAATAGGTATCTTCTCCAAGAGAACGAAGAGGTGACCTTCAAGAACTAGAGGCATTCATAAGGGCAGGCATTTGAAACTGCGGTGAATTACCAGTGCTCAATGTGACTGGAACCCGCAGCTAATGCTCTTTGAAACCTCAGATCTTGCACTTTCGCCAGCTTGGTAGTGCCCCAGAGGCAGGGGGAGCTTCAGGAGAACCCCCCTCCTCCTGAAGAATCCCTAGGAATCTGCCCTTCCAAGGTGGGGGCTGGGGCACAGGGCCCCCCCAACTGATAGGAAATAGCCCAGGGCAAATCATCTCTGCTCAGGTAATCAAGTCTCAGCAAGAGCAGAGGTGAGAATCATGTTCCACCCCACCGCTGTGGCCCCCCTCAAGCTACCCCATAGCCTGCCATTGCACAAACAAGTCCAGACACGGTTCCCAGTGTAGATGTTGGGAGGGGAGCTCTCCCTGCCTGGGAGGGGGTCCTCCCATGACTGAGGTGGAGCCAGACTCCCTCCACCCTCTCTAGTCCATTCCTGGCAGCCGGAGGAGCTCTCTGAAGTCTTGACTCTGTCAGACAAGTCCAGTGCCCCACCCCCTCCTCATGATGCCCTGTCCCTGTGGGCTGGCAGGCCTTGGCTCTGCACCTGCAAACCTGAACACTAGCCACCCCTACCCCACAACTCACTAGCTAGACCCAGCTCCGCAGTCTCATTCCCCTGGCTTCTAGTACTCTGGTACTTTTGACCAAAATAAGAGAACCCAATTTTTCCTGGTGTTGTGTTTCGAATGCACGTAGTATGTCTCCACAGAACACTGGGAGTGCTGGGGACATGGCTAGAAGACAAGGCCTGTCCAGGATCCCAGGACTGGGGACATGCTGTCATCCCCACACCCATGGCTGCTGCTTCCTGCTTCCTCCTGCTGGAGAACTCACCCCTGCCCCCCTTCAACACACCGCCCTCTAGTCTCACTTGGGCATTAAAGTCTTTAACCAGGAGCTAGACCCACCCCACCCTAACACCAGAGCCCCTTGCCTGCCCCAAGGTCTGGTCCAGTATACACCCTTCCCAGCCGCCAGGGTGATGGAGACAGAATCCCTACGCGGTGTTCTTGTCCCTTCTGTCCAGTCTTGGTTTCTAACAAGCAGTGCACCACCACCACCACCCCTTATTTTTTCCTCAGTAATTTCCGTAGTTTGTCTGCACTGTGGCTGTGGTATACTCAGTCATCTCTTGTAAAACACTGTTGCTGCTTGAAGCTGTTTCCTTTTGTTGGCTGGGGGTCCTGACTCCAAGCACAGGTTGGGGGGGGCAAGCATAACCTTAGGGGGTGGCAGCTGCAATCAGCTCCATGATTCCACTTCTGTGTGTCCCCAAGACAGCAACTAATTACACATTCCTCATAAATAAAAGACCAAGAATTCAGTTATGGGGCTCGATCTGGTTTCTTGGGGTTGGGGTTTGGGGAGGGGGCTAGGCAGTGTGTATGTGAAAGAGGGGACATGCAGCTTCATACTACCTCCTACCCTGGGTGGGGAGCTATTCCCCTAGTCCCTTAGAAAAGAGCATGTCAGAGTGCCCACCTGAGCACATGGGCTGGGGTACACATGACCCTCTAACTCCCCCTCCTTCCCTATCAGAGCCCACCATTAATACCTTTTCCCTAAAAACTTGTACAAGGTTTGCAGACCCAAAGACCTAAGATGGTTGCATGGGGGTAAGAGAGATGAGGCTAGCCAAAGTGATCCTGCTGTGTCTGGGCACAACACTTTGGTTTCAGAGTGTCATCCTCACCACAATTTACCTTTATTTTTATTATTTTTTAATTTACTTTTCCTTTTGTTGCCCTTGTTGCTTTTATTGTTGTAATTATTATTGTTGTCATTGTTAGGACAGAGAGAAATGGAGAGAGGAGGAGAAGACAGAGGGGGAGAGAAAGACAGACACCCGCAGACCTGCTTCACCACTTGTGAAGTGACTCCCCTGCAGGTGGGGAGCTGGGGGATTGAACTGGGATCCCTACACCAGTCCTGCGCTTTGAGCCACGTGCGCTGAACCCGCTGCGCTACCGCCCAACTCCCACAATTTACCTTTTTAAAATGCTGCCAGAGGACACATGGGCCCTCCTGCAGTCATCACATCGACATTACTAGCAAGGCAAGGAGGGCCAAGGCATGTCTGGGGTGTGCTGAGTCAGCATCTGGACTGAGTGGAGATGTCCTTCAGCTGGAGTCCTGTGCAGGAACTGGAGCCCCTCTTTTTGTTTGTATATGTGTGGTTTTTGCCAGAACACTTTACAGTGGTGCCAGGGATTGAACCTAGGGCCTCAAGCAAGAAATCCTGTTGTGTAAACCACTGTGCTGTCCACCTGGCCCCACTGTAGGGTTTCTGAGTCAGCACAGGGTTGTCTCTCTCCTGCCGTGAGGCCCCAGCCCCTCGGACACCTTCTCTGCTTATGCAAGAGGTGAAAGGCAAGTCACACACAACACTGAGAAGCTTCCTGCAGAAGCTCAGGAGGGCTTTTCTGCAGTGTTCTGGGTGCTGTCCACCCTGCCCTACATGGGAGGGGTGGGAGTGACTCCATCCACAGGCCTGGGGCCAGGAGAAGCCAGAGTTCTGGAAATTGACTCAGCTGACTTTGCAGTACAGGTGCAGAAGGAGGCAGCCTGGCACTACCACCCCCATCCACCCAGCCTCCACAGTCTGACCGCTGCCACCCCTTTCTTCCTCCGACTGCTTCTTTTCACTCCAGGCCCACCACTTGGCTGACCCCTGCACTCAGGAGGCCCCTGGATGGCAATGAGGGCTAAGCCAGCCTCCCCAGCATTCTCTCTCTCCACACACTTGCCAACCCTGTCATGTGAGGGTCACCCCCCAACTCGCCCTTAAAAAAGCATAAGAAAGAGACCACACACCTTTAGAAACAACTGTGTTTACCAGAATCTCGGGTTTCTAAGTTCCAGCCTGGAGTGGGCTAGACCAGTGCAAAGGCCCCAGGGTGCAGCTGAGGCCAGTGTGGGGGCACAGGGGCACCCAGGGTGGGGTGTGAGGTGTTCTAACATCTCAGGAACTACACTCCCTTAGGTATGTGCTAGTCACTGACTTCTGGCCTACGGGGATGAAGACTAAGAAGTGTAGGCTGTGTCACTGTGCCTGCAGTCTTGCTCTCTCGGCCTCATGCCACCAGAGACCCCTCCCTGTAGGGAGGGCAGAGCAGGCCCTGGCAAGCTGTAGCTGAACCTAGGCTCAGGGATACTGGCTGTCAGCCTCACCCCATCCTAGCATGTCCCCTTCCTTTGTAGGAAATGCCCTTGATGGGGAGGGGAGTGATGTGTGTTATCTTTTATAAAGTCTTCAGTGACTTCATTCCAGCCCTGCTCCTGCCCCCTCCTGCTGCAGCTGAGGCAGCTGCAGTCTATCTGGCCTCATTTCAGAGATAAAGGAGTGGGACCCGCGGGGACACAGCCATTGTGTTACCTCATCACCCACTCACAAGGCCACCACATTAAGACTCCAACACAGTGTCTCCCCCACCCCACCCCCCCAACCCTTGCCTGCAAAATGCCACCACTCCCAGTGGCTGTATAGTTTTTCTTTTTAGATGGTGAGCAATAGAAAGTGTGAGAGAGAAAGAGTGAAAGACAGGAGAGACTGCAGTACAGTTCCAACACTCGTGAAGCTTTCCTCCCTGCTGGTACTCTCATGTGGCAGCCAGGGGCTCAAACCTGGGTGTTCATGTCAAGTACCACATGAGCCACCTGCTGCTACCCCCACCACACCCTTTTGTGGCCTGTGCCCAGCACTGAACCAGGTACCCAAATCTGTCCAAAGCAGAGGGAGGAGAGGAGGCACAGCAAGGACCAAGGAGTTGCCCGGACACTCTCAAGATGGGAGGAGTGATGGAGGGCCCTCTGGTGGGACAGAGGGGCTCCTAGTGAGAAGGTGACCAAGATTCCCCAGGCCTATGGATTTGGGAAGTGAGGGAAATGCAAGGCAGGGCCCTAGATGCATAGAGACACGCTCATCGCTCTGAGGCCCTTCTCGTGCTCCCTGCTGGGAAAAGACCAGCGCATCCTGGCCCTGAACACAGCTGCTGGAGCACAGCTGCCCTTTGGGATGGGGCGCATGCCAGGGCTCCACTGGTGGGGGATGGCAGGCGAACACTAAGGACACTCCAGATGTCCACCCAAGTAATCCTGGAGTTCCCTACCCCCAGTTGTCTCTTGTCGGCTCTCCCAAATCCAGGTTCTGTTTTAGGGGACTTGGTTTGCTCAAGGAGGAGACACAGTATGGGTGTGCCTGGGAAGGATACCCCAGTGACAGCCACAGGGACCCCATTCCACAGGCCCTGAGCCCCAAGTCAGTGGCTACTTGGGTGGCCTCCAGGGGGAGCCAGAGGCTATGCCTGGGGTGGGGGTGGGGGTCTCTGAGGTGGTTCCTTCTGCAGCAAGTCTGCTCTTGGCAGGGGGTGGTGGGTGTCCCCAGCAGGAAGGACAGGTAGAAGTATAGCCAGAAGGACAGAGTAAGCAGTACTGACGGGGCAGTGGCCCTGTCCCACCTGAACACGCACAGAAGTGCGGGGCCACTACCAGCTGCCACCCTGACAACAACCCTGGGCCAACTCAGGTGTGAACACATGAACCTGCACTTGTCACACAGCTCTCAGGTTTGGGACCTTGGGCTCTGAGCAGGTCACAGAGACACTTAGGACCCCACCTGGCCCAGGCAAGTAAGGAAGGGGGAGCTGGAGGGTCAAGGGGGACAGAAGCATCTCTCACTCCATCCTTGCCCACCTGCTCTACCTCAGCCACCCATTAGCAGGTGGGAAGCCCACCCTGCCCCTCCATAACCTGGGAGGAGGGGAGGCAAGCCTGGAGGCAGTGGATTGTTCTGGCTTCTCTTCAGGCTTCACCCCTCAGGCATCTACTGCCCACCTGGGTTGGCACCGGAGGGAGGACAGCTACTGGCCTCCAGACTGGGGATGGGGGGGTGACTCCAGGGAAAGTGAAAGGAGGATCTGGGTAAAGATGCCCCTCAGCCCTGCCCCACCCCACAGGGTGACGGGCAGCACAGGAGGGTTGGGACCTCACTTGGAGCTGGGAGCATGGTCTGCATGGAGAAAGGGGGTGGCACTATAGTTCTGGAAGAGAGGCTGCAAGAACATGCCAACGGTGCCAAACACGCAGACAAAGACGAAGACCCACAGGAACAGGCGGTCAATCACCATGGCCACGTACTTCCAGTCCTCGCTCACCTGCAGAGGGACAGGGGCTGTCAGTCACAGGTAGGATGGGCTTGGCAGGACAGCCACACACACACACAGTGCCCCAGAATCAGTGCCAAGGCACCAGCTCTTACCTGCTTAGATACCCCACTGAAGCCCCACTGCCCTCCAGCTCTACAGTCTGACAGCATCGTAGTCTGTCCTCCTACACAGTCACCTCAGCTAAGCCCCATATGTCCTCCCCAGGTGTCTCTGCCCTTGGGATTCCTCTCTGCCTAGAGTGTCTTGTGGTCTGAGGGCTGGGGAGGATATATGGTACTACTATATATTCTCAAGCATGAGGTGGTGTTTTGGTTTTTTGTTTGTCTGTTTTGTTTGTTTTTCTCTACCAGACACTGCTCAACCTGGCTTACGGTGATGCAGGGGTTAAACCTGGGACTTTGGAGCCTCAGATGAGAGTCTCTTTGCATAACCACTATGCTATCTACCCCCAAGCATGAGGTTCTGTGTTTGATCTCTGGCATCCTGTGTGCCAGAGTGATGCTCTGGATAGATTCTCATTTAAAAAAAAAAAAAGTAAATATTGAACATTTTTAAAAAGCAGAAGACAGGGTGCTGGGTGGTAACACACTGGGTTAAAGCACACATAGTGCAAAGCGCAAGGATCCTGGTTCGAGCCCCCGGCTCCCCACCTACAGGGGGGTCGCTTCAAAGGTGGTGAAGCAGGTCTGCAGGGAACCTCCTCTCTCAATTTCTCTCTGTCCTGTCCAACAACAAGTGTTGGGGGGAGATGGGCTCCAGGAGCAGTGGATTCATAGTGCAGGCATCAAGTCCAGCAGTGCTCTGGGGTGTCTCTGTCTCTCTCCTTGTTCTCTTGCTGGGCTAGCTTCACGGGCGGCAGACAGATGACCAGAGACCCATGGCTGAGCTGTACGCAGTATCTCTTTATTCATGTGGAACGCAGCACAATCTAAGCCATCTAAACTAAACTAACTATAATTACAATCCTGTCGAGATATATATATATATATATATACTTGCCAAGTAGGGTGGAAACAGTATGTGGCGTAGAGAGGGTGGAGCGAAAAGTGACTGGTGCAAATCAGGGTGTACTACAAGAGGGGGCGGAACAAAAAGACATCATGAACCAGTGGGGATTAAACCAATGCCCTGCAGGCAGGGCGGTGCTTAGTTAACAGTGGTTATGTAAATAGAATACAGTGTTAAGCAGGGGGGATTAAACCAATGAAACAGAAGGGGTTTTAGAAGCATACCAACACTATCTCTCATTAAAACAAAACATAAAATAATTCTGACTCTTTTCTATCTAGGGAACTAGGGGACTTCTATATATCCTTCAGAGCACACACACAGAGAAGTCAGCAACAGCCTAAACTTGGGAGAGGGGGATGGGGTAGGGAGTGGTTCATCTGGCTTGTCTCTGGAGTCCCAGCACTGGAGATAGAAAGTGCTGCTCAGGGGGTCAGGCAGTAGTGCAGCACAACAGGTTAAGCGCACATGGTGCAAAGCGCTAAGATAGGCATAAGGATCCAGGCTGGAGCCCCCAGCTCCCCGCCTGCAGTGGGGTCACTTCACAGGTGGTGAAGCAGGTCTGCAGGTGTCTATCTTTCTCTCCCCCTCTCTGTCTTCCCCTCCTCTCTCAATTTCTCTTTGTCCTATCTAATAACAACGACAGCAATAACAACAATGATAACAAGGGCAACAAAGGGAAAAGATGGCCTCCAGGAGCAGTGGATTCATAGTGCAGGCACCCCAGCAATAACCCTAGAGGCAAAAAAGAAAAAAAAAAGTGCTGAGCGGTGCTGCATCCAAGAATGGATGAGTGAGTGATTCCTCTGCCCACCTCCCTCCTTGTGCACCTGCAGAGGAGACCCTGCCACCTGCATACAGGCCCCAGAGGGGCTCCGGATGTGCAGGTAAGTCTAATAGAGAAAAGCCCCTGCAGTGCCAGGGCCAGTCACAAGGGCAGCCCACCCCACTCACTCTTGAATAGAGCTGCCCCCTAGCTGTAAGCTCCTCCTCCCATGGGGTGAATCCATTGTTCCTACAGTAGGTGGGATCTATTTGTTTTGCACTGGGGGTGGGGGTGGGGGTGGGGGTAAAGCAAAGCAGAAAACTAGGATTTGGGGCTTCAGCAACTTTATGAGGTGACTCAGTGGTAGAGCATCAGACTTGCACAAGTATGGTACCAGAGTGATGCTCTGATTTTTCTAGCTTTCTCTCCATTAAAAGTAAATAAATCAGGTGGGTGAATAGCTCACTTGGGTAGTGTGCTGCTTTGCCATGAGCACAATCCAGGTTCTCTCCTGGCCCTCACACACTGAAGAAAGCTTCAGTGCTGTGACAGTCTCTGTCTCTTTCTCTAGTTTAAAATAATGATAATAATAAATCTTTGCTCTTCCTCCTTTGTTTCTTTCCAGGAAGCCCCCTTTTTGGAGGTGGAGCAGTGGGAAGTGTACTGTTCACAAAATTAATTTAACATTAATTCTTTTTTATTATCTTTATTTATTGGATACAGCCAGAAATCGAAAGGGAGGGGGTGATAGAGAGGGAGAGAGGCAGAGAGACACCTGCAGCACAGCTTCACCACTTACAAAGCTTTCCCCCTACAGGTGGGGACTGGGGGCTCAAACCCAGGTCCTTACGCATTGTAACGTGTGCGCTCAACCAGGTGTGCCACCACCCGGCCCCCTATTTATTTTTCTAATACATTTTGTTAACAAATATTTTTAGAAGTCTGAAAGTTTGGTAACCCAGGATAAGGCACAAGACTCTCAAACATGGAAGTCCTGAGTTCAATCCCCAGCACCAAATGGGCCAAAATAAATGTATTTATTTAAATTAATTTTAAAATTGATTGATTAATGATGGAGAGAACTATAGCATCATTCTGACCCATGGATACCAGGGATCAGACGCAGGACATCAGTGTTTGGGAGTCCAATGTTTTATCCACTACATTACCTTCCAGCCTCTCCCTCTCCCTCTCCCCCCCCCCCCTCTATATATATATACCCTGTGGTTAGTGGTCTACTGAGGAGACCAGACATAAAATAAGTCAAAGGTCAAATATTGCACACCCAAGTGTAGTTATAAGGGGAAAAGGACTGAGTGGGAACAACTTAAAGGGATGATGATAAAATTTAGGATGAATTCTGGGATGACATCTTGGAAGAAGTGACATTAAAGCTAAGTTGTGTGGTGGCACACCGGGTTGAGCATACATTACCATCCCCAAAGCCTCAGATTCGAGCCCCTGGTCCCTACCTGCAGAGAGGAAGCTTTATGAATGGTAAAGTGGTGCTGCAGGTGTCTCTCTCCTCTGTCTCCCCTCTCCCTCTTAACTCCTCTGTCTCTACCCAATAATATATATCTATGTATACATAATATATATATATTATATATATATAAAGCTAATATGTGCTAAGTACCTCAGGAGTAAATTGAAAAACAAAAGTAAGATAAACCCAAACCAAAAGACCTTTCACTGGTCTGTAGCCTTCAAAAATGTCCATACCATGAAAAACAGCTGAGGAACTGTTCCAAACTGGAGAAAACCAAAGAGATGGGGAAAGCTGTGTGCAATCTGAGATCCTGGATTGAGGTGGGGAACATTTCAAAGGGCATTTACTGAGACAACTGAAGATTTTTCATACAAGCTTTCTACTAGACTAAGGTTTTGTGTGGATACTAACTTAACCTGAATTTGATCACTGAATCTGCTTATGCAAGAAAACAGTGTCCCCCTTCTTAAGAGACACACACTGAAATATGTGGAACTGGGGGTCGGGCGGTAGTGCAGCAGGTTAAGTGCACGTGGTACAAAGCGCAAGGACCGGCATAAGGATCCCGGTTCGAGCCCCTGGCTCCCCACCTGCAGGGGAGTTGCTTCACAAGCAGTGAAGCAGGTCTGTAGGTGTCTATCTTTCTCTCCTCTCTGTCTTCCCCTCCTCTCTTGATTTATCTCTGTCCTATCCAACAAGTGACATCAACAACAACAATAATGACTACAACAACAAGGGCAACAAAAGGGGGGAAAATGGCCTCTAGTAGCAGTGGATTCATGGTGCAGGCACTGAGCCCCAGCAATAACCCAGGAGGAAAAAAAAAAAGAAATATGTGGAACTAAGTCTCACTGTGTCTGCAACTTGCTCTCAAACAGTATTGCAGAAGTCACTGTGCCCTGGAAGTGGCGCAGTGGATAAAGGGTTGGACTCTCAAGCATGAGATCCTGAGTTCAGTCCCCAGCTACACATGTACCAAAGTGATCCTCTATTATGTGTGTTTTCTCTTCTCTTCCTTCTCTTCTCTTCTCTTCTCTTCTCTTCTCTTCTCTTCTCTTCTCTTCTCTTCTCTTCTCTTCTCTCTCTCGCTCATTAACTGATTTCAAAAGTGGTGCAACCATGGAAGATCAGAAGGAGAGCTTAGAATTTGTAAGCAGAAGGCACCAGAATCCTCCTTTGACACATGAGGTGGAGTGGTGCTCTGGGGTGTGTGTGTGTGTGTGTGTGTGTGTGTGTGTGTGTGTGTGTGTGTGTTCTGAAATAAGTAAATCTTTTAAAATTAATTATGGTAGGTTCAAGGCAGAATCCCTGTGACCCCAGCACTGGGAAAAGCTTTGGTGTTTGGTGTGTTTCCCTCTCTCCCTGTCTTTATGTCTGAAAAAAAGGTCAGCCTGGAGTGGTGACAAATGAAATAATGGGGTGAGAGAAATAGAACAGTAATTATGCAAAAGGACTTTTCAAGCCTGAGGCTCAAAATTCCCAAGTTCAATCCCCAACATCATCAGCCAAGGAGCTAGATGGCTGTGGTTATGCACACAAGGCTCAGCTTTGACCCTGTTGAGGTCAAGGTGCCTGTGAAGCACCCCAGTAGGTCACTGCCTGCTCATTGGGCACCTGGCTCCCCCTCCAATCCCTTATCCCACCTCCAGAATAACAGAAAGGCCAGACTCCAACACACAGCCCCACCCACCAAAGATGGTGCAGTCTCGAGTGAAAACCTAGCAGGTCACCATGGCAACAACTGAGCCCCAACCAGAAACCAGCCAGGTACCTGAGGACCATGGTGGCAGTATCAACCCATCACAGTTAGCAGCTCCCAGATACAGAGATCACAGGAGTTGCTGCTCAGGAGCTGCTTCAGAAAGCACAAAGGTGCAGAAAGCAGGGGAGGGCTGGGAAATCCTCTTTTCTACTTGCCCCCCATACCTTCATAAATATTTTAAGAGACCACCCAAGTCAGAAGAGCAGAAGAGGGGTGTGGGTTTGAGGTTCAGTGGTCTGCCTGGAATATGAGCTTGGAGCTTTTTAAAGACAACCCTACCCCCACCACCACTGCCAGCGCTGGAGAGACAGCATACTGGTAATGCAAAGAGACTCTCATGCACCACTATCAGCCAGAGCTAAGCAGTGTTCTGGGAAGAAGGGGAAAAAAAGACCCCCTGCAACACACACACAGATACCTGATACACAAGAGACTCCCTTGGTTTATGCAGATGAGCAACAAGGACTTGGGGGTGCAGGCAGTGAACAGCTGCTTTGCAGGGGTCACAACCACAGAGGAAGGCCTCTAGCTGTCCTGCCTGCCCTCCCCACCTGAGGGTGACCCAAAGAGCCATGAGGTCCCCTGCCCCACTGCAGCCACATCCAGCAAGAGCAGGTTCTGCACAGACAGACACGCACCCATTGGTCTACACTTTGCCCAGCCTGGCCAGCCCAGGATCCCTACAGTCCCCACGTCCCCACTCACGCTCTGGTCATCATCCTCACTCCGCATGTGATCAGCAATGAAGCGCACACCGTCCACCGCCTCTCTCAGGCCACAGGCACACGTCCCTCCTGATTGCCCCGGAGGCCCGGTCCCTATGGGCTCAGCTGCACCCGGGTTGGCGAAGCAGGTGCAAGCATCGGCCCCGGGGGCATCATGGAAGAACAGGGCTGCTGCAGCACTCTGGCGCTCATGTTGTCGTCGCCGCTGGCGCAGTCGCTGGCGGGCACAGCGGTGGCGCGGCTGCTGCATGAAAAGCAGGGCTGGCAGACGGTGCAGGAAGACCGTGCGCACCCAGGGTGCCATGGTGTGGGTGCTGGGTGAGCGGTGGTGCACGTTGAGCACGCAGACGCTGGTGACAATGGAGAAGGTGACCAACACCATGGTGAACATGAGATACTTGCCCACCAGTGGCACATCGAGTGAGGTGGGCGGCACAATCTTGGAGATGAGCAGCAGGAAGACGGTGAGCGCCAGCAGCACAGAGATGCAGAGCGTCATCTTCTCCCCACAGTCGGACGGCAGGTAGAAGACCAGGATGGCCAGCGAGGTGATGAGCACACAGGGGATGATGAGGTTGATGGTGTAGAAGAGCGGCTTGCGGCGGATGATGAAGTCGTAGGTGATGTCCACGTAGGTGGAGTCATCAGGGTGCTCATTACGCCGTCCTGGCAGGGCCACGATGTCCCACTCGCCACTGGGTGTGAAGTCATCCAGGCTGGCCACATCACTCTTGAGCACCAGGTCAATCTCTGTGCGGTCATAGGTCCAGGAGCGGAACTTCATGGTACAGTTCTGCTGGTCGAAGGGGAAGTGCTTCACTTCAATCTTGCAGGCACTCTTGTAGATGGCAGGGGGCAGCCAGAAGATGCTGCCATCGTAGGAGACCACGGCGTTCGAGTAGAAGGACACCTCATACATGCCATCGGCACTGCCGCAGGCAGGAAGAACACTGGTCAGCCCTGGCCTGGCCCCGGTGTTCCCCCCACCACCAGCCCACCCTGATGGGCAGGGCAGAGGGAGGCACAATGGGGAAACCCAAGCTGGGGCAAGGGACACATCATCTGGGGATCTAAGTAAGATGATGGAGCTGGAATCCAGCAGGAAGGGGTTCTGCTCAGGTCTGTGAGGCTCCCTCAGAGGCTGAGGAAGGGAGGCCAGGATGCAATAGGTGAGCTAGGGTGATAGCTCACCCATGTCCTGGGCCCAGCATCACTTGGAAGGTTCTATGGCACCAAAGGAATCTCTAGTGTTGCTTCTGTCTCTTCCTCTCTCTCTTGCCTGTCTCTGTATGAAGGGAAAGTAGCCTGGGAATGGTGAAATCACATGTTCAAGGCTCTACAAAAAAAATTTTTTTAAAAAGCAGTCCAGGAGGTGGTAGAAAGGATAAATCACTGGACTCTCAAACAAGAGATTCCAAGTTTAATCATCAGCATCTTATGTGCCAGCATGATGTTCTGGTATTCTCTCTCATAAATCAATATAAAAGACTGGTGGCATACACAAGGACCCAGGTTCAAGCCCCTGGTCCCCACTAGCAGAGGGGAAGCTTCATAAGTGGTGAAGCAGGGTTTCAGCTCTCTCTCTCCTTGTCTGTCTCCTCTTTCCTCCCTCTCTCTCTGTCCTACAAAATGAAAAAGAACAAGAAGAAAGAAAAAAGGTCACTAGGAGCAGTGGATTAGTAGTGTGGGCACCATGCCCCAGTGATAACCTTTTGGCATTAAAAATTAAATAAAATTAAAGAATGGTAGAAAGAAACAAAAGGAAAGGGGGAGCACTTGTCACTTGTTCTGTACTGTAAGAGCTAGTAGAAGTGGAGAAGTGGGGGGGGGTCAGAAAGGCTGAATGAGGAGTCGCAGGAAATAGAGGGGAAAGGAGAGAGAACAGGAGTCCATCCATCATAATGGTCTTGGATCTGGGTGGTTAAGAAGTTTTTTTCAGGAGAGGGGTTGGAGCCTGGAGGGAAATCTGGGACCTCAAGCTTCTCTGAACTCATTTAAACTCCCAAGGAAGCTTCTGCCTAGGCTGCCTTAGCCCCAGGGGCTGGTGGTGCCTGCTGGCTTTCCACTGCAGCTCCAAACACTGGGGTTCCTCAATGTCCAGGAAGGCTCCAGTCACCTTTGTCTGGGTCTGTCTGTGTAGTGACAACATCCCAGCCATTTAAACTCCCCACCACCGCCCAGGATCTTTTACTATCCCCAAATCCCTTCCCCTCCCTGCACTCTCCCTACCTCTTCATCCCACCCCTCTTCTCCGGCCTTCCTGGTGCTTCAGGAACACTTACTTGTTGTACAGGACCACATCTGGGAGCCAGATGTGCTTGGAAGGAAGACGAACTTTCTTCATGTTGTCGAACTCCTCAGGCTTCCAGGTGAGCCGGTAATCCTCCCACTCCTGGGGAAGGAACATGGGTGAAGCCACCAGCCTCTGCTCTAGGTTGTGTGTGTGAGGGAGGTCAAGAGGTCAAAATATAGGGGGCCAGGTCATGGCACACCCAGTTGAGGGTACACATCACCAAGCACAAAGACCAGGTTTCAAGCACCTACTCCCCACCTGCAGGAGGAACTTATCTCGAGTGGTGAAGCAGGTCTTCAAGTGTCTTATTTTTCTCTCTCCCTCTCTATCTCCCTCTCCCCTCTCAATTGCTTTCTTTTTTAAATATTTATTTATTCTCTTTTGTTGCCTTTGTTGTTTTATTGTAACTATTATTGTCGTCGTTGGATAGGACAGAGAGAAATGGAGAGAAGGGAAGACAGAGAGGGGGAGAGAAAGAGAGACACCTGCAGACCTGCTTCACCACCTGTGAAGCGACTCTTCTGCAGGTGGGGAGCCGAGGGCTCGACCTGGGATCTTTACGCCGGTCCTTGTGCTTTGCGCCATGTGCACTTAACCTGCTGTGCTACCGCCCCACTCCCTCTCAATTGCTTTCTATACCATGAGAAAAATAGAAAGGAAAAAAGAGGAAAAGGAAAAAGTGACCCTTGAGAGATGTGGATTCCTAGTGCTGGCACCAAGCCCCAGTGCTAACCCTGACAGTAATAAAAAAAAAAGGGTGGATCAAAGTACAAGAGTAGGCCTAGGGCCTGAGAGAGAGCTCACCAAGTAGGGTGCAGGCCTTGTGGGTGGGTGTTACCTGTCCCAGATTCCACCAGGGAAAGCCCTAGTGCTACGGTGTTTCTCTGTCCTCTATTTTACTTATTTATTAATTTATTTTGGATAGAGACAGAGGAATTTGAGAGAGGAGGGGAGATAGAGAGGGAAAGAGAAAGACACCTGAAGTACTGCTTTGCTGCTCGTGAAGCTTCCCTCCAGCAGGTTATGACTGTTTTTTGGATTTTTTTTTTTTTCCCAGAGCACTGCTCAGTTCTGGCTTATGGTGGTGCAGGGGATTGAACCTGGGACTTTGTAGCCTCAGGCATGAGAGTCTGTCTGCATACTCATTATGCTATCTACCCCTGCCCAATGACTGGGGTCTTAAACCTGGGTCCTTGTAAACAATGTGTGCATTCAACTGGTTGCACCATCACTCAGCCCCCTTCTATTTCTTTCTCATTTTGCCTCTCTCTCTCTCCCTCCCTACCTCCCTCTCTCTCTCTTTGAAAAATGTGTGCCTGAAAGCAATGAAATCTCAAATGCGCAAGGTCCAAGTTCTGCAGAAAACAGAGGGGTCCCATCTGGTCTGAGGAAGACTTTTTGCTGTGGCACCAATGCCTTGTATATTTACAGTTCCACCACTCCCAGTCCATATACATGTTTTTGTTTGTATGTTTGTTTGTTTAGGTAGAGGATAAAAGAGGGACTTGAGAAAGGAAGACATTACAGCACCACTCCACCATCTGTATCTGCAGAGCTTCCTCTAGAGCCATGGTGCTCCCTTGTGTTGTCAGGACTCAAACCCAGGTCAGCAAGAACTGTTGAGGCACATGCTTTACCAGGTAGATTGTCTCTAGTGGCCTGAGGAAGCTTTTAAAAATCATCTCCTCCTCACAATGATTTCTCAGCTGAGCAAGTAGGGCTCATGAGACACATTCACATTTGACTGGCACAAATGAGTCAAGGAATCTGCATTTTATAAAGAAAAAAGTTCATCCTGCAGAGTCTGACTTGTTCTAAGTCTCAGAGAAGAAGGGTGGGGGTAGGAAGAGCACTCACCTGTGTCAACCAGACATTGGTGGTCATGATCTGTTCCCGCTCATGCTGTGGGGAAGAGGGAAAGAGTTGAGAAGAATGCCCCAACCTGGGGACCCCACATAGCTGGCTTAGCCCTCCACCCCATACACACACACACACACACACACACACACACACACACACACACCTCCCTGCATCTGGGGAACTTAAAAGGAGCAAGCACATGTATGGACACATTGTGTTGTGTAGATGGGACAGTAAGTGGGGACCTACACTCACCACACTGATGAGCTGGGCCAGTGATACCATGAGCTGCACAGTCACCAGTTCAGAGCCATTGGTAGCTGGGCGGATAAGTTTGTTATATCGAGAAGGATCCAGAAGATGTTCTACCAGCCGCTCCTCTGTGTCTGTACCCCAGACTCCTGGGCAGGAAGCAAGTAATTAAGGCCAGGAAGGCCCACTTGCCCAAGGTCCCACTCTCTCCAGGCAAGGAGAATAATGTAGACCCCCAACTGGAGGAGGATGTTAGCTTCCTGCTGCTCCTAAGGGTCCAGCAGAAAGCTTAGGTTGTCCCTCTGAAGCCCCCTAAGGAAAGAGACACCTCTCTGAGTCCAGATGCCCTCACACAGAAGCCTCTGATCCCATACAAGGATCCATGGACACCTGCCTTTCTTGCCAGACTTCAGAGTGTGCTCTGGAAAGACACATTTCTTGTCATGGTTTCTCTCAAGAGATACTGATGATTTGAGACTTCTGGAGTGTGGCTAACAGGGAACAATTGTTCACATTCCACTTCCTACTCAGTATCAGTCTATGCATGCAGGTGACATTGTGTGACTCCATGTGTGACTGAGATGTGACCCTTCACCCCAAGGCACTGGGATACAGTAGAATAGTTGGGGTGTGCAGTGCTGGAGGTGGCACAGTAGACTCTCACATATAAAGTCCTCAATGTGATACCCAGCATTGCATGTGGCAACGATGCCCTAGTTCTGTGATCTCTCTCTCTCTCTCTCTCATAGATAAATATAATTTTAAAGAATAGTTGGGGCATTTATGTACTTCATGTTCCATGCACACAGGTTTGCTGCACCTGCCCTCTCAGCATTCTAGCTCCTATAACCCTGAAAGAACACACCTCATCCCCTCAGAGTCCTTCTGCTCCTAGGGGAGCTCCTTCCCTTCCAAATCTATTAACCCAGAAAATGGATAAGTCACTTCTCATCCCTTCTTACCTTGTTCCTGTGGAGTGACCCAAGTCAGAAACCCAGTGTCATTGCAGGGTTCTTGAGATAATGGTTCATAAGGCATAAAGCGGCATGTCGGCTTCAGTCAGGCTCTGTACCCCTCCAATCCCCACCGTGTTCCCCTCTACCCAGGTTTCCATCTTTTTGTTGCATCACTCACTCCTTTAGAATTCTTGATTCTCCGTGTTACCTGCGTCCTTTGGAGGGTCTCTCCCACCATCCCCAGCAGAGAAGAAGCCAACTCCCAGGGAGGCAACCCCCAGGAAGGAGCCCACTGGGAGGAGCCAGCCCTTGGCAGCCCACCCTTCTCTTACCTGAGTATAGCCCGAGAAGGCCGACGCCGAGCAGCAGCTGCGCCATGGGTCCGGGCCTCCGGGCCATGCCGCGGGCATAGCTAGCCGGCTGGCTGCAGCGAGCTGGGCAGTGGGGGCGCGGGCGGGGCGCTGTCCGTGGTGCTGAAGCCGCGAGGGAGCGGGATCCAGGCCAAGCGGGTGGCGGCCTGGGCTGCTGCCGCGCGGCTGCGGCGGTGCTTTCGGGGTACAGAGAGGCAGCCGCAGGAGGAGGGGAAGGACCCAGCTTGGCTTGGCTTGAGCTGGCAGTCTTCACTGGCTGCTCCTCCAGGGAATACAATCGGGACGTGACCGGGAGGAGGCTCCGCCCCGGAGGCGGAAGAACTGAAGCCCAGAACAAAAAGAAAGAAAGAAAGAAAGAAAGAAAGAAAGAAAGAAAGAAAGAAAGAAAGAAAGAAAGAAAGAAAGAAAGAAAGAAAGAAAGAAAGAAAGAAAGAAAGAAAGAAAGAAAGAAAGAAAGAAAGAAAGAAAGAGAGAAAGAAAGAGAGAAAGAAAGAGAGAAAGAAAGAGAGAAAGAAAGAGAGAAAGAAAGAGAGAAAAGAAAGAAATAAAGAAAGAAAGAAAGAAAGAAAGAAAGAAAGAAAAGAAAAGAAAAGAAAAGAAAAGAAAAGAAAAGAAAAGAAAAGAAAAGAAAAGAAAAGAAAAGTGTATGAGCGGGTGTCCCTGGGTGGGATTGTGGGATTTTCCTCAGCGGGTCCCGCTAAGCCTGTGCGTGAGGCGGAAGCAAGGGAGCTGGGGAGGGGGGGAGGGAGGGGAATGGGGCAGAGGCAGGCAAGAGGGGTTTGAGGAGCTGCTGGAAGAACAGCCCAAATCAAACAGATCAGGATCCGCTTAGAGCACGCAGACCCAGAGCCAGAATGAGGGGCGCGGGTGGGGACAACGGGTCTGAGGGTGCTCCTGAGGTTTTTTGTTATTGCTGTTTTTTATGATCCTGCTTCCGCGGAAAGGCCTAAGATGCAGCAGAGAAAAGGCACATTTTAGGTGCCTTAGAAAAAGAGGGCTAAGGGCTAAGGGCTGTTATTTTAAGAAAGCAAAGAGGGCTGGAGAGTTGGCTCAGCCAGGTGGCGCACCTGCTTGCATGCCTGAGGCCTTAGAAGTTGCAGGTTCAATCCCCTGCACCACCTCTCTCAAAACAACTCCATAAAAGAAGATAACCTTGGCTTTCTTAAATTAATAACGGAGGAACCAGGTGGTGGCACACATTACATGTGCAAGGACCCAGGTTCAAGCCCCCAGTCTCCAGCCGCAGGGGGGACGCTTCACAGTGAAGCAATGCTGCAGGAGTCTTTCCTTCTCTCTCCCTTTCTAGCTCCCTTTTCCTAATTTCTGTCTCTATCAAAAAGAAGAAGGGGGCCAGGCAATAGCACAGCGGGTTAAGAACACATTGCGTGGGAGTCAGGCGGTAGCGTAGCAGGTTAAGCACACAACGCAAAGTGCAAGGACCTGTGTAAGGATCCCGGTTCCAGCTCCCCACCTGCAGGGGGGTTGCTTCACAGGCGGTGAAACAGGTCTGCAGGTGTCTATCTTTCTCTCCCCCTGTCTTCCCCTCCTCTCTCCATTTCTCTCTGTCCTATCCAACAACCAACTCTTTTCACATTCCCAGGATTTACTTCAGGTTTCATGCCATGGCGGGAGGCTGGGGGAACCTATGCCCTCTAAGCATAATCACTCTGGGGGTAAAAGCTGGAACACCTCTTCCTACCTGTCTTCCATGCATGGTCTGTCTTTCTTTTTCTTTCCTTCTTTTTTCTTACATCAGCTCTGGCTTATGCTGGGACTTCGGAAGCTCAGGCATGAAATTCTTTTGCAGAACCACTATGCTGTCTCCTCTGCCCATATGGTCCTTCTAGTCTCACCAGGAGAAGCATCCAGAAAGAGAGACAATACTTCCCCAGATGCATTCTCTTTTCCTCTATCTCCCCACTCTTTCTAAAATAAAATGAATGAAAAAGTGAACCTGAGAGCAGTGGAATCATAAATACCTGAGCCTCTTCCAAAAAATAATATTTTCAATTTTTTTTTTATTTTTTTATTTATTTATTTTTTTCTTTTTCCTTCTCCAGGGTTATTGCTGGGCTTGGTGCCTGCACCATGAATCCACCGCTCCTGGAGGCCATTTTTTCCCCCTTTTGTTGCCCTTGTTGTAGCTTCGTTGTGGTTATTATTATTGCCCTTGTTGATGCAATTCGTTGTTGGATAGGACAGAGAAAAATGGAGAGAGGAGGGGAAGACAGAGAAGGGGAGAGAAAGATAGACACCTGCAGACAAGCTTCACCGCCTGTGAAACGACTCCCCTGCAGGTGGGGAGCCGGGGGCTCGAACCGGGATCCTTACGCCGGTCCCAGCGCTTTGCGCCACATGCGCTTAACCCACTGCGCCACCGCCCGACCCCCCAATATTTTCAATTTAAAAAGTGATACATATTTGAAAAACAATTGGAAAACACAAATTAGCAAAATGAAGCACAGAACAGTCATAATCCTGCCTTATAGGACTAAATAGCAACAAAATAGTCATCATTTTTTCTAATTTTAATAAAAAAAATTTTTGCCACCAAAGTTATCACTGAGGCTCAGTGCCTGCATAACTCACCACTCTCAGTGGTCATTTTGTCCCTTTACTTTACTTTAATTTTTTTTGCCAACAGGATTACCTGTTCTACATTCACCACCTCCAGACTCCTTTTTTCCCCCTCTCTTTTTTCTAATTTTTTATTAGATAGGACAGAGAGAAATTAGGAAAGGAGGTAGAGACAGTGAGGGGGAAAGAAAGAGACACTTGCAGACCTGCTTCACCACTCGTGAAGCATCCCCCCTACAGGTGGGGATCTGGAGCTCAAACCCAGGTCCTTGTGCTTGGTAATATGTGCGCTTAACTGGTTCACCACTGCCCAGTCCCCTTTTCCTTTATTTCCCCTTCTATTTTGATAGAAGGCAAGAGACAGAGAGGAGAGACATCCGTGTCACTGCTTCACTGCTTACGAAGCTTCTCCCCGTGCCCCCACCTGCAGGTAGCAGGTAGGAGGGAGTGGGGGTTTGAACCCAGGTCCCAGATCTTCAGGCATGATGTGTGTGCGCTCTACTGGGTGCATCACTGCCTGAACCTTCTTCTTCCTCTTCATCCTTTTCTTTCTTTCCTCCTCCTCATTCTTCAATTTGTGGGTGGAGGGGGGGAGAAAATGGATGAGATCATCACTCTGGCACATTCAATGCTGGAGATCAATCTTGAGACCACATGCATTGCACTACTTCCCAGGTCTCGTGGCCAGCACCTCTTACAACCATGCCTTCATAAACACAGCCCCACCCACCCCATTCCATCTTCAACTTGAGCCTTCCCAAGCTCCTACTTTAAGGGCCCCTTCTTCCAGAATGTGCTATCATTTTCATAAGTAACCTATGCTTCTACCTAGCTTCCTTCTCCTTGAGCTGGGGCCTTGCACATGTATGAATTCCTCTATTTCAAGGCCTCCTTTACACCCAGAGAGAAGGAGGCAGACATCATAGCAACTTCCCCTCGTGTTATGGCATCTCCCATGTAGTGCTGGAGATTGAGCCTAGGCATCATGTATGGCAAGATTCAGCACTAGTGGACTCTTTCCAGCCCTGCCTCCATGTCCTTTCTAAAGCATTAAGCCTGATGGATGTCACCCTTTGAGGAGTCCCTGATGGCTTCTGTCACATTGCATTATACCGTGACTCCAATTCATCCATTACAGATGCAGAAATACAGTAAAAGTGACAAAGTGGGGAGCAGCTGTCACAGAGTGGCCCTCCTAATGTGCCAGGGATCGAGTGAGGCTCCCCAGGAGGACTGCAGCCTCAATGCCCATGCTGGCTCCTGGCAGAGAGCAATTGCTGAGGACCTATTTGCAGAGCAGGTGACAGAATGGTCAGCACGGACAAGAAAGGCTGCCTACCACTCCAGACTGAAGCACCTGCTTCCTCTCATAACATGACCTTTGGGAGAAAAAAAACCTCCTCCCATTCATTTCCTCAACAGCAGCAGGTGTTGATCTTGAAAGAATTTTAAACTAGATTGTGCTGCTCCCTGCTTAAGCTCTTTTTCACTGTAATTGGGATAAAACTGAAAAGCTGACTACAGTCTCTGGAATTCAGTCCCTGCATATTTCACTGGCCTCAGCTCCCTCTTCTTATTCAGTAGATGCAAAGTACAATGACTAAAACACAAAAAAATAATAATTAAGAAAAGCCTCCAGGCTGTTCATCCACTAATTTTTATTTTTACTGTTTTTATTTATTTGCCTCTGGGGTTATCACTAGGGGCTCAGAGCCTGCTCCGGTAGCCATTCCCCCCCCTTTATTTAATAGGACAGAGAATTTTGATAAAGCAGGGGAATGTAGAGAGAGAGAGAGAGACCTGTAGTACTTACTTCGCAAATCTGAAGCCTCTCCCCAGCAGATGGGGACTGGGGACTTGAACCCAAGTTTTTGTGCATGGTAGGCAACATGTGCTTAACCAAATGTGTCACCACCTGGCCCCCAATATCCACTATTGTAAGCACATTACACATATCATTTCACTTAATATTCCCAACAACCTTTAGTATTCGATCCTAGTGTGGTGTGTTATAGACATCATGGAAACTCAAGCCCAGATACTAAGCTAAGTCACTTGCCCAGGCTCACACTATGAATATCTAGTACTTGGGCTAATGAACCTGATTCAAGCCTGGCTCACACATTAAAGGAACCTTCAGTACTGTGGTCTCCCACACTCTGTCTGCTTGTTTCTATCTAAAAACAAAATCAAACAAACAAACAAACAGTAAAAAAAATACTGGTAGAGGTTCAAAGCCCATACTCCCCACCAGGACACCAGTAGCCTCCTATTCCTGGGTCATGCCTCCTTCTCTCAGTCTTGATCTTTGTCTGGAATGTTCTCCCATCTATCCAAGGCTTGCCATCTCTACTAAAAAACTCAGCTCAAATGTCACCTTCCCTCCTACCAGACTTAAAGCAGCCCCCAGTCAGTCTCCCAAGGACTCTGCTTTAATTTCCTGCCTCATCCATCGGTCTAACAATCTAGTTTCTTTACTCATTTGTTTTCTAACTCCACACTGGAACACAGAAGCAGAGTCAGTGTCTGACCTGTGGCAAACTCCCCAGATATTGATCAAATAGTGGGTATCTCCTTGTACCAGTTACAGTAATCATAAAAGTAACTTATAGGGGATGGTGAATGCAGCCGTGCACTCAGTAGAGTCCATGTACAAGGACTGGAGTTCAAGTCTCTGGTCCCCACCTTCAGGGGGGAAACTTCAGGAGCAAAGAAGCAGTGCTGCAGGTGTCTCTCTCAATTCCCCTCTGTTTCTATCAAAGAAACAAGAGGGTTAAGTACACATGGTGCAAAGCGCAAGGACAGGCACAGTATCCTGGTTCAAGCCCTTGGCTCCCTACCTGCAGGGTGGGGGTTGCTTCATAGTGAAGCAGGTCTGCCGGTGTCTTTCTCTCCCCTTTTGTCTTCCCCTCCTCTCTCCATTTCTCTCTGTCCTAGCCAACAACAACAGCAATGGCAACAATAACAACAAGGGCAACAAAATGGGAAAAATGGCCTCCAGGAGCAGTGGGTTTGTAGATAGTGCAGGCACCGAGCCCCAGAAATAACCCTGGAGGCAAAAAAGAAAGAAAGAGAGAAAGAAAGAGAGAAAGAAAGAAAGAAAGAGAAAGGAGAAAGAAAGAAAGAAAGAAAGAAAGAAAGGAAGGAAGGAAGGAAGGAAAGAAGGAAGAAAAACTGGCATGGTCTAGGAGGTGGAGTGATGGATAAACAGCACATGTACCAGAGTGTTATCTGCTTCTTTCTCTCTCCTCCTATCTTTCTCATTAATAAAATATTAAAAAATAATAAAGTGTCAAAATTAGTGGTGTGATGGCTAAAATATCACCAGATTGACATTAAAAAAAAAAACTTGCTGCCAGGAACAGTGAAAATGCCATACAGGGGGGTGGGGGTAGATAATATAATGGTATACAAAAAGAATCTCATGCCTGAGGCTCCAGAAGTCCCAGGTTCAATTCCCCACACCACAATACCAGAGCTGAGTAGTGCTCTGGTTAAAAAAAAAAAAATGTCATATAGGCACTAAGTCCCAGTAATAGCCCTGGCAGCAATAAAAATTAAATTAAATTTAAAAAGGTAACTTAGTGATTGGCATATAATGATGAGCCCAGAAAATAAATAATACTAAACACTGCTCATCTTCAAAAGAATTTTTTTTTTCTTAGAGTGGGGAGGAGGAGGAAGGGAAAAACACAGCATTATTCTGTCATATTCAATGTCAGAGATGGAACTGGGACAAATAATTAAGAGTCCAGTGCTTCATACACTATACCACCTCCCAGGACACAATCTACTCATTATATATGACAGTAGGTTTCACACAACAAAGAGATGGTGAGGAGGGAGTCAGAGCACCACTCTGGTGCATTCGGTGGCAGGGATTAAACCAGAAACCTCAACCACAAGAATCTGATGCTCTACCAATTGAACTATATCTCCCCACACACCTTTTGTATGTTGGGAAATACAGCTCTGAGCATCATATATGCAGAATACATGCTCAACTTCTGGGCTACATCACCTGCTTCAGACGGTATTTTGGTTCTCCTGCATGAACTGGACAATGACTCCTGCTGATGGCCGCTGCATAGCCACTTTTGCTAAGGATATGGACACACAACACTTTTTTTTTTTGTCTTCAGGGTTATTGCTGGGGCTCAGTGCCTGCACTACAAATCCACTGCTCCTAGAGGCTATTTTTTCCCCTTTTGTAGACCTTGTTGTTTATCATTGTTGTTATTATTGTTGTCATTGTTATTGCTGTCGTTGTTGTATAGGACAGAGAAATGGAAAGAGGAGGGGAAGAGAGAGGAGGAGAGAGAGATAGACACCTGCAGACCTGCTTCACCGCTTGTGAAGCGACCCCCTGTAGGTGGGTAGCTGGGGGTTTGAACCGGGATCTTTACTCCGGTCCTTGTGCCTTGCGCCATCTGCACTTAACCTGCTGGGCCACTGCCCGCCCCCCATGGACATACAACACTTTTCCCCAAGTCACAGCCTGTACAGCAGAGGGGCTGGGATCCACACCTGCCCTGCTTGTCACCCAAGCCCATGCTCTTAAAAATATATTACCTCTCCCCAATAAAGTCCCCAAACCTAGGTATAGTCCAGGTCCCGAGATAGAGCATAGGTTCACACGTGCCCATAAACTAGGGGGAAAATATATACCTGAAAGCAGAAGTACACAAGAGCATGCAAGGAATACCCCCAATACTTCATCTGCACTATTCCAGTCTTTAGGTCCATGATTGTTCAACAGTTTGTTTGGCTTTGTATGTTAACTCTCTTTTCAGCCACCAGGTTCTGGATGCCAGCAAGATGCTGACCAGACTTCCCTGGACAGACGACCCCATCAATGTGTATTGGAGCTCTGCTTCCTCAGAGCCCCACCCTGCTAGGGAAAAAGAGAGGCAGACTGGGAGTATGGATCAACCATTCAATGCCTATGTTCAGCGTGGAAGCAATTACAGAAGCCAGACCTTCCACCCTCTGCAACCCACGACGACCCTGGATCTATACTCCCAGAGATAGAGAATGGGAAGGCTATCAGGGGAGGGGATGAGATATGGAGATTGGGTTATGGGAATTGTGCGGAATTATACCCCTCTTATTCTATGGTTTTGTTAATGTCTCCTTTCTTAAATAAAAAAAAGAATGCTACTAAATATATATATATATATATATATATATATATATATATATATATATATATATATTACCTTTACTTATTGGATGGAGACAGCCAGAAATCGAGAGGGAAGGAGTGATAGAAAGGGAGAGAGAGACCTGCAGACTTGCTTCACCACTTGTAAAGCTTTCCTTTTGCAGGTGGGGACTGGGGGCTTGAACCCCCGGTCCTTGTGCATTGCAATGTTCCCTCAACCAGGTGCACCACTACCCTGCCCCAGCCCGTGCTCTTTCCATGGAGCTGTGCTGCCCCCTTGGGGTCAAATTCTGAGAATACCCAGGGCTCCAACTCACTCAGCTCACAACTCAGGACTACACCGGATTCCCAGGAAAATGTCCCACATTGATCCCACCCCTCCAAATACTTAGAACCTAACTTTCCCACACAATTCTTCTTTACTTTAGAAAGTCTCACTCTTAGGCCAGGGAGAAAGTACCATCTGTAGCTCAATGGACTTTTCATGCCTGAAGCTATGAGGTCCTATGTTCAATCCCAGGACTAGGAACATGAAACAGAGCTGACTAGTGCTCTGGTGTCTTCCTCTCATAAAAATAAATGGGGGGGGGGGCGGTTTGGGGTTGGGCAGTAGGGCAGCAGGGCAGCAGGCTAAGCACACATGGCGTAAAGCACAAGGATGGGTAGGATTCCAGTTGGAGCCCCCAACTCCCCGCCTGCAAGGGGAGTTGCTTCACAAAAAGTGAAGCAGGTCTGCAGGTGTCTATGTCTCTTGATTTCTCTGTCCTACCCAACAAACAACAAGGGCAACAATAACAAGGGCAACAAAATGGGGGCAATGGCCTCTGGGAGCCCCAGCAATAATCCTGGAAGAAAAAAAAAGGCAAAAATAAATAAATATCACCTCAGACTGTATCCAGAGACTTCACGTGTGGAATGACAACCCTTCAGCTTCATTACTTGGGTGAGACCTTTCCTTTTATAGTACACTCTAATTTCATCTCAGGTAGTTCACTTTCTAACAAAGTCCCATAACCTAGATATACACCAGTTTCTGTGAGAGAGAGCTTATGTGCACACGTATCCATAAACTACTGCAAAATATATACCTGAAAGCAGAAGTACACTAGAGTTTGCAGTACCTCCCTAACACTTCCTCTCCACTATTCCAAGCTTGGGATCCATGATTGCTCAACAAATTGTTTGGCTTCATATGTTAACTCTCTTTTCAATCACCAGGTTCCAGATGCCACCAGGATGCTGGCCAGGCTTCCCTGGATTGAAGACCCCACCAATGTGTCCTGGAGCTCAGCTTCCCCAGAGACACACCCTACTAGGGAAAGAGAGAGGCAGACTGGGAGTATGGACCGACCAGTCAACGCCCATGTTCAGCGGGGAAGCAATTACAGAAGCCAGACCTTCTACCTTCTGCAACCCTCAACGACCCTGGGTCCATGCTCCCAGAGCGCTAGAGAATGGGAAAGCTATCATGGGAGGGGGTGGGTTATGGGGATTGGGTGGTGGGAATTGTGTGGAGTTGTACCCCTCCTACCTTATGTTTTTGTTCATTAATCCTTTCTTAAATAAAAAGTTAAAAAATAAATTAATAAATAGGGCAGGGAACACAGTATAATAGTGATGTAAAAGGACTTATGCCTGAGGCTCTGAAGTCCCAGGTTCAGTCCCACCACCAACAAAATCCAAAGCTGAGCAGTGCTCTGGTGAGAAATAAATACCTTGTGAAGTCAACATTCCCTCCATAAGCAATACTAATATTGTAAGAAATCAATAAATAGCAAAGTCTTATTCTGTTAGTGATCACCACTATTAGCTGCCCAGGCTTCCTCAAAATTCTAGTGAGATTTTGTTCTCTTTGGGTCTTAAAATAAAGCTTGACTTCCTAAACCTTGTTGTGAATCCGTACTAAGACTTGCCAGCCCACCAGAGCTGTAGAGTGGTATGTTCTCTAAGCATAGGCCTCCTCTGTTCCTCCAATTTGCCACTTTCTGACCATAGAGCCTTTTTGTAGGCTGCATGTCTTTCCTTCAGTTACAGTGAAATCCTTCCTCCTCCCTTAGGCAATTCTAATCATCCCTCAGAGTTCAGACTCTTTTAATGATTGTTTTTACCAGAGCACTGCTCAATTCTGGTTTACAGTGGTGGTGGCAGGGGAGAGTGAATTTGGGACTTTGGAGCCTCAGGCATGAGTCTCTTTGCATAACCTTTATGCTATCTACCCCCTCTTTTAATGGTTTAAACAGGCTGGAGATTTCTCAGAACACTAGAAATAGACTTAACCTATGACCCAGCAATTTCTTTCCTGGAGATTTACCCAAAGGAAAACAAAAGCAAGTAGTAGACATCTTTGTAAACCTATGTTCATAGCAGAACATATGCAAACATAGCCAAAACTCACACGCAGCCCATATGTCCAATAACAGATGAGTGGCTAAGAAAACTGTGGTATATATACACAATGGAATACTACTCAGATGTTAAACGTGGTCATTTTCTTTACCTCATCTTGAAGTCATGTTAAGTGCAGCAAGTCAAAAGGATGACAGTGGACCTAGTGGGGGTTGTACTGTTATGTGGAAAACTGAGAATTGTTATGCATGAACAAACTATTTTATTTACTGTCGACTGTAAAACATTAATCCCCCAATAATTTTAAAAAAGAGGACAAATACCTTTTTTCATTTTTAAATTTTTATTTACTGGATAGACAGCCAGAAATCAACAGAGAAGGGGTGATAGAGAGGGAGAGACAGAAAGACACCTGCAACACTGCTTCCCCACTCGCAAAGCTTTTCCCTTGCTGTAGGGATCAGGGGCTTGAACCTGGGTCCTTACATACTATAACATGTGCACTCAACCAGGTGCACCACCATCTGGCCCCAGGAGGACAAATACCTAAGGATATCACTTACTTGACAGAAAGGGAAATCAAAGAGTGAAATTTGGACTGGGTGTGGTGTATTCCACCAAAGCAAAGGGCTCTGAGGGAGGGATGAAGAGAAGGAATCTTGAGGCTGTGTTGTACAATGCATGGAGACATGAGTAACTGCACCCATTAAACCATTCATTTCCAATAAAAAATAATCAGAGCATCACTCTGGCATATGTGATGCTTAGGATTGAACTCTAGACCACTGCTGGGGTGGGGAAGCGAGGAGTGGGGGTGGTGGTGGTGGTGGTGGTGGCAGCTCTCATTGTGTCTCTTGTTTAGAAATGCTCCCCAAAGCTCTGGTCTGGTTCTCCTCACCAAACTGCAATTATGTTTGGATGTGATGGAGTCTGCATTGGTGCCAATTCATAAGCTGTCTTGATTCTCCACTGGGCTGGAGACAGATGAGGATGAGGCTTGTGTCACTCAGCACTGCTTCCCTGGTGCTTCTCAGGAAGTATGTGTTCAGTCTCTTCTCACATCGGTGAACCTATGGACTCCACCAATGCCTCAAGCTTCCTGACAGGCGAGTTCCATGACAGTAGGTAGTTTGGTCTCATTCATTCACACAACTCCTAGCAGCCTGAAATTTGTTAAATGACCTGTTGCTTCCTTTCTAATGCTCCTTCCCTCCACATTTCAGCAGGACACCTCAAAAGGACCCCACATAAGCTCCCAGATGCCAGTGAACCCTCCCAGCTAGCCAGCTAGTTGCCACACAGAACAGACCAGCATCAAGGGGGAGAAATAAGCCTGATGTCAGTGATTGATTTTGAAGCTGCCTCACTGCAGGAGTGGAGTGTGTGCAACATTGCCAGGCTGTTTCTTCTTGTTGAAATGCTTTATGTTGGGACTAGGGATGTGGCTCAGTGACAGAGGTACTGCAATGCACGAGACTCTGGGCTGGCTTCCCAGCCCAAGGAAAGAAACAGATAACAGAACAGACGGTGGCAAACTTGGTTGAGCGAACACAATACCATACATATGGACTTGGGTTCAAGTACCTGGTTCCCACCTGTAGAGGGCAGGAGAGGAGATTCACAAGCAGTGAAGCAGTGCTGCAGGTATCTTTCTCCCTCTCTCCCTTCTCTTAATTTGTCTTTATCCAAAATAAAAGGAAAAAATCTTCACTTAAAAAAAAGGAATAAGGGAGTCAGGCATAAGTCAGGCATAGCAGGTTAAGCAGAGATGGCGTAAAATGTAAGGGTGGATGTAAGGATCCCAGTTCAAGCCCCTGGCTCCCCACCTGCAGGGGGTCGCTTCACGGGCGGTGAAGCAGGTGTCTATCTTTCTCTCCCCCTCCTCTCTCCATTTCTCTCTGTCCTATCCAAAAAAAAAGGGGGGGGGAATAAAATTATTTTTTAAAGAATTTATTTATTTACTCATGAGAAAGATAGGAGGAAAGAACCAGACATCACTCTGGTACATGTGCTGCTGGGAATTGAACTCAGGATCTCATGGTTGAAAATCCAATGCTTTATCCACTGTGCCATCTCCCAGACCACAGAATAAATTCCTTTATAAATTATGCCTTGCAGTATCTTATTTTTATTTATTTATTATTGGATAGAGAAAGAAATTGAGAGGGGGTAGTCCGGGAGGTGGAGCAGTATCAGACTCTCAGGCATGAGGTCCTGAGTTCAATCCCCGGCAGCACATGTACCAGAGTGATGTCTGGTTCTCTCTCTTCCTATCTTTCTCATAAATAAATAAAATCTTTAAAAAAAAAAAAAGAAAAAGAAAAGAAATAGAGAGGGAGAGACAGAGAGACACCTGCATCACTGCCTCACAATTTGTGAAGCTTCCCCCCTGCAGGTGGAGACCAGGGGCTTGAACCCAAGGTCTCTGTGCACTGCAGTGTGTGCACTTAACCAAGTGCCACTACCCAGCCCCTGTGGTATCTTCCAAATAGCTGACTTTGTGGGTTTCCTGAGGGGACAGCTGGAATCAGACGGCAAGGGAAGATCTCTTGAGGAAAGGATGGTGGCATTGGACGTAGGACCAATACACATTAGCTACAGCTTCCTGCATTCCTTCTCTTCACTGGTAAAACAGGCAAATTGCTTAGCTTGTAATTTGCTGGGGTGTGTAAATATATGCAGGGTCAGGTGAAACAGCTCAACTGGGAATTGTGCCTGCCTTGCCATACCTCCATCACAGGTTCAAACCCCAGCCCCAATAGCAATGAAGGAAACTTCTGTTCTATTTCTGTCTTTCTCTTTCTCTTTCTCTTTCCAAGAGCACTGCTCAGATCTAGCATATGGTTGTGCTGGGGATTGAACCTGAGACCTTGGAACCTCAGGTATGAGAGTCTCTTTGCATAACCATTATCCTGTCTCTCCAGTCCCTATTTTTGTCTCTATTGAAGAAAAAAAAAACAAACCTACCTCGAACAGTTGAGCTCCAGCAACCAAGAAAAAAAAAAGTGTGTATTTGTAGAATACTCTGGCTCAGGAAATTATCTAATAAATGCAAATTTTGTTAAAAATTATATATATATCCATGAGTCAAATAAGAAAACAATGCATTTCAGGCACATGTGATGCTTGTAACTCAAACCCTGGACCTCATGCCTGATGTCTGAACCACTGCACTAACACCCTGAGCACTAACCAGGAATTAAAAAAAAAAATTATATTTATTTATTTTCCCTTTTGTTGCCCTTGTTTATTGGAGTTATTGATGTCATCGTTAGATATGACAGAGAGAAAAGGAGAGAGGAGGGGAAGACAGAGGGGGACAGAAAGACAGACACCTGCAGACCTGTTTTACTCCCTGTGAAGCGACTACCCTGCAGGTGGGGAGCTGGGGGCTGGAACTGTGATCCTTACACCTGGTCCTTGGCTTCGCGCCAGGTGTGCTTAACCCGCTGCGATACCACCCGACTCCCTTTTTTGTTGCCCTTGTTTTATTGTTGTTGTAGTTATTATTGTTGTTGGGTAGGACAGAGAGAAATGGAGAGAGGAGGGGAAGACAGAGGAGAGATAAGACTCCTGCAGACGTGTTTTACCGCCTGTGAAGCGACTCCCATGCAGGTGGGGAGCCAGGGATGAACCCGCATCCTTATGCCAGTCTTTGCGACTCACACTATGTGAGCTTAACTCGCTGGGCTACCGCCCCATCCCCCAACCAGGAATTCTTATGTCTTTTATGCTAAAAACATGCACATACAACAGCAGAGGAGATGGTGCTGTGGACAAGTTGTACTCTCAGGTTTGATGTCCTGAGTTTGATCCCAGGCCTCCTGTGTGCCAGCCAGAGGTCTGATCCTTTCAAGACTAAATCAAGCTTAAAAAACAACAACAACAACAAAAAAAAAAAAACCTTGGGGTCAGGCGGTAGTGCAGCGGGTTAAGCACATATGGTGCAAAGTGCAAGGACTGGCATAAGGATCCTGGTTTGAAGATCCCCCAGCTTCCCACCTGCAGGGGAGTCGCTTCGCAAGTGATGAAGCAGGTCTGCAGGTGTCTTTCTCTCCTCCTATCCTCTCTCGAGTTCTCTCTGTCCTATCCAACAACAGCTATGACAACAATAATAATAACTACAACAAGCGCAAGGGCAACAGAATGGGAAAAATGGCCTTCAGGAGCAGTGGATTCGTAATGCAATAACCCTGGAAACAAAAAAAAAAAATCTTGCGGGGGTGCGGGTACACCTGGTTGAGGGCACACTACAATGAACAAGGATCTGGGTTTGAGCACCACGTGTGTTTGTATTACTTTAGTGAGAGATATGGAGAACAGAACTCTGCTCAGGTCTGGCTTGTGGTGGTGCTGGGGATTGAACCCAAGACCTCAGAGCCTCAGGCATGAGAGTCTTCGCATAACCATTATGCTGTCTCCCCAGCTCCCTGCAAGATTTTTTAAAAATATTTTTATTTATTTATTGGATAGAGACAGCCAGAAATCGAGAGGGAAAGGCTGTGTGTGGAGCGGGAGAGAGGCACCTGCAACACTACTTCACCACTCAGAAAACACCCTACTAGTGGGGACTTGGTGCTCAAACCCAGATTGGGCGGCGGCGCACCTGGTTGAGTGCACACATTACAGTGTGCAAAGACCTGGGTTCAGGCCTCCAGTCCACCTGAAAGAGGGGAAGCTTCACAGTGAAAGTGCTGCAGACGTCTCTCTTACCTCTACTCCCCACTCCCCTCTCAATTTGCCTCTACCAAAAATAAATACATAAAATATCTCACTTTTGTTTTGTTTAAAATCTTGAACATACAAGACTCATCCCAAAGTGACATGCAGTTAGCTGTGCAGGTTAGAGCAAACACAGCCCAGGAGTACCAGGGGTGGCTCGCTCAGCGCTAACTGCCCGTTCTGTGAAAGGCCGCCTGGATCCACTGCCGACCAGGAGGGGCCGGGAGAGGGTGACGGCCGAGGGCCCGAGCCCTGCTGGCCCTGACATCCGCAGACCGACGCTCGGGGCTCCGGACCTCTGGCAACTGCTCCTTCGGGCTGGTGTCACGTCGCGAGGGCCGGCGGGACCAGGGCGGCGCTGGACTTCCCCTCGGCCCCGGCCGTGCAGTCCGGGCGCTGCGCCGGCTCCCTCCCCGTGGACGGTGCCGCGCGGGGACGGGGGGGGGGGGGTGGTGTCGCACTACTGACTAGCGGCTCGGCCCGGCCCGGCACGACCCGCTCCCATCCCAAGGACTCCTTCCACCACCGGGTTCTCGGAAGCCGGCCCTGGTTCCCCGAGCCCCGCGCGCTGGGGGAAACCGAGGCTGGGCGGGCAGGTGTCTCACCCAAGGTCACAGCGCACCCCCGGGGTCACCGAGTCTCCGGGCCAGGGCGTCAGCAGCCCCGTCCCCAGCTAAATCGCCAAGCGCTTGCTTCCGGCGGAGTGAAGAGCCCGAGGACAAGACCCCACTGGGGCCCCGATCCCGGCGGGGCGAGACGGCGCAGCTAAGCCTCAAGCCGTCTCAGGGCCGTTCGGCCACTATGAAAGGGGCGGGGAAAGGGTTCCCGGCAGGAAGCGGATCCGCGCGGGTAGCTTCTGGGAGCACGCGGTGCCGGCTCACGTGACAGGGGAGCACCGCCGCGTGCACGCACTTACGTACGTACGCACTTACGGACGCCGCTCGCACGGAGGCGCAGAAAGCAGCCAACCCTCAGCCCCGGTCACATGTAGAAGTTGGCAGTGGAGAGCCAAGGGGCGGGTCGTCACGTGACAGGGACGCGCGCGGGCCGGTCACGTGAGGGAGCCAAGAGGCGGGGCCGCCGAAGAGGAGGAGGGGCACGCGGCTTCCGGCGGCTTGGGGGGGGCTGGCGAGCGGAGGGGGGGGGGGGGCCCTGTCCCGGAGGTGGCGGCGGCGCCATCTTGGCGAAGGGGGGATCAGGAAGTGCGGACCGCGGCGGCGGCGGCGGCGGCGGCGGAGCCCGGAGCGGAGGCCGGAGGCTCCCGGCCCGCCGGCCCCGGAGCGGAGCGGAGCGGAGGATGCAGCAGCCGCAGCCGCAGGGGCAGCAGCAGCCGGGGCCGGGGCAGCAGCTGGGGGGCCAGGGGGCGGCGCCGGGGGCCGGGGGCGGCCCGGGGGGGGGGCCGGGGCCGGGGCCCTGCCTGAGGCGGGAGCTGAAGCTGCTCGAGTCCATCTTCCACCGCGGCCACGAGCGCTTCCGCATTGCCAGCGCCTGCCTGGACGAGCTGAGCTGCGAGTTCCTGCTGGCCGGGGCCGGAGGGGCCGGGGCGGGGGCCGCGCCCGGGCCGCATCTGCCCCCCCGGGGGTCGCTTCCCGGGGAGCCCGTCCGCATCCACTGCAACATCACGGTGAGGACCCTCGCGCGCGCCGCCCGGGGCCCGGCCGGGGCTCAGGATCCCCCCGCACAGTCGCCCCCGGAGGACCGGCAGGCCCGGCTCCTGCGGGCTGTTCTGGTTTCTGCCCCTGGAGCTTCTGCGGGGCGCTTGGGGTCTCTCGACTGTGAAATAGTGAGGGACACCCCGACATATGGCGCCCCGCTGCCCCTTCCCATGAGCCCACCCACACCACAGGTTTCGTGACCCACACTCCTCTGGGCACCCCGAGGATATGCCCTCGCCACCTGGGGACGCCCCCTTCCCTTCCCCGCTCTCCCCCACTTCCGAGCCTCTGCACCGGCCTCAGCTGGGGGACCCGAGTTGGGGCTCTGCCCTCAGTGGTCTCCCCTCTCAGTAGCACCTTTGAGGAGCCCGTGGCCACCTGTGGGAGCCTTCGCCGGCGTCCTCCCGCAGCCCCTCTCCCACCTCTAAATCTCCCCCAGATGTTGGCAGCTGACTGAGTCGCCCTCCCCTTTGGGCTCTTTCCTTCCGGGTGGGGTAATCTCTCGTCTCCTTTTGCCCCAGCTGGCAGGGAGCTGCCACTCCCCTCCTGTTCCCTGCGAGTCCCCAGTGACCCCCGGCCGCTGCCTTGTGCGGTCTGCCCCGTTTATCCCCAGCGGGGGCGGAGGGACATTCTGCCTTCCCCAGTGGCCCTCCCTTGGGACCTTCTGCCCCCCCATAGACTGGGAGACTCTTCCTGTCTTATCTGTCCTTGAGCATCTCTTAGGGGGGGTGTCTCTGATAATCTGGGGGTGCTGCCACTGTTTGGGCACAGCACTTGAAAGGGCTGGTTATCTTCTTTCTCTTTGGGGGAAGCATTCCTCTGGGGGATGGTACCCAGGTAGGCAGCAAGGAATGGGGGTGGGGGCTGGGGAAACACTTGACCAGAAATCAGTTTCACCAATTCACATCTCTTTCTTCCCTCCCTCAAACCAGGTCAGGGTTTGGTGAGGTAAGCGTCAGCTCAGACCCACCCACACTCCAGGGTCCTGTTTCTTTTCCCATTTTCCACCCTCACTATCTTTTTTTTTTTTTTTTTCCTTGCTGGGAAAGTTAAGATTGAAGGGTGCAGGGTGGCTTTGTCAAGGGAAGATTTGAGCATCTTAGAGAAGTTGGTCTTTTTCAGCATGAGGCGGCAGAGCTGCCCCCCCCCCATGGGAGTGGGTAGGATTTGCACTGCAGGTATAGGTACCCTAAGTTAACTTTGCCCCTGAAGTAATAAGACCTCTTATGGGTAGGTCTGCCCTCATCTGGCTACTTGTCAGTTACTGGGAGCCACCTGCCATCTTTGTCCTTGGAAGAAAGTTGGTTTAGTAATTTCTCAGCTTCCCTGTATCCCTGACAATGCTGGGAAGAGAGGAGCCAAGCCCTGTTGGGCTGGCATTTTGTAACTGTAGCTCAGGAATGCTGGGAACTTTAGTGTGGGCTTCTCTCTCTGGCCCACCATGAGGAGGCCTGTGGTCTTTGCCTTGATCAAGGGTGAAAGGCTCCCATTGGAAGGACGTGAGACTTGCCCTTGCAGGGCTATGCCAGACTGGAATGATTTACCCTGTTGCCCTACTCTGTACAGGCCCAGGAGATAGTTAGCATTTTACCCTCCCTCCCTGATCAGAATGAAAGTGACTGCCCTCTGCCTTTTTCATACTGGTGTGAATATGCTGAGGTGATTCTCCAGCTAATTACAGAGTTCGAAGAGTGAAGGGGCAGATAGATGCAGTCTGAAAAGGGGGAGGCCTCCCTACCCATCCCCCCCAGCCCCAGAGTTTGGCTTTTTTGTTTACTCAATAGAAAAAGGTGAACAGTCCAGCCTTCTCAGGAAGAGTTCTCCCAGGAACAACTTCTGGGACTTCTTGAGAATCTGCTGGGTTAGGTGCTACCCTTCTGGGCTGGGCCTTTGTTGGGGTGGGGACACAGCAAAGTGGCATAGTCTTGGGGGGCAGAGTGTAGCCAGAAACCTAGCTTTCCCCTAGAGGTATTTATCGTCACCCCCCACCCCCATTCTTATTCCCTCAGGAGTCATACCCTGCTGTGCCCCCCATCTGGTCGGTGGAGTCTGATGACCCTAACTTGGCTGCTGTTTTGGAGAGGCTGGTGGACATAAAGAAAGGGAATACTCTGGTGAGGGGCCCATGGTGTGTGTGTGTGGGGGGGGTAGACTTTGTTCCACGTCACAAAGACTCTGAAGGGAGTTAAATTTGGGAAGTGGGCAGAGCACTTTGATCACCATCTGGGGGCAGACTCCTTAGAGAAGTGGTGAGCCCTGACCCAGGCCTGGCAGAGTGGACTCCTCCACATGGTTGCATGGGTATATGGTACAGATTCAGGACATCATATCAAGGTGACGGTAGAATGTTTAATGTCACTGTGGTCCCCTCCTCCCAGCTGTTGCAGCATCTGAAGAGGATCATCTCCGACCTGTGTAAACTCTACAACCTCCCTCAGCATCCAGATGTGGAGATGCTGGACCAGCCTTTGCCAGCAGAGCAGGTTAGCAGCTGAGGGGTCCCCAAAGCTGTGGTCTCTCCACCCTCCCCTCCCTCATGTGTCCCCCATCCCCGCTGTGGGGCCTTCGGAGCTTCCTCCCTTTCACCAGAACTTACTTTCATGGGTAACACCCCATTTTGAGAGAGTGGTGGAGACTTATCATTGGTATTCACCACTGGTGGCCCTTGGGGACCCACATTAAATACCCAGAGACAGTCAAGGAAAAGGAGTTCTTGGGAAATGGAAATGGGTTTGTAAAGTCAGCAGCAGAAATAGCCTTTTTGCTGCCCTTACTCTTTGGTGTCTGGTAGGCATGAGTGACAGACTATCTTCCCATGGACTGGCACTTCTGCTCAGGCCTGGTAGGTGGGGAGGCTGGTGATATTGCAGTTGTGCCCAGCTTCCAGTACTGGATGCTTAGGGGAGGTCACAGGCTGTGATCCAGGAAGCTCCAGGGTTCTGATGCCATCTTTTCCTTCTCACTGCAGTGCACACAGGAAGATGTGTCCTCAGAAGATGAAGATGAGGAGATGCCTGAGGTAGGCTTGCCCTCCAAGGCAGTGCTAGTGGGGACCTCTTTCATTTAGTTGAAAGGAGAATGCATGATACACAGACCTGCACTGTAGAACTTGAGCTATAAAGGCAGATTTCCTGGCTTGGAGAATAGCCAGTGAGTTTGGGAGGGGAGAGAGGTACACATATTAGCTGCTAAGGACCAGACAGCAAGTCACTTTCAGTTGGCTTTGAGTCAGATCTCAGTTTGCTTCCTGGGTAGGTTGACTTTTAATTTGGGAGTTTTACCTAACCGCACTAAACTGCGTTCTCCTTATTACAGAAAAGGTTTGCATATCTGTAATACTGAGGATGATTGTTGTAAGGATAGTGAAGCATTGTGTTAAATGCTTCATAGAACATAAAACTTAAAAACGTGAGTTTCATTCAGGCTGGCACGGTAGCTTGCTTGCATAGTGCAATTTGCTTTGCACATGATCCAGGTTCAAGCCTGACCCTCACTGTACTAAAGGGAAGCTTTGGTGCTGTGATGTCTTTTTCTCTGTCTCTTTTTGGAGGAACAAAAAAGTCAGTCTGGAGTGGTGAAACCCTAATGGTGACCAAAAAAAAAAAAAGAACTTGTGTTGTGGTCCGGGAGGTGGCGCAATGGATAAAGCATAAGGTCCTGGGTTCGGTCCCCAGCAGCACATGTGCCAGAGTAATGTCTGGTTCTTTCTCTTTCTCATGAAGATATAAATTAAAACTTAAAAGAAAAAAAAAAAAAGAACTTGTGTTTGGGAGAATCCGGCGGTATTGCAGCAGGTTAAGCGCAGGTGGCACAAAGCGCAAGGACTGGTATAAGGATCCCAGTTGGAGCCCCCGGCTCCCCACCTGCAGGGGAGTCACTTCACAAGCAGTGAAGTAGGTCTGCAGGTGTCTTTCTCTCTCCCTCCCTCTGTCTTCCCCATCTCTCTCAATAATCTCTCTTTCCTGTCAACAACATCAATAATAACTATAACAGTAAAACAACAAGGGCAACAAAAGAGAATAAATAAATATAAAAAAAAATTTTTTTTAAAAACTTGTGTTTAAGTCAGGAGTTGTTATATCTATGTTCTCTGCCAAGAGCTAGGTAAGTTGGACATGATAATTAACCTCACTAGACCTCAGCCTCCTTGTTCACATTCCTGGAGTGATGGCCTGTGGCTGTAGGAATTAAATGAACTAGTGTGTGTGTAGAACTTAGTACAGTGTGTGTTACGTAACACGCACCCAGCAGCTGTCAGTTATGTAGTGAGCTTAGTATTGCCATGTCTGGCCAGAGCAAGGTGACCACTGGCCTGTTTGTTAATTAATGTGTCTTCTCCTGCAACTACTACAATTTCATAATGGTCTTCAGATGGGTGGAAGATTAGTGATAGACAAAGCCCACTCTTCCCAGGGGTTTATGGCCAACCTCCCCCACCTGCAGTGTTTGATGGACCGGAGCCCCTCCCCTGCAGAGTGTGAAGGACTGTTGGCTCACTTAGTGCCAGGTGGCTGAGGGGCTGGTTCTGTTCTTGACCTCTAGTCCGCCTTCCTTGTTTCCATCTCGGCCATGCGTGCATTGTACATTCTGGTTCAGCCTTGTCCTTGGGGGAGGGCACATTTCTACTCTGGGCCCCTCTTCCAGGTCTGGGGTACTGTAGTCACCGACACGTGAGCTCTGAGCCTCAGTGTCAGGCCAGTGTCATTCCAGGAGTCAGGGAGGACTCTACTGCCAGAGGAGTTGGGGCAGGAGAGGGCTGGGTCCCTGCTTGTTTTCTGAGAACCTGTCTGCTGCTGCTGAAGAGACTAGTCTTGCCTTGTAGCTTGTGGAGGGCTGGGGATTGTTCATGAGCGAGCCAGAGTGACTACAGTTCCTCAGCTTGTGGCTCTAGGCCAAATGGCTCTAGAAGGCCCCAGTCCCTGTCCATAGGCTGCCTGAAAACATGGGTTGCTTTTCTCTTCTGGCCCCAGGACACCGAAGACCTTGATCACTACGAAATGAAAGAGGAAGAGCCTGCTGAGGGCAAGAAATCTGAAGATGATGGAATTGGGAAAGAAAACTTGGCCATACTAGAGAAAATAAAAAAGAACCAGAGGCAAGATTACTTAAATGTACGTGCTTTCTAGGGTGAGGCGGGATTGAGGGGTTGCGGGTACCCACTGAGAGGTGATGAACTGTTGTATTGGTGGTGATTTATGGGTGTGCCTGATCTTCACCTGAGCCCTGGGCAAGGTGCCAGCCCACCTCTGAGGTCTGATCTGCATGTCTGCATGGCCTTGATTTCTGTCTGACCCTTCTCCTTTGCAGGGTGCAGTGTCTGGCTCGGTGCAGGCCACTGACCGGCTGATGAAGGAGCTCAGGGATATATACCGATCACAGAGTTTCAAAGGCGGTGAGTCGTGTGCAGAAAGGCACGTGAGGCAGGGGTACCCGGAGGTGGTGGAGTACACAGCCAGGAATAGAACTTCTGAAAGCCAGCATCATAGATCGGATATGTCTGTCTGGGATCAGGCTGGTGCCTTGGAGCTCTCCTCTGTAGCAGGGCCTGCTCACCCCTGGGTCCTCCTAGTGACACCCGTCCCCTCCCCTCTTTCCAGGAAACTATGCAGTCGAACTTGTGAATGACAGCCTGTATGATTGGAACGTCAAACTCCTCAAGTAAGTGGGGTTTGGGGCCAGGTTGGGAAGGAAGCCGAGTGGCACGCTCAAAGCAGCTGTGGCAGGGGTCTTTAGGGTCATCCCCCCCAGCATACCAGCAGCACCTCAGGGGTAGGTGGGCAGTGGGGGTCAGTTGAGTGCTGGCAGCAACTTCTGTGCTGGGGTCAGAGCTGAGGACAGGCCCGCTGCTTCATAGGGTGGACCAGGACAGTGCTTTGCACAATGATCTCCAGATCCTCAAAGAGAAAGAAGGAGCTGACTTCATCCTCCTCAACTTTTCCTTTAAGGTAAGACTCACCTGTCTTTTGCCGCCCTCTACACCCCCCCCCCCCTTCCTGCTATGCAGTCCTCTGTGGAGGGCTGACTGTGGCCTCTGTCCCTTTCAGGATAACTTTCCCTTTGACCCACCATTTGTCAGGGTCGTGTCTCCAGTCCTCTCAGGAGGGTGAGTGACCGGGCAGGGGAGAAGGCAATTCTGCCAAGTGCGTGGAGGGACCCACTGTTTGGGCAGCACAGCTCAATAACCTTTTTTGTGCAGGTATGTTCTAGGTGGAGGTGCCATCTGCATGGAACTTCTTACCAAACAGGTGAGCCTGTGTTTTGTGCTGGGCTGGGCTGGGCTGGGCATTGAGGGTTGAGTGTCCTGAACACAAGTGTCCTGTGGCATTTGCATTCTGCTAGATGGGGCCTGCACCCGTTGACCCAGGTGCTGCTGTTGTGGGACTGAGGGCAGGGGGCCTCTGCACACTAGCTTTCTCTGAAGAGTCCTGACTGGCTTGCTCTGTTCTTCCCTACCTCTCAGGGCTGGAGCAGTGCCTACTCGATAGAGTCTGTGATCATGCAGATCAGTGCCACACTGGTGAAGGGGAAAGCACGAGTACAGTTTGGAGCCAACAAAGTAAGGAGCCTGGTGCCGGGTGGTGAGCAGGCTGGTGTTGGGGGCTAAGGGGAGAAGACCTGAGATACTTGGGGTGGGGGGGGACACAGAAGCAAAGCCTAGTCTGGGGTACCTCTCAGACTTAGGGCAGGGCAAAATGACATCAGGTCAGGGCACTTGGTGGATCACCGGAGCATGGTGCTGGGAGCTGGGCTACCAGGTCTGCTTGGGGCAGTCAGATATCGCAGGCTCTAGCCTGACCCAGTGCTTCCTTTTTTCAGTCTCAATACAGTCTGACAAGAGCACAGCAGTCCTACAAGTCCTTGGTGCAGATCCACGAAAAAAATGGTGAGGCTGGAGCCAGGACTCGAGAGATCTGGACATGCCACCACCCTCAGTCAAGTAGCAGGAATCCCTTTTGGTTTTTGAGTCACATCTTCTGCTAACACATGGCCTCACCCAGCTCTCCTTCATACCCTCCAGAACAGTGCATGAGCACCTGGGACTGCTGCCCATGAGTCCCTTCCCTTTGACTCTAGGCAGGCAGTTGAAGTTGCCCACACACATACTGCTTTGTGTACACTGGGAGACCCTTCCCAGGACCTGCAGGCTAGAACCCTGAAGCTGTCTGCAGTAACTGAGGCTGGGGAGTGGGGGAAAACCTGCACACTCACTGACTCTTCCTGGTTCCCTTTGCAGGCTGGTACACACCCCCAAAGGAAGATGGCTAACCCTGGAAGGCCGTCACCTCCTCCCTCCCCAGGCACCACTGGACCAATTACCTTTGAATGCTGTATTTGGATCTCACGCTGCCTCTGTGGTTCCCTCCCTCATTTTTCCTGGACGTGATAGCTCTGCCTATTGCAGGACAATGATGGCTATTCTAAACGCTAAGGAAAAACACACACAGAACTGTTTAAGTACTCAAGACTGACTTACAGACCAACCAACCACCTGGCTGGAACCCTTGCTAGCAGGCATTCTTATAAAAGAAACTTTCAAGCCTCCTTATATTGCTGGAAACTCAGCTGTGCTCCAGACTAGAGCCTCCTTACCTATGCTATGGATTTTTAATTTATTTTCTCTTATTTCATGTACACTGCTTTTTTTGGTTACAGTGTATGATGGATGTGTATGGAAAAAAAAATGTATCTTTGGGAAAACAATTACAGTTTGTTAATTTGAAGATGCTGGTCTTGACTCATCTTTATTTTGACTCCTCCATCCCGCCCCACCTCCATTCCTGAACTCGGGTGGCTGGGGAGGGGTGCTGAGCCCACTGCAGCTGTGGTGGCAAGGAGAGGCTGCACTGGCTGATGGAGCACATGCCCGCCTGTCCCTAGAGCTCTCCTGAAGGCCTCTGGAGTGACTGTCACCTGACCCCCTTGCAACACAGAGCCTGGCCTGCTGAATGGTGACCTCCATTTCTAGGACGACTCATCTAGATGCAGATGTTTTCCAGTGTCTAAGAAAAGGCAATGAGGAAGGAGGTTTAAGAGGCTGCTCCATAGGATTGCTTTGAAACATGTTGGCCATCTCCCAGGTGTGGACAAGGTTTCCTGGTCTCAGCCATACACTGTGGCCACCATACTGCCGTTCCTGGGTTCCCCTCTCAGAAAGTGGCTTTTGACTGGCACTGAAGAGTGACATGGCTTATGTTCCACTACTGTCTCTTGTCTCATTCTTTTAACAGGGAAAAGGTCCACAGCTCTGGTGTTAACTCTGGGCTCTTCCCTTCAGGTGGGCCTATTGGAAGGCTCTGATGCTAAGGGCCTGCTCTCTGCATGTGTGTCCTATCTACTCTGGGGCCTGCTGGGGAGGAGTGTGTCATCTGTACCTACTGAGTGCCACCTGCCACCTCTGATCAGCTGCCTTGTTTGGGGGCTGATGGCCACTTAGGAGCAACTCTGCCCCCAAATTGGATGAGGTTGTGGGGGGGAGGGGTAATAAATGGAGGCCCTAAATTTACAACACTCGGACTTGGCAACACTTGCCTGGAGCCTGTCTGCCAGAAGAGTTCAGTGATTTGAGAACAATGATGTTCACACTGGTCATCCCTGCCCCCCACCCCCACTTTTTTTTTTTCTTTTATGGGATTTAAAACATCTTGCTGCTTCAGGTGGTGGAGAGTTCACCAGTCCCAGGGGATGCTGCTCTGACTACTACATCTGTCTGACTAGGGTGCTAACATGCTGAGGTAGAGACAAAAAGGGGCCATGAGGGTCAAACTTACACTGAGATCAGACCTTCCAGGCCTGTGGCTTCTGCGCTGATGCCACCCCTGCCTGGGATGTAGATTGTGTTTCAAGTATGTGTACTGTGAGCTGTCCTCTGTATATGTATTTTGTAATGTATTTTTCTCATCTACCAAAGGATGACACAAAATAAAATTATTTAAATAGTTTGGCTCCAGTACTGTTATTTTAAGAAGTACTGGTTTGGTGTAGAGACCCACCCTACTAGGGAAAGAGAGAGGCAGACTGGGAGTATGGACCGACCAGTCAACGCCCATGTTCAGCAGGGAAGCAATTACAGAAGCCAGACCTACCTTCTGCAACCCACAATGACCCTGGGTCCATGCTCCCAGAGGGATAGAGAATGGGAAAGCTATCGGGGGAGGGGGTGGGATATGGAGATTGGGCGGTGGGAATTGTGTGGAGTTGTACCCCTCCTACCCTATGGTTTTGTTAATTAATCCTTTCTTAAATAAAAAAGAAAAAAAAAAAAAGAAGTACTGGTTTGGTGTAGTACATCAAAGTAAAGGACTATGGAACGGGGGAGTGTTCAGGTCCTGGAACATGGTGGAGGCCACTTAGGTGGGGGGGGGTTGGAGTGTTACTTGGAAAAATGAGAAATGCTACACATGTACAAACTACTATATTTTACTGTCCAATGTAAACCATTAATCTCCCCAATAAAGAAAAAAAAAAATACTGGGGTCCATGATTCCATGTCCTGAAGGGAAATATGAGCCCCCTTGTGAGTGGCATAATGCTAAGAGAAACACCCCTTTCCCTTGCCAAACTCGGTAGTCCCTTTTAGACCTTAAATGCAGGGTTTGAATGAAGTTAGAAAGCAGCAAAATGAGCCAAGGCTATATCCCCGATGTGGTTCTCTTCAGTGAGAGATGAAACACCTTCAGCTATGACCCTGCCCTTCACATGGGAATCTACAGCCCAGTAAGGTCTGTCATTCACTTCCCCCCCCATAGCAGTGCATGTGGACAGGTGACTGTGAGGCACACACCAGGCCCCCAATCTCACCAGTCATTCTGTGTAGCAGGGCTGCCTGGCCAGAGGACTCGGCCACCCCAACTAAGAGGTGTGTCAACACTGACTGCAAGTGTGGTAGTTACTCCACACCTGAAGACAATGAGTGTGGGGGGGGGGGGGAGGGGCTCCATCTCCAGACTTGTCAGGGCAGCTGATAGCTCGCTCTGGGGGAGCAAAGGAGATGCAGGAAAGCACATACCAGCTCTGTTAGGCTCAAGTATTTATGCTGTGTTGGGAATTAAAGAACACAGGGAACTTCATTCTCTTTGGAGGGGTAAGCTGAGGATGCAGGCAAGTGAGAATCAAATCCATTTCTCAGGCACCAGGGAGGCCCCACACCCAAAGCCTCAGGTGTGAAGGGCAGAGGAGTCAGAATCCTGATTAGAGCAGAGAGAAGCTTCCATGGGCTGGCTAGGACCACATTACTTAAACTCTTCGAACTTCAGGATGTGTGACTGAGAGGACAAGAGAAAGTCTTAAGGTAAAGGAAGGTGGCCCCAGGCACACCCATTGGGCTGACTGCAGTCTGCAGCCTGCAGCTAAGGCTAAGGGGTCAGGGACAGCAGAGTCACCTCCAGATCCAAAGCACCTGTGATTCTCCCTTTAAGGATGTGATGAGTGAGCTGACAGGAATGCAGGATGTCTGCAAAACAAGAGACAACAGTCCACATTTGGGTGCCTGGTCCTGTGGGAGGAAGCTGGGAGGGGCAGGTAGGGCTGCAGGCAGGCTCTCTTCTGGCCACAGACCAGCTCCCAGATAGGCCTCTTTTCCTCAGTCCTTGCTCCCCACCGCCTGGAGAAAACAGGACAATGCATGATGGGAGGGTGGCAGAGCAAGAGAGCACAGTAAAGGTCTGCAAGAGGCAGCCAGGGAGGTGGCACAATGGATAAGGTGTCAGACTCTCAAGCATGAGGTCCCAAGTTCAATCCCCATTATCACATGTGATGCTCTGGTTCACTCTCCCTCTCTTGCACAAATAAATACATATTTAAAAAGACAATCCTATAAGGAGAGGAGGCTCTGCAATAATTATAGGAGCCTGGAATTTTCTGTGCTGACAGGAAACTCTTAACGGGAACAGAAAGCTGTGCTTGCTTAACCCCTCCCTGGCCATTCTGATTGCAGGTAAAGGCCAAGACACTGAGAGGCTTTCATCATGGTGAGTGGCATGTGACATTACTCCATGTTCCCCTTTCTCATGGAGTCTCCCCTCACCCAGCTCCTGTCAAAGCCCAGGCCTAGACAGATGCACCACACAGTTTCAGGGTAACAGACCTCAGTTCCCCTCAGTGAGGTCATTGGTTTTCGATAAAATGCAGAAAGGAAGTACCTTTCTCTTTCCTGAGCCTCACTTTCCTCATGCATAAAGGGTGAGGAACACAGAGGGCTGGGTAGTGGCAAGTCTGGTAGAGCATACACACTACTATTCACCTGTAGGGGGGAAGCTTCATGAGTGGTGGTAGTGCTGCAGGTGTCTTTCTCCCTATATCTCGTTTTGAGTTCTCTCTCTACCCAATAAATAAATATTTTAAAAATATTTCTACTTACTTACTTTGGATAGGGAAAGAAATTGAGAGGGGAGGGGGAGAGGGTGGGGGTAGAGAGATGCCTGCTGTACTGTTTCACTGCATGTGAAGCTCCCCTCCTGCAGGTGGCCAGGGGCTTCAACTATAATAGTGCACTGTAGTAACATGCATGCTCTACCAGGCAAGCTACCTCCCAGCTCCTGAATAAATAAATAATAAAAGTAAGGACACAGGGCATGGGCTTGTTGGATCTCTTGGGGCCCACATAAAGGTTACTTGCCCCCAGCTCCCAATCCCTACTTTTTCCTTAAATATTTTTATTTCATTGGGATAGTGATGGAGGGGGAGATAGGGAGAGAGAAAGAGACACCTGCAGCACCACTCAACTACTCATGAAGTTTTGCCTCTGTAGATGGGGACCAGGGGCTTGAACCCTGATATTGTAATATGTACACTCTATTGGGTGAACTATTAACACACACACACACACACACACACACACACACACACACACACACACACCACACACACACCCCCCAATTCAAAACTCCCGGGGCTGGGTAGTGATTTATGCAATGACCTATAATGACCTCTGGGTGGTGCCATCTGACTGCTGGGCACAAGCCAGGTCAGCCTCCTTGGAAGCCTTGGCCTTCTGGGTGTGGGTGTCGGTGCCTCCCCACCACCCCAACTCCCAAGAAGCATTCTTCCATCCAGCCTGTCCTGAGAAGGGGCTCTGCACAGAGCACTGAGCTCATGTCTGATCTTAGGGAGGAGCACCCCAAGTCCAAATCCAGTGCTCTTACCCTGGATTTACACTGGCTTTCAAGCCCTAGTTTTCCTCAGCAACATTCAGTGGACACAGAAAGGATGAAAACTGAGTGCTCTGGCAGAAGCAGGGCTGAGAAGCTTGCCCACTCTACTCCCTCCCTCCACCCAGAGGGCTCAGCAACAGGAGGCATCCCAGGGCCCATAGGATCTTGGGGCTCACAGAACCCAAGTGTGACACCAATCTGGAGTGTTACAAGGGACAAGCATCAAAGGTGGGCCAGATCAAAAGAGAACCTGAGTGCGTCCTCTGGCCATCCCCACAGCCAGGACCAGTTACTGGTGACTGTGGGCCCCAGCAGTGGGAGGGGTGGGGGGGCTAAGGGGTTGTGGCTCACCATTGTCCAGAATGAAGGGCTGAGCTAGAGGGGGGATGGTCCAGAAGTCATCACTCTCCAGGTTACGCAGGGACTGCACAGGGATAGTGGATGTCTGGCCAAAATCGATGAACATGACTGTGGCCCAGGTGTCCACTCGGTCTACCACCCAGCACCTGTTGGGGGGCAGACAGTAGCTATGTACTGAAACACTCAACCAGCAGAAGATCCAAGCCTCCCTTGCCTTAGATCCTGAGCTGGGAAGAGGAGAAGGCAACTGGAGTCCCAGTGACAGCAGAGAGTAGAGCTAGGAGATGGCTCACCCAATGGAACAAATGCTTTATTAGGTATGAGGACCTGGGTTTGAGCCCCAGGCATCCCATGGGAACACTATACACTATGACAGCAGAAGTTCAATAAATGATGGAGTGGTGCTATGCTGTCTCTCCCCTCTTTCCTCTGTCTCTCTCTGGAATTTTTAATATATTATTTTCTTTGACAGGACAGAAAAACTGAGAGGGGAAGGGATGGGAGAGGGAGAAAGAAAGAGAAAGAGAGAGACGTGCAGCACCGCTTCACCACCTGTGAAACGTCCTCCTGCAGGGTCCTTATGTATGATATAATGTGTGCACTTTAGCCCAGCTCCTCTACCTGGAATTGTTTTAAAATATATTTATTTATTTACTTTGGATAGAGACAGAGAAATACAGAGGGCAGGGGAGATAGGAAAAGAGAGAGAGAGAGAGAGAGAGAGACTGCAGTACTGTTTCACCACTCAGGTAGGGAATAGCGGCTTGAACCTGGGTCCTTGTGTATGGTGACATGTGTACACAACCAGATGCACTGTTGCTCAGCCCCTCTACTTGGAATTTTGAAAAAGGAAATAAATTACTCTGCTGGGAGCAGTGGCATCAAACAGGCTCAAAACTCCGGCACCAAAGTGAAGAAGTCAAATGTGGGCAGTGAATCAGGCAGGCTCACCTGTTCCAGGCCCAGCCATAGCTGCCCAGCTCGTACTCTGCCAGACACCGGGTGCCGCGCAGCACGGCCTCATCCTGCAGGTATGGCTGCCACTCCTCTGCCTGGGCCAGGCTGGTGAACAGCGCCCGCATGTCCTGGTGCAGAGACTATGGGCGACACGGGGACACGGCTGCTTGTGTCCCCACAAATGCCACCTCTACTGCCCCCAAAGACCAGGGAGACTGGAGTAGGGGAGAGACTGCACCCAGGCTGCCTGCTACCCCACCCCCATGCACCTCAAGTCCTAGGGGCTCGCCGGCACACCTGGGTGATGCACATGGCCCAGAAGAAGGGGGTCTGGGGGATGATGCGGGTCACCAGCAGCCCCACGTCCCCATGCACAGAGCTGCTGGCTTCTAGCCAGGCCAGGTCTCGGAAGCACTCCCTCAGCATCAGCGCCACAAAGGAGCCCCTGGGAAAGTAAGGGGGTGGGGGTAGAGGGCAATGCAGGTCCAACCCCCCAGACCACTCCTCCACATATGGAGGCACACACTAAGCTCAACCCTGGCACCCCACTCCTTATCCCCTTCCCCAGTCACAAAAACAAATGGGACCCCAAGTTGACCCCTGCTCATCGAACAACATGGCAATGGCCCTTGGGCCATTCTATGCCCCTGAAAAGGGTGGAGGGTAATGGCAGTGGTCACTGTGAAAACACTGAGATGTGGGCCCAAATGGTTGAGCACACGCTATCATACACAAGGACCTGGGTTCAAGCCCCTGGTCCCCCCTGCAAGGGGGATGCTTCACAAGTGGTGATGCAGTGCTGCAGGTGTCTCTCCTCTATCTCTGCCCCCCATCTTCTCTCTTTTTAAAAAAATTTTTTTATTTATAAAAAGGGAACATTGACAAAACCAGAGGATAAGAGGGGTACAATTTCGCACAGTTCCCACCACCAGAACTCCATATCCCATCCCCTCCCCTGATAGCTTTCCTTTTCTTTAACCCTCTGGGAGTATGGACCCAAGGTCATTGAGGGTTGCAGGAGGTGGAAGGTCTGGCTTCCGTAATTGCTTCCCCGCTGAACATGGGTGTTGACCCATCTTCTCTTTTTAACAGAGCACTGCTCAGTTCTGGATTGTGGTGGTACAGGGGATTGAACCTTGGCACTCAGAGCCTCAGGCATGCATTTATTTGCATAACAATTATGCTATCTCCCCTCACCCTCCTCCCTCAATTCCTGTCTCTCTATCCCAAATACATAAGTAAATAAATCTTAAACAGGGTATGGGAGATAACATAGTGATAGGTGTTATGTAAAAAGATTTTCATGCTTGAGGCTCTGAGGTCCCAGATTCAATCCCTAACATCACTACAAACCAGAGCTGAGCAGGGCTCTCATAAAAAATAGATAAATAGCACAAAGCACAAGGACCAGCATAAGGATCCTGGTTTGAGCCCCAGCCTCCCTACCTGCAGGGGAGCCATTTCACAGGCAGTGAAGCAGGTCTGCAGGTGTCTGTCTTTCTCTCCCCCTCTCTGTCTTCCCCTCCTCTCTCCACTTCTCTCTGTCCTATCCAACAAAGACAACATCAATACCAACAACAATAATAACTACAACAATAAAACAACAAGGGCCATTATCGCACCAAAGTAAAAAAAAGACTCTGGGGTGGGTGGGTGGGGAGAATACAGGTCCAAGAAAGATTCAGAGGACCTAGTGGGGTTGTACTGTTATTTGGGAATCTGGGGAATGTTATGCATGTACAAACTATTGTACTTACTGTTGAATGTAAAACATTAATTCCCCAATAAAAAAATTAAAAATAAAATAAATAATAAATAGAAATAAAAAACAAGGGCAACAAAAGGGAATACATAAATATTAAATATATAAAATATTAATATTTATGTATTCCCTTTTGTTGCCCTTGTTTTATTGTTGTAGTTATTATTGTGGTTGTTACTGATGTCATCGTTGTTGGATAGGACAGAGAGAAATGGAGAGAGATGGGGAAGACAGAGAAGAGGAGAGAAAGATAGACACCTGCAGACCTGCTTCACCGCCTGTGCAAAGTGCAAGGACCGGCATTAAGGATCCCGGTTCAAGACCCCGGCTCTCCACCTGCAGGGGAATCGCTTCACAGGCAGTAAAGCAGGTCTGCAGGTGTCTGTCTTTCTCTCCCCGTCTTCCCCTCCTCTCTCCATTTCTCTCTGTCCTATCCAACAATGAACAACATCAACAATAACAATAATAACCACAACAAGGCTACAACAACAAGGGCAACAAAAGGGGAAAAAAATGGCCTCCAGGAGCAGTGGGTTCATGGTGCAGGCACTGAGCCCCAGCAATAACCCTGGAGGCAAACAACAACAACAACAACAACAACAACAACAACAACAACAACAAAAACCCTGTATTTAAGCTCCCAGTCCACGCCTGCAGGTGTCTCTCTCCTTCTCTATCTCCTCATTCCTTAATTTCTCTGTTATCTCTATTCAAAATAAGTGACTTTTTTAATTAAAAAGGAATAAATCTTAAAACTGAACTGTGTGATCTGGGAGGCGGTACAGTAGACAAAGCACTGGCCTCTCAGGCACGAGGTCTTGAGTTTAGTCCCCAGCACTGCATGTGGCAGAGTGATGCTCTGGTTCTCTTTACCTCTCAAAAGTACATAAACCGCATTCAGAGTGGAGAAACTTATGCTGTACATAAGTAGAAACAGATTTTTTGTTTTGTTTTGCTTTTTGCCAGAGCCTGGAAATCTGCCCCACCCCACCCCCACCCATGCCCCCAGGCTCTGGGGACTATGAGGGGGCATGTTGCTGCCCACTGCTCTACCAGGTCTCCACTCACCTCATTTCCATAGGGACTGCAAAGCCTCTTGAGAGCTCCTGCTCTGACTCATGAGGGTGGCCAGGGGCTTTAACAGTGAGCTGTGTGCAAGCTGGAAGGCAGAAGGCAGAGTCCTGGGGGTGGGGGGAATAGGGCTACCCCTTATCACTCCCAGACTCCTGAAGTCCTCAGGGTGGAATTGCACAAGCCTAAGGCTACCAAGTCTCAGTCCACAGCTCCTCAGACTCAGGTCTTGCAGGAGAGCATTGTTGTAAAAATGATTTATTTCTTTAGTTGAGAGAGAGAGATGGAAATGGAGAGATAGAAAGGTCCAGAGCATCTCTCTAGCACATATGATGCTGGGGATTGAACTTGGAACTTCATGACTCAGAGTTTAATGCTTTATCCACTGCACCCCCTCCTGGGCTTTAGAAGATATCCTTAAATCAAGAAAGATCACTGGGAGACAGCTCACTTAATAGAGCTCACACTTAATTATGTCTGGGAACCTGGGTTCAAGACCCCAGCCACCACATGGGAGAACCAAGCACAGAGCATGCTGTGGTCTCTCTCTCCCTCTATGTCTCTGTCTTAAAATAAAAGAAAGCAAGAGTCTTCTGGGAGAGGTGGGATCATGCAGACACACAACCCATGAACCAAAACATAAAACAGAATAAGGCTCAGTGAATCAGCAGGTAGAGTGCATGCCTCACCACGTCATGGGAGGAGTGATGCTGTGCTGTCTCCCTCCTCTCTCTAACAAAACACATAGAATATAGGTTGTTGGGACCAGAGGGCAGTAGGGAACTCAGCTGATGTCATTTGTGTGAAGAACCTGCTTCAGTCCCTGGCACCGCATTAAAAAAAGCTGCCAGCTGGGGAGCTAGGCAGTGGCACACTGGGTTAAGCACACATAGTACAAAGCACAAGGGCCAATGTAAGGCTCCCAGTTTGAGCCCCCAGATCCCCACCTGCAGAGGGGTCACTGCACAAGCGGTGAAGCAGGTCTTCAGGTGTCTCTTTCCCTTTCTCTCTCAGTCTCCCTCTCCCCTTTCAATTTTTCTGTCTTATAAAAAACATCGAAAAAATGGTCACAGGAGCAGTAGATTCATAGTGCAGGCACTTAGCCCCAGCAATAACCCTGGAGAGAAAAAAAAAAAAAAAAAAAAGCAAGCCAGGTGAGGGCTGGCGAAATAGCTCACCTGGTTAGTGTATTGCTTTGCCATGTGTATGACTCAGGTTCATGCCTGTCTCCTATCACATTGAAGGAAGCTTCAGTGTAGTGGTCTTTCTGTCTCTCTGTCTCTCCATCTCTATTACAAAAAAAAAACAAAAACTGGGGCCATGGAGTGTAACATCCAGTAGAGTTCACATGTAACAGTCACAAGGACCTGTGTTCAAACCCCTGGCCCCCACTTTCAAGGAGGAAATTTCACAAGTAGTGGAGCACTGCTGCAGGTCTCTCTCCCTGTCTCTCGTTCTCTATCCAAATTAAAAAAAATAACATCTAAGATCTCCTCGCTAGGAATGGCAGAATTATGTAGACACTGAGCCCAATGGCAATAAAATAAAATAAATTTCAAAAAGCCAGCCAGCCAGCACCCCAGAGGAGCAGAAAGGAGTGACTCTGAAGGCTCAGTAGGAGACCAGCCAGCAGGGAGGCAGGTGTGGGATATGAGTGAGAACAGTGGGAAAGACAGACTCTGGAGCGGAGTGTTGGGGGCCTCACCAGTATTTTCAGCAAATCCTTCCCCAGACATTTCTTCCACAGCCTAGAAGCAAAAGGAGGGCTCAGCTCAGGTGGAGAGAACAGTGTTTCTTTAAATCCTCACCACAGCCCAGACTGGAGACAGAGCTCCCACCCCCCTTGGGGGACTCTCTCTAGCTGATTCTCTTCTATCTGCCTTCTTCTCTCCAAACCAGTACAGGGAAGGGCAGGGGCAGTGTTCCAGAAGCTGGGTACTTCCTGGAGGACAACCAGGAGGAAGAGGAGGTGGAGCAGAGCTGGAGGAGCTGGGCCTGGTGCCCTGCTGGAGTCTCAACGGCTCCCCTCTCACTGCCCTCCTGAGTCTCCTGCCTTGGCTACTCCCTCATGCCCGCTTCACTGTGGAGCCCAGACACAGCCCCTGTAGGTCTGCTTTTCTTCTGTACCTGGGGGACTTGGCACCACCAAATCTATACCTACCCACCAGTCTGGGTAGGGGACCAGGAGCAATTGTGGGGGGTCCTGCCCCCCTGCCCATGGCCTCTGCCACCCTGGGCCGTGCTTTGGGATCCAGGCTTCCCCCCAATTTGTTTCTTCAGCCCTACATGCACCCTCCTCTTCCTTCTCTTCTCTTGTGGTGTCTCCATACTTACAGCATTGTTTCACCATTAGTGAAGCTTGCCCTCTACAGTTGGGGAACTCAATTACTTGCATACTGTAACGTGCACTTAATCAGGTGCACCACTATCCAGTCCCTCACAAAAAGTTTTTAAAATAAAAATAATAAAACTTAAGCAGCCTGGGAGGTGGCATAGTGTTTGCTAAAAGTACTGGATCCTTAAGCATGAGAGCCTGAGTTTTCTCCTTGATATTCAATATGCCATAGTGATACTCTGTCTCTCTCTCTCTCATTAATAAATATATTTAACTATTTTTTAAACAAAAGAAGAGGGTGAATGAATATTCTGAGGCAAAATATCCAATTCTGAAAGCCCGGGCTTTTTCTGTTATTCCATGAATGGCATCAACCCTGATGGCTGGGCATGTGAGCACAGCAGTCTCAGAACGTTATATGAAGGTGGTCCTTCATGAAGGGGAGCAGTCTGAGAGGCAAGGGTTCAAAGTGTGGGTTCTGCGGCATTTATGACTGGGCTGGAAACCTGGCTCCAGACGCAGTTGCTCCCGAGGGCTGTTACAGGTTTGTCTGCTCCGCAGGAGAGCACCAGTGCCCCTTGCCAGGACTGAGTGGTCATGGGCAGAGCCAGCCAGGTCAGACTTTTGTGTGCATGCACAAAGCCAAGTGACAGCACCAGAGGCTGTCCTGTAGCCAAGCAGGGCAGTGCCTTTTTGCTGAGCATCTTCTCCACACCAGCCACAAGAAATAAATGAGCAGTAGCAGTGGGTTCAGGTGACAAATTATCAACATTCATGCAGAAATACCAAAAACCACCTGGACCTCACTGTCCTCCTTTAGGAGAGAAATAGAGCACGCTCAATTTGAGAGCTGGAGAAATGCAGCTTCAGAGCAAAATCCACTCTATCATCATCTGACTGCCAGGGTAACCCCAAAACAAGCCTGTGGTCTCAGGGAGTGTCTGTCACACACAAGGGGAATGGGGGCCCATGATCATGATAGCATCACCCTGACTGCAAGGGCAGCTTGTTTTCAGTCAAGTTCATTGTTGCTGTGAGACAGTCCCTGGCTGCTGACAGGAATATTTCAGGGGCCTCTCAGCCAGAATAATGCTAATCAGTAGGAGGGGAGAAAGGGGGCCTCCCACACCACCCCCTCCACACAAGCTACCACACAAGACAGAGAGGGACAGTATATAATTATTAAAAATTCTGAGGCAAATAAGATTTAATACCTCATTTAAAGAGAAAAGCAAAGGTTAACTTTTTAAAAGATATTTATTTATTTACTTATTCCCTTTTTGTTGCCCTTGTTTTATTGTTGTAGTTATTGTTGTCGTCGTTGTTGGATAGGACAGAGAGGAATGGAGAGAGGAGGGGAAGACAGAGAGGGGGAGAGAAAGACAGACACCTGCAGACCTGCTTCACCACTTGTGAAGCGACTCCCCTACAGGTGGGGAACCAGGGGCTCAAACTGGAATCCTTACGCCGGTCCTTGCGCTTTGCTCTAAGGTGTGCTTAACCCGCTGTACTACCGCCCGACTCCCAAGGGTTAACTTCTTAAAGACAATGCAATTGGCAGTAATCTTCTCACTTCTATCAGCATAAACAAGACTTTCTACTGCTGTAATCAAAGTGGCCTTGGTTGGTGGCCTTAGAATCTGCTACTTCTGCCCAAGAGTCTGCTGATAACCCAAACAAGATGAACTCTCTGTGTACACAAAAGAAAAAATAACCTGTTGAGTTTGTTGCTATGAGTTACTATGAGAAAGTTGGCAATTGTATAAAAGGGCAAGTGCCATTGTGCTCAGGGGCCCAAACTTGTGGACACTCTTCTGGTTGAGTTTGCTGGCATAATAAATAGTGCTCCCTGCATTAAAGCCTCAGTGTGTCCTGTCTCTCTGGCATTAAAAATATATATAATGGCGGTAGCGCAGCGGGTTAAGTGCACGTGGCACAAAGCGCAAGAACCACCGTAAGGAACCCAGTTTGAGCCCCTGGCTCCCCACCTGCAGGGGGGTCATTTCACAAGTGGTGAAGCAGGTCTGCAGGTGTCTGTCTTTCTCTCCCCCTCTCTGTCTTCCCCTCCTTTCTCCATTTCTCTCTGTCCTATCCAACAACGATGACAACAATAACAATAATAACTACAATAATAAAACAACAAAAGCAACAAAAGGGGATAAATAATTTAAATATATATATGTATATATAATGATCCTAAATGTGTATGCAGTAAATAACAGTCATAAAACCTACAACGCAAAAGTAATAGAATGGAAAGAAATACATAAATCGGGGGGCTAGGCAGTGGCACATCTCGTTAAGCGCACATATGACCATACGCAAGGATTAGTTTCCAGTTCCTGCTCCCAACTTGTAGGGGGGCACTTCACAGGTCTGCAGGTGTCTATCTTTCTCTCTCCCTCTTTCTCTCATCACCCCTCTCAATTTCTCTGTCCTGTCAAATAAAATAGAAAGAAAAAAGTGTGTGTGTTGGGAGGGGGGAGACAGCCACTAGGAGCAAGCCCCAGAGATAGTCCTGGTGGCAATAAAAAAAAACACATAAATCCACAGTTATAACCAGAAATTTAAAAATCCCTTTCTTGACAATTGATATACCAACTAAAAAAGAGATGAACAAGGATATGGAAAATTCAGCTACACTAACAACCAGTAGAATCTAATCAATATTATAGGTTGATTCATCCAAAACAGAACACACATGGTCAAGTGCCTGCAGAACATCTACCAAGATAGGCCTGAATCATGAAATAAGTTGTAATAAACGTAACATAATTCAAGTTATATGAAATGTGTTTATGACAATAGAATTATATATAACAATAGAATTAAATCAGAAATCAGTGGCAGAAAATATGTGAAAATCTCCAAATATTAAGAAGCTAAATAGCACATTTCTTTTTTTTTAATTTTTTTATATTTATTTATTTCCTTTTGTTGCCTTTGTTTCCTTTTATTGTTGTAGTTACTATTGTTGTTGGATATGATAGAGAGAAATGGAGAGAGTAGGGGAAGACAGAGAGGGGAAGAGAAAGAGAGACACCTGCAGACCTGAGGTTATGGTTAAAACAATGCCAAAGGGGAGTCGGGCTGTAGTACAGCGGGCTAAGCGCAGGTGGCGCAAAGCACAAAGACCAGCATAAGGATCCCGGTTCAAACCCCGGCTCCCCACCTGCAGGGGAGTCACTTCACAGGCGGTGAAGCAGGTCTGCAGGTGTCTATCTTTCTCTCCTCCTCTCTGTCTTCCCCTCCTTCTCTCCATTTCTCTCTGTCCTATCCAACAACAACAACAACAACAATAATAACTACAACAATAAAAAACAACAAGGGCAACAAAAGGGAAAAAATAAATAAAATAAAAATATATTAAAAAAAAACAATGCCAAAATATATATATTTTTGCCTCCAGGGTTATTGCTGGGGCTTGGTGCCTACTGCTCCTGTAGGCCGTTTTTTCCCATTTTGCTGCCTTTGTTCTTGTCATTATTGTTGTCACTGATGTTGCTGTTGTTGTTGAATAGGACAGAGGGAAATCGAGAGAGGAGGGAAGACAGAGGGGACACCTGCAGACCTGCTTCACTGCTTGTGAAGTGACCCCCAGCAGGTGGGGAGCCAGGGGCTTGAACCAGGGTCCTTACGCTTGTCCTTGTGCTTCACGCCATGTGCTCTTAACCCACTGCACTATCACCCAATCCCACAAAAGAAATTTTAGAAGTGTTAAAAGACTGTATCCGGATGGGTGGAGAGATAGCATAGTGGTTATCCAAAAGACTTTCATGCCTGAGACCCTGAGACCCCATGTTCAATCTCTGTACCATCAAAAGCCAGAGGGCAACAAAATGGGGAGAATAGGCTTCAGGAGCAGTGGATTCACCCCAGCAAGAACCCTGGAGGCAAAAAAAAAAAAAAGCCAGAGATAACAACTAAACAAAATAAATAAATAAATACTTAAAAATGAATAAAAGACTGTATCAGGAAATAAGATTGCCTGAGTTTTGACCTTAAGGAGAAAAAAGCAAACTGAGTCCAAAGGAAACAGAACAAAGAATGTAAGAGCAGAGGGGCTGAGCAGTAGTGCAGTGGGTTAAACACTCATGACACGAAGCACAAGGACTGGCATAAGAATGTAAAAGTAGAAATCAATGAAACTGAACCCAGAACAACAGAAAATTAACAAAACAAAGCTGGCTCTTTGAAGGGATCAACAAAATTAAACACCCAGTAAGACTGAAAAAGACAGATTCCAATACAAGGAATGAGAATGAGACATCACTACAGACCCCAGACATAAAAAATGTAAGGGGATACTAAAAACTATACACAAGTAAAACCATAAATGCCAAACATTAAACTCACAACTGAGATAAAATGTCACTTCCTCAAAAAAATATAAACTGTCACAACTAATCAAATATGAAAGATATCATTTAAATAGTTCCATAATTAGTAAAGAAATTAAATTTACACTGGAAAATTCTACCAGTTTTGTTTGTTTGTTTGTTTGTTGTAACAAGTACACTTAACCAGGTGCACCACCACCCGGCCCTATCCAAACAGGTTTTTTTTAAGGTTATTAGTCTGTCACTTTTTTTTTCTTTTTTTCCCATGTGGTGCTAGGGAATAAGTCAGTCTTGTGCATGCATGGGATACCACTAAATGAGCTCTCAGGCTTTTTTTGTTTTCAGGTTTATTTGTTATTTTCTGAGTTGTTATTTAGAGAGAAAAAAGACACCATAGTAGTTGCCCAACATTCATAGTATTCTTGTGTGATGCTAGAACTCAAACCCAGGAACTCATGCATGGTAAGCTTCATGATCAACTGAGTGGAACAATCTTCCAGTCTCCCTCTATCAATCATTAAAAAAAAAAACAAAAAAAAAAACAGTGGTTCTTTATTACATTAGCCTATCTGCTTTGAGATGAAGGTCTTACTGGTTTCATGAAATGAACCATGGAGTGTCCCTCTTATTTTAGTATCAAGTTGATACAGCTCCATGGCAGAGTACAGGGTTTGCATGGTTTGAAACACTAGGCTTATCTCCAAGACCACATATGCCAGAACCTAGTGGTACTCTGTGCTCTCATATAAAAATAAATTTCCTGTTAAAAGCAAAAAGACAAAATTTTGGGGTTGGGCAGTGGCACATCCAGTTGAGTGCACACATTACCATGTACAAGGATCCAGATTTAAGTCCTGTTCCCCCACCTGCAGAGGGGACACTTCATGACACTTCTCAAATCTCTGTCCTATCAAATAAAATAGAAAGAAGAAAAAAAGGAAAAAATGGCCACTGGGAGTGGTGAATTCATAGTGGCAGCACTGCGCCCCAGTGATAAAGCCTCGGGTGACAATAGATAAATAAATGACCAGATTAAATGATATACTTGAAATATAGTGGCTCTGGGGATCTAGTGCAAGAACACAGGACTTACACACCTAGGGACCTAGGATTGATCCCTGGTACCACACTTGCCAGAGCTCTCACTTTCACAGAAGTAAAATCAATCTTTTAAAGAACTATCTATTTAGGGGAGAAAGACCCAGAGCATTATTTTCTTATTTCTTCTTTTTTAATATTTTATTTATTCTCTTTTGTTGCCCTTGTTGTTTTATTGTTGTAGTTATTATTGTTGTTGTTGTCATTGTTGGATAGGACAGAGAGAAATGGAGAGAGGAGGGGAAGACAGAGAGGAGGAGAGAAAGATAGACACCTGCAGACCTGCTTCACCGCCTGTGAAGCGACTCCCCTGCAGGTGGGGAGCCGGGGTTCGAACCGGGATCTTTATGCCGGTCCTTGTGCTTTGCGCCACCTGCGCTTAACCCGCTGCGCTACAGCCCGGCTCCCCCAGAGCATTATTTTGGCATATGTGATGCCAGGGTTCAAACCACCTCCCAGGACCACATACAAAGATCTTTAAAAAAAAAAAGTGGGGGGCAGCAGTGCACTGGGTTAAGCACACATAGTACGAAGTATAAGGATCTGCGTGAAGATTCTGGTTCAAGTCCCTGCCTCCCCACTTGCAGGGGTGTTGCTTCACAAGTGGTGAAGCAGGTCAGCAGGTGACTCTGTCATTTTCCCTCTCTCTATCCCCTTCCCACCTCAATTTCTCTCTGTCCTATCCAAAAAAAATTGAAAAAATGGCTGTCAGGAGCAGTGGATTCATAGTGTAGGCAACAAGCCCCAGCAATAACTCTGGAGGCCAAAAAACAAAAAACTGAGGCTGGAGAGACAGCTCACCAGGTAGGGCACATGCTTCGCTAGACACATGGCCCAAGCACCATATGGGAGGTGCTGTGTGTATAGTACCAGAGGAAGCTTCAAAGCTGTGATGCCTCTTTGTTTTATTCCAGGAATAGAAGTTCAGAAGAGTGAATTCATATATTGAGGCCCTGACTCAAAAAAAGAAAGGCAGGTGTCCATTTCATCTGAATTTTAAATGTATTACTCTGTTGTTTTATTTTAATCTGCTGGATCTATAACTGTGATCCTTTTCATTACTAAGATAAACTTAGGACTTTTCCTTTTGTTTGTCTGGTGTTTTTTTTTTATTGCCTCTGGGGCTTTGCTGACCTAAGCTCCCTTCGCACCCCCAGACAGCAAAGGAGAAAGAGGGAGAGGGAAGAGGGGGAAAGTGAGTGAGAGAGTGAGAGAGAGAGAGAGAAGCAGCACAGGGGATGGGGGACAGGCAGTGGCATACCCAGTTAAGCACACATATTAATGAGCTCAAGAACCCAGGTTCAGGTCTCCAATCCCTACCTGCAGGGAAGATACTTCACCAGTGGTGAAGCAGGTCTGCAGGTGTTTTTCTCTCTATCTCCTGCCTCCCCTCTCAACTTTCTCTGCCCTAATAAAAATTAGAATGGAAAAAATGGCCACCCAGAGGGGTGGATTTGTAGTGCTGGCACCAAGGCCCAGCAGTAATTCTGTAGGTGGGGGTGGGGAGAAACAGCATGGAAGTTTCCTACAATGCAGTGGGGCCCAGGTTCCGACCTGGATCATACTCATAACAAAACAGGCATAATCATCCAAGTAAGCTAACTTGCAGCCCTTTTGGATATTTAATTTTTTAATTTTAATTTATTTATTTATTTATTTATTATTTGATAGAGACAGAAAGAAACTGAGAGGGAGAAAGACAGAGAAACACCTGCAGCACTGCTTCACCACTTGTGAAGCTTTCCTCCTGCAGGTGGGGACTAGGGGTTTGTTTAAACCTGGGTCCTCGTGCACTGTAACCTGGGTACATGAGCACTTAACCAGATGCACCACTACCTGGCCCCTTGGCTACTTATTTTCAGTGTCAAATTATCAGGAATGTTCCTAGGATGCCTTAGCTGCCCCTCCTGCCCCAGTAGGGTGAGCTCCACAACACTCTCTAGTATCTACATTCAACATGATGGAATTTGTTTTCCCAGCTCTAAACAACTCTCCACTAGACAAAATATATGAGCCAACTATCTCTACACAAGTTAGTGAAGCCGAGAGCAGAAGGCAGTGTTCCTGGGGAAAGGAAAGGAAAGGTGGATGACACAGTCACTCTGACCTCTGTCCAAGGGCCATCTTCCCAAGCTACAGAAAAGGGAAGCAGAGAGCAGACACATGTGCAGGTGCTGAGGTACCTGTCCCACATGTCTAGGACAGGGAACAGAGGAGTAGGGGCTCCCCTCTCAGCTGCCTACAAGAATGAAAAGCTCACGGTGGCTGGAGGAAGGAGGGGGAGGAGATGAAGGGTACAGAGCTGGGAGAGGGGGTGCTTCCGGGTTGGAAGACAGAATGGACAGTCTCTGGGAGATACCCTGAGACTATCACCTTACTTAAGAAGTTCAGCTTTGGGAAAAATGATCTCACCCGTAACTATAGCTCAGACCAAAGCCTACCCATCTTCACCAAGAAAACCAACTTGACTAAAATCTCCAGTGGCTGGTAATTTCATTTTTCTTAGGAAAAAATAGCCAACACTATTTAGAGAATGTCACATCAAGTCTCTACAACACAACACCCACAGGATCCGACATACAATGCAAAATTACCAGAGTTGCAAAGAAGCCTGAAACTTGGGGGGGCGGGGCTGGGCAGTGACGTGCCTAGTTGAGTGCACAATTACCACGCCTAAGGACCTGGGTTTGTGCTACCAGTCCCCACCTGCAGGGGGGACATTTCACAAGCAGTGAAGCGAATCTGCAGGTGTCTCTGCCTCTCTCCCTCTCTATCCACTATTACCCTTTAAATTTCTCTCTGTCCTATTAAAAAAAAAAAAAGGAGCGTGGCCACCAGGAACAGCAAATTCACAGTACAGGCTGAAGGCTGCAGGCCGCAAGCCACAAGCTGCAGGCCCCAGGCCCCAGTGACAACTCTGGTGGCAATGAAACAAACACAACTTTTGAAAGAGATGCTGTGGCCCCCTCACCCCGTCCCCCCCCCACCCTTGGAGCTGCTGTCTATGAAATGTTGGACTCAAGCCTGAGGGCCCAAGTTTGATCTCAGGAATCACATGTACAGAGAGAGGCTCTGGTTCTCTCATTAACAAATACATTTTTTTCCAGTTTCAAACTGTAATACACTGTTCTCTCTCCATTCTTTCTTTAAAATTCATTTATTTTAGCTTAGCACAAAGCACTTACCAACAGGTAGCATTTAGTGAGCTGGGAGGTATAAAAGGTGTCGGTCTCTCAAGTATGAGGTCCTGAGTTCAATCCCTGGCATCACATGTGCTACAGTGAAGGTCTGGTTCTCTTTTCTCTTCTCTTTATCATTAATAAGTAAGTAAAAAAGAGAGAAAGACCAATAGCACTGGAACTATAAATGTAGATAATAAAAGTAGCAGAAAATGATTTTTTAAATTATTTTTACTTTATTTGTTGATTATTGGATAGAGACAGGGAGAAATTGAGAGGGGAGGGAGAGAGAGAGAGAAAGAGAGACAGACACCTGCAGCCCTGCTTCACGATTTGTGCAGCTTCCCCCCTGCAGGCAGGGACTGGGTCCTTATGCACAGTAATTTGAGTGCTTAACCAGGTATGCTACCACCTGGCCCACAGAAAATGATTGTTGTTTTCTGTTCTGCAATTAAAGGCAATCTCTGGCTTTTGTAATTATGTTGCTTTGCTTACTTCCTATTCCTCTATTCTATTTTTCACAAACATGGATGTGGCTTTTGCCTATAAAAGCTTGTGCTACAGTGAAGTCAGGGGCTGCACACTGAACAGCAGTTTGCTGGGGGGTGCAGCTGCGGGCTGGCTAGTAAAGACTCTCAATTTGGCTAAACTGGGGCTTGAGTAGTCTCTGATGCGTTCCCCATAACAACTTTCATACCTGAGGCTCTGAGTTCCCAGGTTCAATACCAAGCACCACCATAAGCCAGAGCTGAGTAGTGCTTTGGAGATAAAATAAAAACAAAATACAGAACCTAGGAGAGAAGACAAAATGGGCAAAAAGAGGGGAGAGTTCAACAGAGAAGTGAGACAGGCACCAAGTAGAAACTGAAAACCTCACTATTTAGACGAGCAGCAGATCGCTTTCTCTCCTCTCCTCTCCTCTCTTCTCCTCTCCTCTCCCGGATCAACTAGGAATACCAAAGGAGACCACCCGGACCGAAACAAGACAGGACTAGAATGACCACAGGAACCCAGTAAATCACCCATGAGTACAAACACGCGTGGCTGGTGACAGAGAGGAGAGAGGGGCCTAAGGAGAGATTAAGTGACTGCTAACAGTTCAACAGTTTATCAGTGGAGACACCACCTCCAGTCTGCTCCACAACAAGGGGACAGCTGAAGGGAGGAAAGGACTCCACAGAGACTCACCAAGTGCAACTCTGAGTCTCCATTGCTACTACCCTCAGAATCTGGAGCAGCAACAGGGAGGGACACCAGGGGACAGAGATCTAACCGGGAAACTCAGGAGAAGACCTATACCTCGGTGGCATAGCTGAGGGGCTGTGAAAGTCTCTTTGCATAACCACTGGATTATCTCTGTCACACCCTGCTTTATCTCTTGGTCAGGAGTCAGTGATAAAGCTAAGAAGCCTATTGACAGTTTAAAAGCCCTCAGGCTCCCATAGCCTACAGGGAAGAAAAAAAAAAGAGGCTTTTACACCACTGAGCTCCAACTCAGGGATTGAAAAAACTGTTAACTTCCACCACGGTAAACCCTTTAATTAAATTACTTAGACACAAGTCAATCCAGGCAATAGTGATCAATAATTTGAAAAGTACTGATAAAGGGAACTCATAACATAATATATAAAATGGTTAAAACAACAAGAAAAAATATTGGAGACTCGAACCAGGACAAGAGTCCAGCTAAACGTCCTCCAGAGGGTGAAGTACAAAACAACGAGTTCAACATCCAAACATTAGCTAAGGAAATAATAACAGGAGTGAGTAAAGAATTTGAAAAAATTGTAATCAGAAATGCAGGAACAACAAATGAGAATATGGAAGAAAATTCTAATTATCTCATGGTTATTAGAGAGCTGAAAGCTGAAATCGCTGAGCTAAGAATGCAACTAGCTGAACAAGCTAAAACAGTATCAGAGCAGGGCAACAAAATAGATGAACTCCAGAAAACAGTAGAGGGCAGAGAGAATAGAATCTATGAGGCTGAAGACAGAATTAGCAAGATTGAGGATGAATTAGAGACAACTAAAAAAGAAGTAAGAGATCTCAAAAAGAGATTAAGAGATGCTGAAAACAACAACAGAGTCCTATGGGATGACTTCAAAAGAAACAATATACGCATTATTGGCTTACCACAGGAAGAAAGAGAAGGAGAGGAAGAAAGCATTCTTCAGGCCATAATAGCTGAAAATTTCTCTAGTCTAGACAACATCAAAGACATAAAGATTCAAGAAGCCCAGAGGGTCCCAAACAGAATTAACCCAGACCTAAAGACACCAAGACATGTCATACTTAGAATGGAAAGGAATAAGGATAAAGAAAGGATCCTCAAGGCTGCAAGAGAAAAACAAAGAGTCACCTACAAAGGAAAACCCATAAGATTAGCAGCAGACTTCTCCATACAAACACTACAGGCCAGAAGAGAATGGCAAGATATCTATCGAGTGCTCAATGAGAAAGGCTTTCAGCCAGGAATACTATATCCTGCTAGACTGTCATTCAGACTAGATGGAAGCATCAAAACCTTCTCAGACAAGCAACAGTTGAAGGAAGCAACCATCACCAAGCCTGCCCTGAAAGAAGTTCTGAAAGGTCTCCTATAAACAACCAGACCACCACAAATAGGACATATATCAAAACACTCTAAAACTCAAGAATGGCGTTAAAATATCTTCAATCTTTGATATCAATAAATGTCAATGGCCTGAATTCACCTATTAAAAGACACAGAGTAGGAAGATGGATCAGAAAATACAACCCAACAATATGTTGTCTACAGGAAACTCACCTAACTCAACAAGACAAACACAGACTTAAAGTGAAAGGATGGAAAACTATCATACAAGCCAATGGCCCACAAAAAAGGGCAGGAACAGCTATTCTCATATCTGACATGATAGACTTTAAAATAGATAAGATTTAAAAAGATAGGAAGGGACACTACTTAATGCTCAGAGGATCAGTCAATCAAGAGGACTTAACAATTATTAATATCTATGCACCCAATGAGAAGCCATCTAAATACATCAAACTTCTACTGAAAGAGCTACAGCAATATATTAACAGTAACACAATCATAGTAGGGGACTTCAACACCCCACTATCTCAACTTGACAGATCATCCAGGAAGAAAATCAGTAAAGATATAAGGGAGCTAAATGAAGAGATAGATAAACTAGAACTATTGGACATTTTCAGAGTCATTCATCCCAAGAAACTGGAATACACATTTTATTCAAATCCACATGGATCATTCTCAAGGATAGACCATATGTTAGGCCACAAAGACAGCATCAGCCAATTCAAGAGCACTGAAATCATCCCAAGCATCTTCTCAGACCACAGTGGAATTAAACTAACACTTAACAATCAACAAAGGATTAGTAACAGTGCCAAAATGTGGAAGCTCAACAGTACACTTCTTAACAACTTCTGGGTCAAAGAGGAAATCAAGGAAGAAATCAAAATGTTTCGAGAGTTCAATGAAAATGAAGACACAAGCTATCAAAATATTTGGGACACAGCTAAAGCAGTCCTAAGAGGGAAGTTCATAGCTATACAAGCACACATTAGGAAACAAGAAAAGGCACAAATAAACAGCCTGATTGCACATCTTAAAGACCTAGAAGAAGAACAACAAAGGAATCCTAAAGCAACCAGAAGGACAGAAATCACTAAAGTTAGGGCAGAAATAAATAACATTGAGAATAGGAAAACCATACAAAAGATCAATGAAAGTAAATGTTGGTTCTTCGAAAGAGTAAAGAAAATTGACAAACCTTTAGCCAGACTCACAAAACAAAAAAGGGAGAAGACCCAAATAAATCGGATAGTAAATGAAAGAGGAGATATCACAACAGACGTTACAGAAATTCAACATATCATGCGAGGCTTCTATGAACAACTATATGCCACCAAGCTAGAGAACCTGGAAGAAATGAATGATTTCCTAGATACCTACCAACTTCCAAAACTAAGTAAAGAGGAAGTAGATAACATGAACAGGCCCATCACAGCTAATGAAATTGAAACAGTTATCAAAAATCTTCCCAAAAATAAAAGTCCTGGACCAGATGGTTTTACAAATGAATTCTACAAAACCTTCAAAGAAGAACTAATTCCTCTACTTTTAAAAGTCTTCCAGAAGATTGAAGACACTGGAATACTCCCTGCCAGCTTCTATAAAGCCAACATCACCCTGATACCAAAAGCAGACATGGACACAACCAAAAAAGAAAACTACAGACCAATATCTCTGATGAACATAGATGTGAAAATATTGAACAAAATTCTAGTCAACCGGATACAGCAGTATATCAAAAAGATTGTTCATCATGACCAAGTGGGGTTTATCCCAGGCATGCAAGGTTGGTTTAATATACGTAAGTCAATCAATGTGATCCACCACATCAACAAAAGCAAGACCAAAAACCACATGGTCATATCAATAGATGCAGAGAAAGCCTTTGACAAAATACAACATCCCTTTATGATCAAAACACTACAAAAAGTGGGAATAGATGGAAAATTCCTGAAGATAGTGGAGTCTATATATAGCAAACCTACAGCCAACATCATACTCAGTGGTGAAAAACTGGAAGCATTTCCACTCAGATCAGGTACTAGACAGGGCTGCCCACTATCACCATTATTATTCAACATAGTGTTGGAAGTTCTTGCCATAGCAATCAGGCAGGAGCAAGGAATTCAAGGCATACAGATTGGAAGAGAAGAAGTCAAACTCTCCCTATTTGTAGATAACATGATAGTATACATAGAAAAACCTAAGGAATCCAGCAAGAAGCTTTTGGAAATCATCAGGCAATACAGTAAGGTGTCAGGCTATAAAATTAACATTCAGAAGTCAGTGGCATTCCTCTATGCAAACACTAAGTTAGAATAAATTGAAATCCAGAAATCAGTTCCTTTTTCTATAGCAACAAAAACAATAAAATATCTAGGAGTAAACCTAACCAAAGAAGTGAAAGACTTGTATACTGAAAATTATGAGTCACTACTCAAAGAAATTGAAAAAGACACAAAGAAGTGGAAAGATATTCCATGTTCATGGGTTGGTAGAATTAACATCATCAAAATGAATATATTACCCAGAGCCATCTACAAATTTAATGCTATCCCCATCAAGATCCCAAGCACATTCTTTAGGAGAATAGAAAAAATGCTACAAATGTTTATCTGGGACCAGAAAAGACCTAGAATTGCCAAAACAATCTTGAGAAAAAAGAACAGAACCGGAGGCATCACACTCCCAGATTTCAAACTGTATTATAGGGCCATTGTCATCAAAACTGCTTGGTACTGGAACATGAACAGACACACTGACCAGTGGAATAGAATTGAGAGCCCAGAAATGAGGCCCCATACCTATGGACATCTAATCTTTGACAAAGGGGCCCAGACTATTACATGGGGAAAGCAGAGTCTCTTCAACAAATGGTGTTGGAAACAATGGGTTGAAATATGCAGAAGAATGAAACTGAATCACTGTATTTCACCAAATACAAAAGTAAATTCAAAGTGGATCAAGGACTTTGATGTTAGACCAGAAACTATCAGATACTTAGAGGAAAATATTGGCAGAACTTTTTTCCGCATAAATTTTAAAGACATTTTCAATGAAACGAATCCAATTACAAGGAAGACTAAGGCAAGTATAAACCTATGGGACTACATCAAATTAAAAAGCTTCTTCACAGCAAAAGAAACCACTACCCAAACCAAAAGACCCCTCACAGAATGGGAGAAGATCTTTACATGCCATACATCAGACATGAGTTTAATAACCAACATATATAAAGAGCTTGCCAGACTCAACAACAAGACAACAAATAACCCCATCCAAAAATGGGGGGTGGACTTGGACAGAATATTCACCACAGAAGAGATCCAAAAGGCCAAGAAACACATGAAAAAAATGCTCCAAGTCTCTGATTATCAGAGAAATGCAAATAAAGACAACAATGAGATATCACTTCACTCCTGTGAGAATGTCATACATCAGAAAAGGTAACAGCAGCAAATGCTGGAAAGGGTGTGGGGTCAAAGGAACCCTCCTGCACTGCTGGTGGGAATGTAAATTGGTCCAACCTCTGTGGAGAACAGTCTGGAGAACTCTCAGAAGGCTAGAAATGGACCTACCCTATGACCCTGCAATTCCTCTCCTGGGGATATATCCTAAGGAACCCAACACATCCATCCAAAAAGATCTGTGTACACATATGTTCTTGGCAGCACAATTTGTAATAGCCAAAACCTGGAAGCAACCCAGGTGTCCAACAACAGATGAGTGGCTGAGCAAGTTGTGGTATATATACACAATGGAATACTACTCAGCTGTAAAAAATGGTGACTTCTCCGTTTTCAGCCAATCTTGGATGGACCTTGAAAAAATCATGTTGAGTGAAATAAGTCAGAAACAGAAGGATGAATATGGGATGATCTCACTCTCAGCCCGAAGTTGAAAAACAAGATTAGAAAAGAAAACACAAGTCGAACCTGAAATGAAATTGGAGTATTACACCAAAGTAAAAGACTCTGGGGTGGGTGGGTGGGTGGGGAGAATACAGGTCCATGAAAGATGATAAATGACATAGTGGGGCTGTATTGTTAAATGGGAATCTGGGGAATGTTATGCATGTACAAACTATTGTATTTACTGTTGAATGTAAAACATTAATTCCCCAATAAAGAAATAAATTATTAAAAAAAAAAACAGTGCGGGTCTCAAAACAATGATTATGTAAATAGACCACAGCGTCAAGCAATGCAACAGAAGGGGTCTTAGAAGCAGAATTTAGAAGCAGACCAACAACCAGGACCAGGAGAGCAATGCAGACTAAACGTGGGTGAATATTACAGGAGTGGGGGGGGGAGGAGAATGAAGTGGACTAGGAGGACAGTCATAGGATCTCCAGGTTCTTTGGTGATGGTAGGATGGTACCAGTGCAGGAAAGAGTGGGGACACTGAAGCCTGCTGGGAAGAAAGAGGGGGACCTCCCTCAGTGCGGGGTGGTGGTAGCTATGGTGAATGAGGACTAGGAATGTGGGTCCTCAAGCTGAATTGTCAGGATTTTATGTGGAACAGTGTAGAACAGTGCTGAAGAGGTAGCATAGTGGTTCTGCAAAAGACTTTCTTTTAAAATCTTTTTATATTTATTTTCCCTTTTAAAAAAAATAAATAAAATAAAATAAGAGGACTGCAGAGAAAGGGCAGGGGCGCTGTGGGCTGCAGAAGCGGGTATTACAGAGCTGTCCTCTTACTAGCAATGACAAAGACCAGATGTAGCCAGGTGGTTGAGGAACTGTGATCTGGTAGACACAGTGGATCACTGAAGACTTGAGGATGTAAGACACACATGGTCAGATGCAGAAGTCTCATCTGCATGGTCACCACATGTGTTCAAGGAGAGATGAGTGGACCCAAAGCTGAAAATGTCTGTGGAAAAGAGGGCATGACAGAGAGAATGATAAGTGACTGTCACCCATGTGGCTGGTAGGCCATGTCATCTGACAAGCCAGGGTGCAGAGCACAAAGAAAATAGCTTGACTGAGAGAGTACAGGACTTGGATGCTTTGGACTCCCAATTCAATGATGAGAGCTGAGTGTATTGGAGGGGTCCTCTTCTCTCTCTATCTCTCCCCCCTCCCTCTCTTCTCTCCTTACTCTGAAAAATTGTTTCATTTTTTAAATTATTTATTATTTGATAGGAAAGAGGAAAATTGAGAAGGAAGGAGGATAAAGAGACTGAGAAAAAGACACCTGCAGCCCAGCTTGATCACTACTTAACTTTCTCCCTGGAGGTGGTGACTGGAAGCTTGAACCCAGGTCCTTGCACATGGTAACATACGCACTTAACCAGGCATGCCACCACTGGACTCTGACAGATTATTCATCTGTTGTGGTAGGGAACCTGAATATCTCTCTGGAACATGTTATGCTGGGTGAGTCCAGTGTTTTATCCACTATGCCACCTCCTGACAACTAAGTAAGTGTTTGGGGGTGGGTGGGGAACAACATAGGGGTCATACAAAAGACTTTCATATAAGCCTGAGGTTTCTAGGTTCCAGATTCAATTCTCTGCACCATCATTAGCCAGAACTGAGATGTGTGCTAGTAAAATAAATAACTAGGGCTCCAGACAGTGGCACACCCAGTTAAGTGAACATAGAACTTTGTACAAGGAACATGGTTTGAGCCTCCAGCTTATGACCTGCAGGGGAACATTTCACAAGTGGCAAAGCAGGTCTACAGGTGTCTATCTATCTCCCTCCTTTCCTCTCTTAATTTCTCTGTCCTAGCCAATAAAATTAAAAAAAAAAAAAAAAAAGGCCACCAGGAGCAGTGTATTTGTAGTGCTGGCACCAAGCCCCAGCGATAATCCTGGAAGCAAAATAAATAAGTAGATAAATAAAAAATAAAAAGAGCTAGGGTTTAGAGAAAGAAGGGAGAAAGAAGAAAAATAGTCTGGAACTGTCAAGGCTTTTAATGGTCTTCTGGTCACCCCACCCCAACCAGCTGGCCCTGCTCTGACCTTTTAAAGAACCTACCATTATTCCATCCCCCTTCTCTGCTCACAGAGCCTCTCAATGAACAACAGCATGTCTAGCTCACCAGTTGTCTCTTACAGCCTCCTCTGCACCTAAGGCCATGTGTCATAGCTTCATCCCATAAAGCACAAGCAGAGGGCTGGCAGACTAGCTCACCTGGGAGGGTGCTTGCATTATCATACAAGTGACACAGGTTCAAGCCCAGCCCCCACTGCACTGGAGGAAGCTTTGGTGCTGTGGCCTCTTTCACCCTTTCCCTCTGTCTCTTGTCTCTTTTAAAAAGTCAGCCTGGAGCAGTGAAGCCCTGGTGATAACAAGAAAAAAGTACAGGTAGGAAATTCTAATGAGGGCTCCTGAGAGCAAGAGCTCATAATGCAGGGGTCTGTCCTCTGCTCTCCTTCTTGTCTGGAACCCTTGGAGACATTACAGACAGCCCAGGCCAGCCCTGGGCTCCCTACTTTCACAATTCTTCTGTAGGGGAAGAAGAAGAAAAAAAGGGTTGACTTCTGTTGGCCAAAGTGGTTCCAATTTCCTCATCTATGTAGCCAAGTCTGGCCCTGGTGATCAGGCTCTCAGCTCAGTGCTCCCTGCTGAGAATGGCCCAATTGTCCTAGAGAGATGCCCAGGTCTCAGTGACAGGTCTTCCCTCCGTCCACAAAGCAGCTCCTCTCTGCACCACTCCACCATCATCCCCATCCCTGCCCTTCAGACTCCAAAAGGACTGGACTGTGCTCTCAAGTCCATCGCCTGTCACTAACAGCCAGAACTAGGCTGTGCTGATAACAAACAACTCCACTTACAATAAGTACCCCAGGATGGAAAGCTTTGAATGAAAAACCTGGGAGGAGGCACAGTGGATAAGGCATTGGACTCTCAAGCCTGAGGTCCTGAGTTCAATCCCAGGCCTTGAATGTACCACAGTGATGCTCTGGTTCTCTCATGTTAATAAATTAAATCTTAAAAAAGTCTATGGGCCGGGTGGTAGCGCAGCAGGTTAGGTGCACGTGGCATGAAGCACAAGGACCAGCAGAAGGATCTCAGTTCAAGCTCCTGGCCCCCACCTGCAGTGGGGTTACTTCACAAGCAGGGAAGCAGGTCTACAAGTGTCTATCTTTCTCTCCCCGTCTTCCCCTTCTCTCTCGAATTCTCTTTGTCCTATCCGACAACAATAATAATAGCAACAACAACAAGGGCAACAAAAATGGGAAAAATGGCCTCCAGGAGCAGTGGATTCGAAGTGCAGGCACCAAGCCCCTGCAATAACCCTGGAGGCAAAAAAAAAAAAAACCTCAAATGAGTCATCATGCCCATCCTCTCAGCTGAGCTCCACAGAGAGAAAGCAGAGCAGCCCATGCTGGATGCCTACCGCTAGCTCCTGGGGCTTCAGGGCACCCTCCGGGATCCTCCTAGAGAAGCTCTTGGTGTTCACATATAGCTTCCGTTTGTGGAAGAGCTTTCCATTCAGCTGCTGGATGGCGAGTGCCACGTTCTGCATGGAGCCCAGGTCCACAAAGGCAAAGCTGCAGGGGAGGGAGAGAGGGAGTGCAACTCAGAGTCCCTGGGAAAAGCAGAGCAGGGAGCTGGGGGATTACTCTGTGCTGCCTGAACATCAGTGTGATGGCCAGAAGGAATGTTTCCAGAATTCAACCCAAGCCACATTGGGCTCTGAGCATGAGCTGGGCATCAGGAGAGACTGCCCCGGGCACGTGGACAAGTGCTGAGTCTTGCCATGTAACTTGTCCCATCCCCAAATTCAAAGCCTGAACACAGAGAGGATGGACAATCTGGCTACAATCTGCAGGGGCAACCCAGAACAAGGACACAAGCCAAGCCACTCCAGGTTTCTATGCAGCCACACCCAAGCTCACTTAGCAGACCGGGGCCACCCAGACAGAGCCTGGTGTGTGTCTGTGGACATGGGTGAGGTGAGGGGGCTGCAGTCACCGCTTCAGCACAAGGGGCCTGGAAGAGGAAAGGAAGTGCCTCTGGGGAGATGGAGGCAGCCCCAGCCTTACCACTTGCAGCCATTCTGAACTCGGTGTACGTGAAGTGGGTTAAAGTCCTTCAGCAGGCTCAGGATTTCCTCCTGCAGGGCCAGGGTTCAAGGAAGAGATGGGGATACCACTTACACCCATCCCCAAGGGCTGGATCCTCCGCCCCCACCAGGAGGCCCATCTAGTCAGGTGAATGCCCTGAAGGAGACTCTTAGTAAGCACAGCTGGTGGCACTCAAACCAGGTTCTGCACCCTGGGATAGCCACCACCCAAGGGTGAGACACTACCAGGAGGAGTGCAGATGGGAGGACATAGTCTCACTCAGAACCACAGAAAGGAGGTAATCAGTTCAGGCTCCCAGGAGGAAGTGTTTCTCTCTCTCTCTCTCTCTCTCTCTCTCTCTCTCTCTTTCTCTCTCTCTCTCTCACTGATAAATGAGAAGGGGGGACCAAAGCAATACTCTGGCATGTGTGATGCTGGGACCCGGCAGTACTGGAATCTTCCCCTCCCAGGCTAGTCCCCATCTGTCTCCCAAGAAGGTTCCAGTCGCATGCTGGCTTGGGTGCCTCTGTCCCCAAACACACAGGCACTCCTTGCATTGACATTAGTAATCCTGCTCTTTTCTGCCCAACTTCTAGAAAGAGCCAATGCTTTAGGGGTCAGGTGATGGCCCGTTACACAAGCACATGTTACAATGCTTAAGGACCCAGGTTCAAGGCCCCATTCCCCACCTGCAAGGGGGAAACAGTGAATCAGTGCTGCAGTTGTCTCTCTCCCTATCTCTTCCTACCCTCTCCATTGCTGTCTCTTACCAAAAAGAAAAAGAAAAAGAAAAACTGCTGGGAGATTCATATTGAAGGCAATGAGCCACAGCAGTAACTCTGGAGGCAATGCAAAATTAATAAAAAGGGGGCTGGGTGGTGGCACATCCCGTTAAGTGCACATAGTATGAAGCACGAGGAATCCTGGTTTGAGCCCCCAGATCCCCACCTGCAGGGCAGGCCACTTCACAAGTAATTAAACAGGTCTGCAGGTGTCTATCTCTCTCCCTATTTTCTCCTTCCCTCTTACTTTATCTCTGTCCTATCCAAATAATTAAAAAAAAAAAAACCTGCCACAGGAGCAGTGGATTCATAATGCAGGCACCAAGCCCCAGCAATAACCCTGGAGGCAAAATAATAATAATAATTAATAATGAAAAAAAACAATACTTTGTTTCCCCTCAGCCCCCCCCTCCTGACCAGCGTTTCTTCCACCCCACTGAAAGCACACTCTGGCAGGCCTTCACTGCGCCCCCTCCTCATAATGGAAGCTGTTCAGGCCTCTGACATCCAGCTCCTGTTCTCCTCTCCCTCTCTTCCCTACTCCCTCCCTCAGTGCCCACCAACAATAGCACAGCTCAACTCCAATTCCACACCTTCACTGAACACCAGTTTCTCTCCAGACAACTGTTTCAGAAAAGTGTGTGTTTATACCCTCTTCTTTTTTTTTTTTTTTAATGTTGGTTATTAAACCCTTTTTTTTTTTAATTTAAGAAAGGATTAATTAACAAAACCATAGGGTAGGAGGGGTACAACCCCACACAATTCCCACCGCCCAATCTCCATATCCCACCCCCTCCCCCGATAGCTTTCCCATTCTCTGTCCCTCTGGGAGCATGGACCCAGAGTCATTGTGGGTTGCAGAAGATAGAAGGTCTGGCTTCTGTAATTGCTTCCTCGCTGAACATGGGCGTTGACTGGTCGGTCCATACTCCCAGTCTGCCTCTCTCTTTCCCTAGTAGGGTGGGTCTCTGGGGAAGCTGAGCTCCAGGACACATTTATACCCTCTTCTTTTAAAAGCAGCTTTTACTCCCATTTCAAAGTCATTCTGTCAGCTTAGGAAGAGAGAGATGTTGTATAGCTCTGTCTTCATGTTTATAGCACATTCCGCTTCAAACATTCTAATTTGTTCTACCTTTAAATATTTAATGTTTAGTACATGAAGAAGCTGAGCAACAAGCAATGTCTGAGAACCAGCACAGTGTGCTCAGAATTTCAGTTTACAGTGTTTTTGTAAATCTCTGTCCTTCTACTCCAGAGGACTCTGTGAAGGACACATGAACACAAGACAAGGAGCAGAGAGGCTAATCCATCAGATTATCCAGCCAACTTCGGAGTCAGGATTCCAGTTCAGAGCCTCGTAACTTTAAGTTCTTCTATTTCCCCGTAACATAAGGCAAAATCATTGCTTCTCTTCAGCTTCGGCCACTACTGAAATAAAACGGGACACTGATGTTTTTATATCTCACAAAGGAGGAGCTGGGAAACCACAACCGTGGCTAAATCTAGCCCACCGCCTTTTTTTAATTATTATTTTAAAAAGGAGACATTGGGAGTCGGGCGGTAGCACAGCGGGTTAAGCGCAGGTGGTGCTAAGCACAAGGACCAGTGTAAGGATCCCGGTTCGAGCCCCTGGCTCCCCACCTGCAGGGGAATCGCTTCACAAGTGGTGAAACAGGACTGCAGGTGTCTATCTTTCTCTCCCCTTCGTCTTCTCCTCCTCTCTCCATTTCTCTCTGTCCTATCCAACAACAACGAGATCAACAACAACTACAACAATAAAACAACAAGGGCAACAAAAGGGAATAAATAAATAAATATTTTTTAAAAAGGAGACATTAACAAAATTTTTTAATTAAAGTTCTATTGGGAGTCATACATACTTTTAAAGGTGATTTCTTTCTTTCTTTATTTTCCCTTTTGTTGCCCTTTTAATTGTTGTTGTAGTTACTGTTGTTGTTGTTATAGATGTTGTTGTTGTTGGGATAGGACAGAGAGAAATGGAGAGAGGAGGGAGACAGGGGGAGAGAAAGACAGACACCTGCAGACCTGCTTCACTGCCTGTGAAGCACCGCTGGGGGTTTGAACTGGGATCCTCATGCCGGTTCTCGTTATGGTGATTTTTAAAATATATTTATTTGCTGAAAAGAGACAGAAAGAAATTAAGGGGAAGGGAAGAGAGAAAGAGAGAGATACATGAAGTAGTGCTCCACACGTGTGAAGCTTCCCCTCTGCAGATGGGGACCAGTGACTTGAACCAAGAACCTTAAGCATTGTAACATGGTACTCTCAACTAGGTGTGCCACTGCCTGGTCCCCAGGATAGTCACACACATTCTTTTTATCATCTACAGCTTCATTCATGTGGTAACAGTGGAGCTGAGGGGATGCATTGGATCGACCTTCTCGTGGTGCATCCCGTGAGTACCCATTTATTGGGGAAACTGACGATCTTTCCAAGCCGACTGAATCCACATGGATCCCAGTCACTTTCAAAGCCAGCAACAAGCAGACATCAGGCTCAACCTGACGCTGTTGACTGGCTACGGAAGAAGGGCAAATGCTAGAAGAAGAAGTGGAGCTGAGTATGTGTGATGGAGGCACATGAACTATAAAACATAAAATACTTAGTGGCGGAGTTCAGGTGGTAGCGCAGTGGGTTAAGCACATGTGGCGCAAAGTACAAGGACCCACGGAAATATCCCAGTTGGAGCCCCCGCTCCCCACCTGCAGGGGTCTCCTCACAAGCAATGAAGCAGGTCTGCAGGTGTCTTATCTTTCTCTCCCCATCTTCCCCTGCTCTCTCCACATCTTTCTGTCCTATCCAACAATATCAATGGCAACAATAACACTAACAAGGGCAACAAAATGGGGAAAAAATGGCCTCCAGGAGCAGTGGATTTGTAGTGCGGGCACCAAGCCTCAGAAACAACCCTGGAGGCAAAAAAAACTTAGTGGCCGGGCAGTGATACACTCAGTTGAGCACATGTTACCACGTGCAAGGGCCAGAGTTCAAGTCTCTAGTCCCCACCTGCAGGAGGAAGCTTCATGAGCAGTTAAGTAGTGCTGCAGGTGTCTCTCCCTCCCTTTCTATCTCCCCCTTCCCTCTTATTTCTTAAGTACCATCTTTTTTTTTTTCTTCCTTATGTTTCTTTGCCACCAGGGTTGTCTCTTGGGCTTGGTGCTGGCACTACAAATCCACCACTGCTGGCAGCCATTTTTCCTCCCTCCCTCCCTTCCTTCTCTTTCCCTCTTTTCTACTTTATTTGGTAAGATAAAGAGAAGTTGAGAGAGGATGGAGAAATAGGGAGAAAGACCTGTAGACCTGCTTCGCCCACTCATGAAGCATCCTCCCCTGCAGCTGAGGAGCAGGGGCTCAAACTCAGGTCATTGCGAATGGCGATAACATGTGCGGAACTGATGCACTACCACCCAGCCTCCAACTTCACTTTTTGATAGAAGATGAGCGCAAGAGAGTTAACAGGGGGAGAAGTACAAAAATGAGAGACACCACAGCACTGCTCATGAAGCTTCCCCCTTGTAGGCAATGCAATGTGGTGACCCAGGCTTGAATCTGGGCCCTTGCATGTGGCAATGTGTGCACTCTACCAGATGAGTCACCTGCTAGCCCTCAAGTATTTAACAGTCTTAATCCCATACCCTACTCCTGCCACTGTCCTGCTTCCCTTCTTTGTGACAAAAGTCCTGGAACAGGCTGCTCTCACTTCCTCATTCACTCAACCAGCTCTTAAGTACCTGCTCTGTGCTAGAAAGTGACTTACATCCCCAAAGAGCAAAGTAGAGAAACTCACCTCTCCTGGGGTTTATTGCTTTTGAGGGGTGAGGGAGATATAAGCTGAATAAGCACTCTGCATGTTAAGTCCCACAGTGACAGCATGAAGGAGACAGAGGGGCATCATTGGGGGGGGGGGGCAATAACTTGGTTGGGGGTGGCTGGGCAGGCACTCAGATGAAAAGGTGGCATTTGTTGTGTACAGCTGCCCTTCCCAGGGGACAGGGAGCTTTCTGAGCTGGACATTAATGACATGCCTAAGGTCCAAGGGGGTTCCTGGAGCTGCCCCATTGAGCCTAGACTAAGAGGATCAAGGGCTGGAGGGGAAGGCACTAAGAGGAGCAGAGCAACGACCCTGTAAGAGGCGACTTTGCTGGAAATCGCTTGGATTCTGGATCTGTCCAACCTCGGCTAGAAAAAAATACCCAACAGCCATGAAAACAGAACTCACAGTGACCCACACACACACCCAAGAGCATTCTCTACCACCATCTACTGCCATCTGCCTCTCCACCTCATTCACCAGAGTATTTTTTTGGAAGGGGGTAGGGCTTTTTTAAAGACAGAACCAGAGGCAGAGAGAATTAAGGAGAGCATAGCACTGAAGCTTCCTTCCCTCAACGTGATAGGGGTTGGGTTTGACCTGTATTACCAGAGCTGTTGCTGCTTCTTTTTTTAAATATTTATTTATTTCCTTTTATTGCCCTTGTTTTATTGTTGTAGTTATTTTTAAAATTTCTTTATTGGGGAATTAATGTTTTACATTCAACAGTAAATACAATAGTTTGTACATGCATGACATTTCTCAGTTTTCCATATAACAATACAACCCCCACTACGTCCTCTGTCATCCTTTTTGGACCTGTATTCTCCCTCCCACCCACCCCAGAGTCTTTTCCTTTCATGCGATACGCCAATTCTAGTTCAGGTTCTACTTGTGTTTTCTTTTCTGATCTTGTTTTTCAACTTCTGCCTCAGAGTGAGATCATCCCATATTCATCCTTCTGTTTCTGACTCATTTCACCTAACATGAATTTTTCAAGGTCCATCCAAGATCGGCTGAAAATGGTGAAGTCACCATTTTTTATAGCTGAGTAGTATTCCATTGTGTATACTACCACAATTTGCTCAGCCACTCATCTGTTGTTGGGCACCTGGGTTGCTTCCAGGTTTTGGCTATTACAAATTGTGCTGCCAAGAACATATGTGTATACAGATCTTTTTGGATGGGTGTGTTGGGTTCCTTAGAATATATCCCCAGGAGAGGAATTGCAGGGTCATAGGGTAGGTCCATTTCTAGCCTTCTGAGAGTTCTCCAGACTGTTCTCCACAGAGGTTGGACCAATTTATATTCCCACCAGCAGTGCAGGAGGGTTCCTTTGACCCCACACCCTCTCCAGCATGTGCTGCTGTTACATTTCTGATATATGACATTCTCACAGGAGTGAGGTGATATCTCATTGTTGTCTTTATTTGCATTTCTCTGACAATCAAAGACGTGGAACATTTTTTCATGTGTTTCTCAGCATTTTTGATCTCTTCTGTGGTAAATATTCTGTCCATGTCCTCTCCCCATTTTTGGATGGGGTTGTTTTCTTGTGGTTGAGTTTGGCAAGCTATTTATTTTGGTTATTAGCCTCTTTTCTGATGTATGGCATGTAAAGATCTTCTCCCATTCTGTGAGGAGTCTCTTTTGGGTAGTGGTCTCTTTTGCTGTGCAGAAGCTTTTTAATTTGATATAGTCCCATAAGTTTATACTTGCCTTAGTCTTGTAATTGGATTTGTTTCATTGAAGATGTGTTTAAAATGTATGCGGAAAAGAGTTCTGCCAATACTTTCCTCTAAGTATCTGACAGTTTCTGGTCTAATATCCAAGTTCCTGATCCACTTGGAATTTACTTTTGTGTTTGGTGAAATATAGTGATTCAGTTTCATTCTTCTGTATGTTTCAACCCATTTTTTCCAACACCATTTGTTGAAGAGAATCTGTTTTCCCCATGTAATAGTCTGGGCCCCTTTGTCAAAGATTAGATGTCCATAGGTGTGGGGGCTTACATTTGGGCTCTCAATTCTATTCCACTGGTCAGTGTGTCTATTCATGTTTCAGTACCAAGCAGTTTTGATGACAATAGCCCTATATAACAATTTGAGATCTGGGAGTGTGATGCCTCCAATTCTGTTCTTTCTTCTAAAGATTGTTTTGGCAGTTCTAGGTCTTTTATGGATCCAGATAGACATTTGTAGCATTTGTTCTACTCTCCTGAAAAATGTGGTTGGGATCTTGATGGGAATAGCATTAAATTTGTAGATGGCTCTGGGTAGTATATTCATTTTGATGATGCTAATTCTTCCAACCCATGAACATGGAATATCTTTCCACTTCTTGTGTCTTTTTCAGTTTCCTTGAGTAGTGACTCATAATTTTCAGTATACAGTCTTTCACTTCTTCGGTTAGGTTTACTCCTAGATATTTTATTGTTTTTGTTGCTATAGTAAAAGGAATTGATTTCTGGATTTCAATTTCTTCTAGCTTAGTGTTTGCATAGAGGAATGCCACTGACTTCTGAATGTTAATTTTATAGCCTGACACCTTACTGTATTGCCTGATGATTTCCAAAAGCTTCTTGCTGGATTCCTTAGGTTTTTCTATGTATACTATCATGTTATCTGCAAATAGGGAGAGTTTGACTTCTTCTCTCCCAATCTGTATCCCTTTAGTTCCTTGCTCCTGCCTGATTGCTATGGCAAGAACTTCCAACACTATGTTGAATAATAATGGTGATAGTGGGCAGCCCTGTCTAGTACCTGATCTGAGTGGAAATGCTTCCAGTTTTTCACCACTGAGTATGATGTTGGCTGTAGGTTTGCTATATATAGACTCCACTATCTTCAGGAATTTTCCATCTATTCCCATTTTTTGTAGTGTTTTGATCATAAAGGGATGTTGTATTTTGTCAAAGGCTTTCTCTGCATCTATTGATATGACCATGTGGTTTTTGGTCTTGCTTTTGTTGATGTGGTAGATCATGTTGATTGATTTACATATATTAAACCAACCTTGCATGCCTGGGATAAACCTCACTTGGTCATGATGAACAATCTTTTTGATATATTGCTGTATCCGGTTGGCTAGAATTTTGTTCAATATCTTCGCATCTATGTTCATCAGAGATATTGGTCTGTAGTTTTCTTTTTTGGTTGTGCCCCTGCCAACTTTTGGTATCAGAGTGATGCTGGCTTCACAGAAGCTGGCAGGGAGTATTCCAGTGTCTTCAATCTTCTGGAAGACTTTTGAAAGTAGAGGTATTAGTTCTTCTTTGAAAGTTTTGTAGAATTCATTTGTAAAACCATCTGGCCCAGGATTTTTATTTTGGTGAAGATTTTTGATAACTGTTTGAATATCATTAGCTGTAATGGGTCTGTTCATGTTATCTACTTCCTCTTTACTTAGTTTTGGAAGTTGGTAGGTATCTAGGAAATCATTCATTTCTTCCAGGTTCTCTAGCTTGGTGGCATATAATTGTTCATAGAAGCCTTGCATGATATGTTGAATTTCTGCTGTGTCTGTTGTGATATCTCCTCTTTCATTTACTATCCGATTTATTTGGGTCTTCTCCCTTTTTTGTTTTGTGAGTCTGGCTAAAGGCTTGTCAATTTTGTTCACTCTTTCGAAGAATCAACATTTACTTTTGTTGATCTTGTGTGTGGTTTTCTTATTTTCAATGTTATTGATTTCTTCCCTAGTTTTAGTGATTTCTGTCCTCCTGGTTGCTTTAGGGTTCCTTTGTTGTTCTTCTTCTAGGTCTTTAAGATGTGCAATCAGGCTGTTTATTTGTGCTTTTTCTTGTTTCTTAATGTGTGCTTGTATGGCTATGAACTTCCCTCTCAGTACTGCCTTAGCTATGTCCCAAATATTTTTATAGTTTGTGTCTTCATTTTCATTGAACACTCGAAACATTTTGATTTCTTCCTTGATTTCCTCTTTGACCCAGTAGTTGTTAAGAAGTGTACTGTTGAGCTTCCACATTTTGGGACCCTTACTAATCTTTTGTTGATTGTTATCCATTAGTTTCATTCCACTGTGGTCTGAGAAGATGCTAGGGATGATTTCAATGCTCTTGAATTTGCTGATTATGTCTTTGTGGCCTAACATATGGTCTATCCTTGAGAATGACCCATGTGGACTTGAGTAAAATGTGTATTCCAGTTTCTTGGGATGAATGACTCTGAAAATGTCCAATAGTTCTAGTTTATCTATCTCCTCATTTAGCTCCCTCATGTCTTTATTGATTTTCTGCCTGGAAGATCTGTCAAATTGAAAGAGTGGGGTGTTGAAGTCCCCTATATGACTGTGTTGCTGTTAATATACTGCTGTAGCTCTTTCAGAAGATGTTTGATCTATTTAGATGGCTTCTCATTGGGTGCATAGATGTTAATAATTATTAAGTCCTCTTGATTGACTGATCCTCTGTGCATTAAGTAGTACCCATCCCCATCTAACTTTATTGATTTTAAAATCTACCGTGTCAGATATGAGAATAGCTGTTCCTGCCCTTTTTTTGTGCCTATATGATAGTTTTCCATCCTTTTAATTTGAGTCTGTGTTTGTCTTGTTGAGTTAGGTGGTTTCCTGTAGACAGCATTTAGTTGTGTTGTGTTTTCTGATCCATCTTCCTACTCTATGCCTTTTAATAGGTGAATTCAGGCCATTGACATTTATTGATATCAAAGACTGAAGGTATTTTAATGCCATTCTTGTAGATTTTTAGAGTGTTCTGATAGATGGCATATTTATGGTCGTCTGACTGTTTATAGGAGACTTGTCAGAATTTCTTTCAGGGCAGGCTTGGTGATAGTTAATTCTTTCAGCTGTTGCTTGTCTGAGAAGGTTTTGATACCTCCATCTAATCTGAATGACAGTCTAGCAGGATACAGTAGTCTTGGTTGAAAGCCTTTCTCACTGAGCACTCGATAGATATCTTGCCATTCTCTTCTGGCTTGTAGTGTTTGTGTGGAGAAGTCTGCTGCTAATCTTATGGGTTTTCCTCTATAGGTGATTCTTTTTCTCTTGCAGCCTTCAGGATCCTTTCTTTATCCTTATTCCTTTCCATTCTAAATATGATGTGTCTTTAAGTCTGGGGTTAATTCTGTTTGGGACTCTCTGGGCTTCTTGAACCTTTATATCTTTTATGTTGTCTAGATTCGGGAAATTCTCAGCTATTATGTCCTGAAAAATGCTTTCTTCCCCTCCCTCTCCTTCTTCCTCTGGTAAGCCAATAATGTGTATATTATTTCTTCTGAAGTCATCCCATAGGTCTCTGTTGTTTTTTCAGAATCTCTTAATCTCTTTTTAAGATCTCTTACTTCTTTTTTAGTTGTCTCTAATATGTCCTTGATCTTGCTAATTCTGTCTTCAGCCTCATTGATTCTATTCTCTTTCCCCTCTACTGTTTTTTGGAGTTCATCTATTTTGTTACCCTGTTCTGATAGTGTTTTAGCTTCTTCAGTTAGTTGTGTTCTTAGCTCAACTATTTCAGCTTTCAACTCTCTAATAACCTTGAGATAATTAGTGTTTTCTTCCAGAGTTTCATTGTTTCTGCATTTCTGATGACACTTCTTCAAACTCTTTACTCACTCCTGTGATTATTTCCTTAACTAGTGTTTGGATGTTGACCTCACTATTTTGTAGTTCAACCTTTGGGGGGCTTTCAGCTAGACTCTTGTCCTGGTTCATTTCTCCAATATTTCTTCTTGTTGGTTTAACCATTTTATATAGTATGTTATGAGGTCCCTTTCTCAGTACTTTTCAAATTACTGATCATTGTTGCCTGTATTGGCTTGTGTCTAAGTAAGGTAGTTAAAGGGTTCACAGCTGTGGAAACTGACAATGGTTTCTATAGTATTTTAATCCCTGAATTGGAGCATAGTGCCTTAAAAGCCTCTTGTTCTTTTTCTTCCCTGTAGGATATGGGAGCCTGAGGGCTTTTAAACTATAAGTAGGCTTCTTAGCTTAATCATTGACTCCTGACCAAGAGATAAAGCAGGGTGCGGCAGCGATAATCCAGTAGTTACGCAAAAAGACTCTCAAAGCCCCACCACTAGGCCACTAAGGTAGAGATCTTCTCCTGAGTTTCCTTATTAGTTATCTGTCCCCTGGTGTCAGCACAGGGCCTCCCCCCTGCTGCTCCAGTTTTTGAAGGCAGCAGCAATGGAGATTCACAGTTGCATTAGGTGAGTCTTAGGGAAGTCCTCTCTTCCCTTCAGCCGTCCCTTTGTTTTTGAAAGAGACTGGAGGCGGTGTCTTCAACTGGCAAACTGCCAGGCTGTTAGCAGCCACTCAATCTCTCCCTAGGCTTCTCTGTCCACAAGCCACACGTGTTTGCACTCACCGGTGATTTGGTGGGCTCCCAAAGTTGTTCCAGTCCTGTCTTGTTTCAGTCCCAGGTGGTCTTCTTTGGTATTCCTAGTTGACCCGGGAGAGGAGAGAAACACAGTTGCTGCTGCTCCATAGCTCCGCCTCCCTATTGTTGTAGTTGTTGTTGTTATTGATGTCATTGTTGGATAGGACAGAGAGAAATGGAGAGAGGAGGGGAAGACAGAGAGGGGAAGAGGAAGACAGACAACTGCAGACCTGCTTCACCGTCTACCAGGCGAACCCCCTGTAGGTGGGGAGCCGGGGCTCGCACGGGGATCCTTCAGCTAGTCCTTGCACTTTGCGCCACTTGCGCTTAACCTGCTGCGCTACTGCCCAATTCCCCTGCTGCTTCTTTTATGAATATACTTGATATTAGATAGAAACAAGAGAGAAATTGAGAGAAGAGGGATAATGGTGGGGGAGAGAGAGACATAAACCTGCAGCACTGTTTCACCAGTCATGAAGCTTACCCCACACAGGTGGCGACTGGAGGCTTAAAGCTGGGTCCTTGCACATGGTGACATGCGCTATCAACCAGGTGTGCCACCGTCCAACCCCTTCTTCAAGTAAGTCCCAGGCAGAGCAGCATCTCATCCTTCAATGTTTGGAAAAGGCCTCACATGTAAACACAAATCACCATGCAACAGTGCACACAATGCCATGGAAAGGGAATAATTTCTTGTTGTCAACTAACTAGCAGCCTCACCAACTAACTAGCAGTCTCAAAAAACAAAAAAACAAAACAACAAAAAACACTTTCAGGATTTGTGTACTTGGGACCCAAACAAGGTCTCCTCATTATAGCTGGAAAAAAAAAAAATCGAACTGAGGCAATGAAATTGCCTCACTCACACACTTACAGAGAGACAGAGAGAGAGAGAGAGAGAGAGAGAGAGAGAGAAAGAAAGATGGAGAGGAAGAGCGAGAGAGGATTCCCTAACATTTCCATGAGTTGACTTATTGTAGAACTTGGGTCAGCCATCCTGTATACAAGGATACAACAGCTGTCTGGTAGTAGTCTACTTGCTCTTTTACCCCAACTTCTTTTATTTTTTGTGATGATTTTTTATTTGTTTTTATTGCCACCAGGGTTACTGCTGGGGTTCAGTGCCTCCAAGACAAATTCACTGCTCCTGGCAGCTATTTTTTCCTTTTTTAACTTATTTTTTATTTGATAGGACAGAATGAAACTGATAGGGGAAGGAGAGAGAGAAATAGAGACAGACAGACAGATAGATAGATAGATAGACTGACAGATAGATAAGACAGATAGATAGATGTATAGCACTGCTTCACTCCTCATGAAGCTTGCCCCCTGCAGATGGGAAGCTGGAGCTTGAACCCAGATGCTTGCACCATCCAACCATTAATCCACCACCCCTCCCCCTCACCAAAAAAAAAAAAATAGCAACTGGAAAACCATCTAGCCACTTATTCCTCCCCACCAACACCACCACCAACAAAATCTTTCAATATTCCATATGCAGAATCCACTGAGCTCTGAGGGCCACAATGAAACAAGCATTTTACTATTATTCACAAAATACTCGTGATTCAGTCATTTCTTCTGCATTTATGAGCTAGATGTCACTCTAGAAAAGAATTTTCTCTCACCCACAGGATTATCTTTTTAGCAAGGCAGAGTAAATAATTCTTTCATTTTAATTAACAAGGTTTTTTTTTTTCTTAGAGAGAGAGAGGGTAAGAGAGAGACTATAGCACCAAAGCTTCCTTCAATGCAGTAGAAGCAGGGTTTGAACCTGGGTCACTCATATGACAAAGAAGAGTACTAGCCAAGGGAACTAGTTCATTGGCCCTAATTATAAAGTTTTATACTAGTGAACTATGGTTCACATGCTATGTTCAATTGTGTCTACTAAATTTCACTCCTTTCTCCTTTCTTATACCATCTTTATAAATCAATTCTTTTTTTTTAACCACCAATTTTAATCTAGTGTTATCTCTTCTTCACTTCTAATATCTTCTTTGGAAACTTTCAAGAATAAACAGAAAGCAGTATACCAGATCTTGCGATACTTGTCATTCAGCCTCCACAATTCCAATTCCAGACAGATCCTGTCCCTGGTACTCTGAAACAAATCTCCAATACCTCATCACCCCACCTACAAATGTCCCAGTACATGACTCTGTTGGTATGCTTCTAATTCTGCTTCTAAAAACCCCTTCTGTTTCATTGGTTTAATACCCCCTGCTTAACACTGTATTCAATTTACATAACCACTCTATTCTATTTACATAACCACTGCAGGGCATTGTTTTAATCCCCACTGGTTCATGATGTGTTTCTGCTCTGCCCCCTCTCGTAGTACACCCTGATTTGCACCAGTCACTTTTCGCTCCACCCTCTCTATGTCACATCCTGTTTCCACCCTACTTGGCCAGTATATATAAGGACAGAATAGTTCTCAAATATAGTAGTTAGTTTTAGTCTAGCTCGGCTTAGATTCTGCTGCGTCCTGCATGAATAAAGAGATACTGCCTCAACCATGAGTCCCTGGTCGTCTGTCTCCGCTCGCGAAGCTAGTCTGACAGACTCCAGGTATCCTGCTCTGGAAAAAACTTTCCCCATCTGTTCAGTGAAAGCACAGTGGCCTTTGGTTCAGGTCCCAGACCCTTATCTGCTGAGGAGAAGTTTGAGGAGGAGTGGAGCAATGTTGCAGGTGTCTCCCCTCCTCTCATTCCTCCTATGTCTCTCTCACCCTAGATCAAAAATAATAAAAGAGGAGGGAAAAGGGGGAAAGCTGCAGGCTCTGGTCTCTAATAATAGCCATGGTGACAAAATAGATATATACACAAATAACTAAGTCAGGAATGTGTTAATTCCATAGGTCATACTTCTCTTCTTCAATCTGGACTTCATATGCATTTATTATGGAAGACTTATACTACTTTGTAAGTATGTCAAGTTTGTGGCTCTGATCTTCCAATTTAGGTAGATTTTGACTACAGGTCTGTGACCAGGGAGGTGGCTTGGCAGGCACAGAACAGGGTTGCAAGCATGAAGCTGCAGGTTCAATCCCCAGCACCACAGAGCAGGGCTCTGTTCTCTTTTATTAGATAAATTAACATCTTGATTTTATAAGTTAAAAACTAGGACAATGGGAGTTGGGTGGTAGCGCAGCGGGTTAAGCGCATATGGCACAAAACACAAGGACTGGCATAAGGATCCCGGTTCAAGCCCCCAGCTCCCCACCTGCAGGGGAGTCGCTTCACAGGCAGTGAAGCAGATCTGCAGGTATCTATCTTTCTCTCCCCGTCTTCCCCTCCTCTCTCCATTTCTCTCTGTCCTATCCAATGATGATATCAATAACAACAACAATAGTAACTACAACAACAATAAAAAGATAAGGACAACAAAAGGGAAAATAAATAAAAATTTTTAAAAAACATTAAAAAAAAAACTGGGACAGCAAGATAGCTCACCTGGAGGGCACTGGCCTTGCCTTGCACATGACCCAGATTTGAGGCCCTCATCCTCACCATGTACACCACATGGGAGTAGCATGGTGCTACCTCTCCCCTCTGGCCCTCTGCAAAAGTCAACCCAAAGAGGTGAAGGGCCAGAAACAAAATGAGAAAACAAAGCATAACAAATGTTCATTTACATAGTCTTAAACACATGATCAACTCAGTAAGCTGGTTCATTTCCCAGTGTGATGGGTGTCCCCTTCCAGCTGAGACTTAAAAGCTCCCCTCCAACCCAAGGATCCACAGTTGGACTCTACACCAAGATCCCTCACTGATAAGAAGCCACCTTGCGGGAGTCGGGCGGTGGCGCAGTGGGTTAAGCGCATGTGGCGCAAAGCACAGGGACTGGCGTAAGGATCCCGGTTCGAGGCCCCGGCTCCCCACCTGCAGGGGAGTTGCTTCATGGGCGGTGAAGCAGGTCTGCAGGTGTCTATCTTTCTCTCCCCTCTCTCTCTGTCTTCCCCTCCTCTCTCCATTTCTCTCTGTCCTATCCAACAACAAAGCAACGTCAACAATGGCAATAATAACCGCAACAAGGCTGCAACAACTAGGGCAACAAAAAGGAGGAAAAATGGCCTCCAGGAGCGGTGGATTCATGGTGCAGGCACCGAGCCCAGCAATAGCCCTGGAGGAAGAAAAAAAAAAAAAAAAAAAGAAGCCACCTTGCCTATGAACCTCCTTTCAAAGTGGGGCAAGGAGGAGCATGCCCAGGCACCAGGTGGTGGTGTACCTGGTTGAACACACATAGTACTAAGCTCAAGGACCCAGGTTTGAGACCACGGTCCCCACCTGTAGGGGGAAGCTTCACAAACTGTGGAGCAGGGCTACAGGTGTCTCTCTGTCTCTCTGTCTCCCCCTTCTCTCACTTTCTGGCTGTCTCTATCAAATAAAGGTAATAATAAACAATTAAAATAGAAAAAAAAAAAAAAAGGAGCACAACCAGCCAGCCAGACTCACAGGGAACAGCCTGTGCCGGGACTGGGAAAGCCCAAACACATGACAAATGCTGGTCACCCCCATTCCCACCCTGTGGCTGCTGGCACAATCACAGAACTGGTAAGAAAAGAGTGTCACCAATAGGTGACTGAGTGGACAGAGGGACCAAGGTGCTAAGACACAGGAGTACCTCAGAGCTGTCCAGGGGAAGGTTGCCCACGTATATCTCTGTCTCTCGATTCTTGATTCCTAATAAGGGGGGAAAAACAGATAAAAAGGCAGGAACCAGGGTAGCAGACTCTGGGATATTAAAACACATAAGTGCCATACTCTTTGCTATTAAAGCATACACACTGCCAACATCCCTACTGAAGACATGTGCTTAGTCACTCAGCAGATACTCAGATGACAACTACAGCCCAGTGGTGGCTGCTGGCTGTGGAAACTACAGTCATCAAAGCTGGAGCTGGCCTGCTGGCCAGGTGGCAGTTCACCAGGAACCAGGGTCCCCAAGGTTAACTAGGGACAGGCCCCAAGATCCACCACTGAACAGAAAACTGGATGCAGGTCACCCCTGCTTTTCAAATGCTCACTTTACACAACTTTGCTGAAACTCACTTATGTTATCTGATTTTGCTAACAGGAAAAAATAATAAAAGAAATCCAAGAGGCCAGGAGAGGGCTCACCTTAGAGAATGCACACTTGATTATGCAGTGAGGACCTTGGTTCGAGCCCTGGGCCACCACATGGGAGAGAACCATGCAATGCTGAAGTTTCATAATTGGTGGAGTGGTGCTGTGGTGTTTCTCCTCTCTGTTCTCCTCTGTCTCTAACTACCTGAGAGGAAAGGAATCCTGAGAGCACTGAAATTATACGGGTGCAAAATTCCAGCAAGAAAAAGCTCTGGTAAAAAAAAAAAGAAATCCAAAGTAGATTCTTGTTTTGACTAAAGAAGGTGAAAAGTAGGGCAGTCAGGTGCTGCCACACTTGGTTGAGTGCACACGTTACTGTATGCAAGGACTCGGGTTCAAGACCCTGGTCCTCACCTGCACAGGAGCTTCACAAGCAGTGAAGCAGTGCTGCAGGTATCTCTTTTTCTCTCCCTCTGTCTTCCCCCTTCCTCTCTATTTGTCTGTCTTTATCTAATCGATAACCTTTTTTTAAGAATTAAAAAAAGGTGAAAAGCAACAACAGCCTCCAGTGTCGGGTTTGCAGGAGCTGTTGTAGAGACATGAAGGGGTGGGAGACATCCTTCTACTTAACACAGGCTATACCCACTAAGGACCCCTACCTTCCCTTCAGTGTCATTTGGGGTTCTCTGAGTCAATTGGAATAATTCAGCAGGTTGCTCCTGGGGTAGGGAAGGAACACTCAAAAGACACTTCCATGGTTAATCGCTAGTACTTGCTTCTTACTTCACAGTAATTCAGCTATACAGGAAGACTATCTTCTGATTAGTGAGGGAAGGTTCTAGATTCATCTGGGCTCCAGGCTAGCAGACTGGGGTCCCAGCACCACCCAACCCCAAGGGGGACTCACTTGGAGATTTCTGTTTCTCCCACACAGCATGCTTCCCAGACAGTTTCGCAGCAGGTCGGAAGTCGCTCCACGCCCTGCCAGATACAGACCTCTACATTGTACCTCCCTGAACCCCAACTGGCATGAGAAGCAGGGTCCTTCATGAGTGTCCACACTCCTTTGCCTCCCCACTCCCCTCAGATTCAGGTTCTAGGACAGGAAGCCCTCCACTGGACCTTTAAAGTTGCTAGTGGTAGGGGCATGGCAGTGGCACCACCAGTTGAGTGGACATGTTATCAAGGACCTAGGACCTGTGTTCATGTCTCCACTCCCCACCTGCAGTGTGGAGTGCACCTACAAGTGGTGAAGCAGACCTGTAGGTACCTATCTTTCTCTCCCCTTACCTCCCCATCCCATCTCAATTTCTTTCTGTCATTTCAACACAATAGAAGAAAAGAAAAAAAAGGGAAAAGATGGCTGCTGGGAATGGTGGATTCAAAGTGCCAGCACCAAGCCCCAGCAATAAACTTTGGTGGCAATTGAAACATTTGCTATAGTGAAAGCACATTTACAGTTAAAATCAGTCTACAGCCCTATCACCCTGAGCATGCCTTATCTTGGAAGCTAAGCAGGGTCGGGCCTAGTTAGTACTTGGATGGGAGGGTTAAAATCAGTCAGGGTTAGACAGACATGCTAGATTTAGGGAAGCCCTTGGTGAGGCAGGAAAAGGAGAAAGAAGAGAGATGAGTTTATCAGTAAAGGGAAGTCACTTACATGCTGCAAATTCTTCCCAACAGAGGGTCTGTTCTGCAAGATCAAAGAGCCACAGTTAGTGGAAAGCCAGGCTGTCACATGCCACCTGGTCATGTGGGATTCCAGTGATACCCACCTTCTCAGTCTGTAGCACTCTGAGAAACACTGCATTACTAAATTAGTGTCCCCCAGGCCAGCTAAATAGAAACAGGCTTTTATTATTATTGCCAGAGCACTGCTCAGCTCTGGCTTATGGTGGTGCTAGGGACTGAACTGGAGGCCTCAGAGCTTCAGGACTGAGAGTCATTTGCAAAAGCACTATGCTGTCTCTCCAGTCTGTCTTCAGGGGCTTTACAGAGGCTTCATAAGACTCAGGAGTGAAGAAATCATTGGTGGGTCTAGGCAGTGGCACACTGGCTAAGTGCACACATTACAGTGTACAAGGATGCAGGTTCAAGCTCCTGGTCCCCACCTGCAGGTGAAAAGCTTCATAAGTGATGAAGCAGTATTGCACATGCCTCTTGTTTTTTGTCTTTATCCCCTCTTCCAATTTCTCTGTCTCTATCCAATGAAAAAAAGGAATGGAGTCTTTTGCGGGGGACGGGTGGTAGTGCACTGGGTTAAGTGCACATAGTGTGGAACACAAGGACTGGTATAAGGATCCCCGTTCAAGCACCTGCCCTCTGACCTGCAGGGAGGTTGCTTTACAAGTGGGGAAGCAGGTCTGCAGGTGTCTATCTTTCTCTTGCCCTCCTCTCTCAATTTTTCTCTGTTCTATCCAACAACAGTATCAATAACAACAACCATGGGAAAAAAGATGGCCACCAGAAGCAGTGGATAGGTAATGCAGGCACCGAGTCCCATCGATAACCCTGGAGGGGGGAAAAAAACGTTGGCAATTACAGCTGATGCTTGAACAGCACGGACTTGACCAGCTCAGGTCCACAGGATTTCTTTCTATGTCCAAGGGATCTGCATTCACAGAATCAGAAGTCACAATGGCATTTTTGGCTGCAGAGAGGAGGGTCAAGATCTGTGACATTCTCTTTCAAGGGCTATCACTTGCTCTCCAGCCAATCTTCCTCAGCTGAAAATCAGGAGAGTTGAGAGACTGACTGGTCCAGTTCTCCCATCAAGGGAGGGGGGTAAACATGCAAGTAGCCTCAGCCTGAGGTCATCTCAGGGTGTTCCAAAATCTCATTGTTACCACATCAAGACATCTTGCCCCTTCTCAGCACTAAGCAAAGCCTAAGCATTTGAGGAGCTTGGTGCCAGAAACAGGGATGAAGGTCGAATACATATACTACATTAATATAAGCCATGATGCTGCACCTATGACTATGTCTGGTCACATGGCAAGAGGGCTTAAAGTGCAGAAGTCACTAGGGCTGGTTAGTCAGCTGACTTTACAACAGAGAGACTGCAGCCTGGGAAGAGGCACAGTGGATAAGGCACTGGACTTAAGTGGGATCAGGCTCAAACCTGGATCACTCACAAAGATTTATTCTATTAATAACAGAGAGCAAAATCAGAAGACACAACTCAGAATGTACCTGTGGCCTTAAGTTTGTAAAGCACATGTGTTCTAGCCTCCTCCCTGGCCACCACAACATTGCATTTTGGGATGACAGAAATGTTCTAGAATGAGACTGTAGTGGTAATTACATTGCAGACACAACAGGTGACTTGCGTACTTAGAACAGGTGAATTTTATGTGTCAATTATCTCTTTTTAGTCAAGATGCACTTTTAAGTGTGGCTGGTGTAAGTTTCTTTTTTTAGTTTATTTAATTTATTTATTCCCTTTTGTTGCCCTTGTTGTTTTATTATTGTAGTTATTATTGTTGTCGTTGTTGATGTAAGTTTCTTTTGACACTCCACCTCACACTTCTACCATCACAAGCCTTGTTTTTCGGTGGCATCACTTGCCCAAGGGGAGGTCTAGGTGAGCCCCTGGAGCAGCGTTTGTTTAAGCGCAAATGTTTCAAAATCACTTCGGCAGTGGTCTGTGGCACGCCTGGCTGAGTGCACACGCAAAGACCCTGATTCAAACCCCCTTACCCTCACACATGCAAGGGGAAAAAAGCTTCACAAATGATGAAGCAGTGTTGCAGTATCTTTCTCTCTATTTCTCCTTTTCTATCTCCCTCTCTCTCAACTACTCTGTCTCTACCCAATAAATAAGTAAACAAATATGGCTGGAGAGACAGCATAATATTTATGCAATTGACTTTCATGCCTGAGGCACTTAGGTCCCAGGTTCAACGCCCATAAACCAGAGCTGAGCAGTACTCTGGTCCCTTTTTCTCTCTTCCTCTCTTTCTTATTAGAAAAATATAGCAGTCAAATATTTTTTAAAGCCACTTCGAAAGAGCGGTGAAATGGCAAAGGCATCTTTTCATTGAAAATCCTCCCCTCACGTTTGCACTAGGTGCTCCCCTACACTCTGCTGTCCCGTTGCACATGCCACCCGGTGGAGGAGGAGGAGGTGGGTGCAGACTAACCCCTGCCCCACTCTGTCCAGCCCCCAGCCCTCCAGCCTTACCTGTCCCAACCTCGGCGGCGGCCAGCAGCCGGTGCCCGGCCTCCAGCTTTCTCCCAGCGCGCCCCGAGACCAGGGCGGGGCCGACGGCGGCTGTATCCAATCCGGGGCGGGGTCTGCGCACAGCGGCCGCACCTGTCTCCCCACCCCCCAGCCCCGCAGTCCGCGCGCACCCGGGCGCCGGCACCCCCAACATTGTGAGGAGGGCGGCGGCGAGCCTGCTCTAGAGTCGCTTCGGGGGTGGAGGAGCGCGAGAGTCCGCCCCGTCGGAAGGGGCGCCGCGGGGGGTGCACGGGGTGGGGGCTCGCAACCCGGGCGGTCCCGCGCTGGCCCAGCGCCCCCGGATCTGGGCGGGGAGGCGCCAGGCGCTGAGGGGAGGGGCGGGGGGGTGTCGCGCCGCCGGGGACACTCCTGTCGCCTCCGCGGTCTGTGCGGCTCGGCCGGGAACAGGGCTGTGGGGTTGGCCGCCCCCAGCCGGGAGGAAGCAGCCCTGCCGTGGCGGCCCCGGGGGATGCGGCGGCCCCCGGCGCGGGCCTCCCCGATGGCGGCCAAGTGGTTTCGGGAGCTGCCGCTGAGCCTGCGGACGGCGTCGGAGCGCGCGCGGCCCGGGGGCGCGGCCGCCAAGCTGCGCAGGGGCGGCGAGGCGGGCGGCGCGGGGGCCCCGGCGGGCAAGGGCCGCAAGGACTCGGCGGCCGAGCTGGGGGGCGGCCGGGGCGCGGGCCCCCCCCGGGACGGCCTGCAGGGGCTGCTCCAGGCCGCCGGGGGCCGGGGCCGCAAGAACTCGCGCGCGGCGGCGGGCGGCGACGAGGAGGCGCCCCGGGGCGCGCGGAGCTCGGGCTGCAGCACTTACATCAGCCGCCTCATCAAGGTGGACGCGCAGGAGAAGGCGGTGCGGACCGCACACCCCACCGCGGCCTGCAGCTCGGGCTCCAGCTCCAGCTCTGCGTCCTCCGCGTCCTCTTCCCCGTCCTCCCTGGGCCCCGAGCTGGACAAGGGCAAGGGGAAGCCGGCGGACACGGTAAGACTCCCGCCGTCGCGGCACCTCTTATAGAGGAGCGCAAGATTCCCTTCATACCCGGAGAAGCCCGGTCCCTGGCTTCCTTCTTCACATGGGTGGCCCTTTTAGAACCTTTGGAAATCTCAGGGCCTGGGAGATAGCTCAGCAGGTAGGGCTCAGGACCTACATGCCCCATTATCCGGCTTGGATCCCTAGAGTTGCCTGCGCCAGCGTGGTGCTCTGGCTTCTCTCCAGATCGCTTAAGAAATATAATAAAAAGGGGAGTCAGGCGGTAGCGCAGCGGGTTAAGCGCAGGTGGCACAAAGCTCAAGGACCGACGTAAGGATCCCGGTTGGAGCCCCCGGCTCCCCACCTGCAAGGGAGTCGCTTCACAGGCGGTGAAGCAGGTCTGCAGGTGTCTGTCTTTCTCTCCCCCTCTCTGTCTTCCCGTCCTCTTTCCATTTCTGTCTGTCCTATCCAACAACAACAGCAATGACTACAACAATTAAAAAAAAAAGGGCAACAAAAGGGAATAAATAAATATGAAAAAAATTTTAAAAGAAATATAATAAAAGGGAGTCGGGTGGTAGCGCAACGAGTTAAGCGCAGGTGACGCAAAGCGCAAGGGACCGGCAGAAGGATCGCGGTTCGAGCCTCCAGCTCCCCACCTGCGGGGTGGGGGTGGGATCGCTTCACAGGTGGTGAAGCAAATCTGCAGGTGTCTTTATCTCACCCTGTCTTCCCTTCCTCTCTCCATTTCTCTCTGTCCTATCCAACAGCGACGACATAAATAATAACAATAATAACTACAACAATAAAAATAACAAGGGCGACAAAAGGGAAAATAAATATTTTAAAAATTTAAAGAAATGGGAGTCGGGCTGTAGCACAGCAGGTTAAGCGCAGGTGGCGCAAAGCACAAGGACCGGCATAAGGATCCCGGTTCGAACCCGGCTCCCCACCTGCAGGGGAGTCGCTTCACAGGCGGTGAAGCAGATCTGCAGGTGTCTATCTTTCTCTCCTCCTCTCTGTCTTCCCCTCCTCTCTCCATTTCTCTCTGTCCTATCCAACAACGACAACAACAATAATAACTACAACAATAAAACAACAAGGGCAACAAAAGGGAATAAATAAAATAAATATAAAAAAATTAAAGAAATATAACAAAAGTAAATCTAGAGGTCTGCAAAATAGCTCGCTAGTATAGTGCATTGTTTTGCCACGTGCGCCACCCAGGTTCCAACCCTCATTGAAGGAAGCTTTGGCACTTATAGCTTTTCTTTGTTTTTAATTTAGTATTTATTCCCTTTTGTTGCCCTTGTTTTATTGTTGTAGTTATGATTGATGTCATTGTTGTTGGATAGGACAGAGAGAAATGGAGAGAGATGGGGAAAACAGAGAGGGGGAGAGAAAGATAGACACCTGCAGACCTGCTTCACCGCTTGTGAAGTGACTCCCCTGCAGGTGGGGAGCCGGGGGCTTGAACCGGTATCCTTACGCCAGTCCCTGCGCTTTGCGCCACCTGCGCTTAACCTGCTGCGCTACTGCCCGACTCCCTGGCACTTGTAGTTTCTATTCCATCTCTCGTTTGGCCTTTTCTCTCTCAGGTGTCAGCCCAGGACGCTGACACCTGGAAATGATACCCCCCCCCCCATCTAGGGGGGAAAAACAACATTTTTTTCTCTTAATCCTGAAAAATCCTCATTCTGTTTTTTGTTTGTTTGTTTGTTTGTTTTTATCAGTTTGCCAGAGTCGTTGAAGGGGTAGATAACCTAACCCCCTAACCCCCAAAGTTGACACCTTAACCCCCAAGTTGTGGTCTGTTTTAATTTTGACATGGGCTGTGGTTTATAAAGCTAGACTGTGTATACTTGGACTCCTTGTTTAAGGAATAGTGACTCCATTATTTCTTTATTCATGATTTAGCAGTGGTTTACAAAATTATTTAGAGGTGTGTTTTCACATCTACATATATTTCTATATAGTTCACAACATCCTCTACTAAAATCACATGCCCCCCCACACACCCTAGTTGTCAGAGTTCTCATCAAGTTTGGGAAATAGTTTGATTACTATTTAATTTTCCATTTCTGTTGTTTATGTTTTTTGTATTCCCAAGCCACCCATCACCTCTTTACTTTTTTTTAAAAGATTTTTAAAAAATATTTATTTATTTTCCCTTTTGTTGCCCTTGTTTTTTTTTATTGCTGTAGTTATTATTGCTGTTGTTATTGATGTCGTCGGTTAGATAGGACAGAGAGAAATGTAGAGAGGAGGGGAAGACAGAGAGGGGGCGAGAAAGATAGACATCTGCAGACCTCCTGTGAAGCGAGTCCCCTGCAGGTAGGGAGCCTGGGGCTGGAACCGGGATCTTTAGGCCGGTCCTTGAGCTTCGTGCCACGTGCGCTTAACCTGCACTTAACCCGCTATGCTACCACCTGACTCCCTTTTTTTTTTTTTTTTAAGATTTTTATTTACTCATTAATGAAAGAGATGGGAGGAGAGAAAGAGAAGCAGATATCACTGGTATATGGGCTGCCAGGGATCAAACTCAGGATTGTACTTAAGAGTCGTAGCACTTTATCCACTGATAAAGTTGCTCAGACTGCAACTTTTTCTTGCTATTTAAAAAAATTTTTTATTTATTATTATTTTTTTCCAGAGCACTGTTCAGTTCTGGCTTATGGTGGCACTAAGAATTGAACCTGAGACCTGGGAGGCTCAGGCCTGGGAATCCCTGTGCTGTCTCTCCAGTTCTCACCTCATTACTTTTTTCACTTGACATAATCACCTTCGGCTCTGGGAACGGTAGGTTCTAAAGCTGTGTGTAGGTAGGTCTCCAAGCTCCAGGGAGTGTGTTGGCCACCACTCTCTTCTTTGTCAGTTGGAGGCATCATCTAGCTCTGTGGACCCAGCTGCAGAGGGATCCCCCCGCCCCCTAGGACTACAACCCCTTTCATTCATTCCCTAATCATGCTGTGCAGACATCTGTGTGGACAAGGGACAGGGGGACTGGTCAGGGCTGCAGGGAATACAGGCCAGGACAAGGAAATGTCCCTGAGGAAATGACAGAGCAGAAGAGAAGAAGGTGTTTCCTGCTTCTTACACACCAGAGGTCCTCTGGGTGTGTAAGGGAGTGGGTAGTGAGGAAGAAAGAGAATGAGTTTGTGAAGACTCCATGACAACAGAGGAGTGGGGGTGGCAGCTGCTTTTTCATAGTTTACTGTTTAATTCATGTTTCTCTGTAGAAAGTGGGGAGAGAAGAGCTTGGGCTTGGGTTATTCCCGTTAAGAGGCCTGGAGTCTTCTTGAGCCTCCAGACATCCCACCTGGCTAAATGGTGTCAGATGCCCACTGCACATGTATGTTTGTTTCGGGGCCTTTCTGAATGCTCCTCCATTCTTTTTTTTCCCCACAAGGGTTATTGCGGGGGCTTGATGCCTACACAACTCCACCACTTTCAGGGGCCTTTTTTGTTGTTGTTGTTGTTGTTATTGTTTTTTGCTGGGTCTCAGTGCCTACACCACTTAACCATTTTTCAGTGGCTTTTTCTTAGTGAGAGTAGGAGACGAGTAGAGCAGGAGAGAGAAAGAAAGAAGGTGAGACTTTAAGCACTACTCCATTGCAAGGAAAGCTTCCTCCCTGCACATGGGGGACCTGGAGTTTGGACTTGGATTCTCAAGCATGGTAATGTGTGTACCCTGAGTGTACCACCACCTGGCCTCTCCATTGATTCTGTCCATAGATGTTTACAGTGTGCCCTCCCTGGAACACACTGAGGGTCACACTGGGAGGGCCATCTCATTCAGACGCTAGTCAGTGCTCCTGGCTGACTGGCCCATAGGTGCCTTACAAGGAGGACGACAATCCACGATGCTCCATACCCCCCCAGGAATGAAGTACACATGTGGATGAGCAGAAGAGTGGAGCAGTTGATGGCCACAGTCTCCTGCCTGGTCTGGAGGTCTGGGGTATCTCAGGCTGTCTCCTTCTCAGTCACAGGCTCTCATCCCCCCTTCTCACTTCTCACTCAACTGAGGTCCTTCTGCCGCCTGCCATGGTCCTCCAGAACTCTCTAAAAAGGTGATCCGAGATTGCGGAACAGGACCTGGGGCTTAGTCTCCTAACCCCCTTCCTTATCTCCCAACAAAAAGAAGTTCTGCAGAGCAGAACCCAGTCACATACCAACCTTTGTTTTTGGATGAATGAATACTTTCTGACACAAATATTGGTCAAAGCTCTCCCAGCTGGGGTGACACAGAGATTAGCTTGCCCCCTCCCCCATCCTGCACAAGGCTGACACACATTCGTTAATGTTTTCCATATTAGAGAGAGAGAGAGAGAGACGTGATTTGCAGCCTGTCGGAGTCAGTCTGTCATGAATCATTGAAGCTGGAACTCCCACAATACTATTCAGTGCTGGCTTGTTTCCTAGGCATCTTATTGTAAAGCTTGTCTCTCCAGAGCTGTTACAAGTCCTCCAAGGACAGAAAGCCAGTTTGGAGGTCACTTTGATCCCCTCATGATGCCCTGCGATTGCTGGTCAGTATTTAGTGGTCGTTGGCAGTTGACTTACTAAGACTGTATTGCTCATTTGACACAAATCCAAAATCCTGGGGGGAGGGACCAGATTTCCATTGTCCAGTCACCCTCCATGCCTCATCTTCCACACCAACTCCCTTTAAGCTAGAAATGCCTTAGTATGTAGGGAGCTGGAAAGAACCTTGGAGGGTAAGTAGAAAGGATTATTATTTTTATTTAGTATAATTAGAGCAGTGCTCAATTCTGGCTTAATGGTGGTGCTAGTAATTGAACTTGGGACTTCAGGGCCTCAAACATGAGAGTCATTTGCAGAACCATTACACTACCTCCTGGCTTTGTATTGCTAGAATAGTTTAAGTGACCAAATCAGTTGTTTGGTCAGCTGGCAGATAACAGGACCCAATGAAAAAGCTCCCTAGAACCCACAGTAGCTACCAGTCTCCTTATGGTCTGGGGGGGGGGGGATTTTTCAGTACCCATCTCGCGACACCATAGCCGTTCTGGTCCATAGCAACTCTCTCTTCCTATCCTTTTGCAGGTCATAATCTTAGAAGACTATGCGGATCCGTATGATGCCAGACGGACAAAAGGCCAAAGGGATGCAGAGCGAGTGGGCGAGAATGACGGGTACATGGAGCCCTATGATGCCCAGCAGATGATAACAGGTGTGTCGCCCAGAGCTGCTGGCGGGGCTGCGGGCTCACATTCACCTAGGGTGCAGTGGGTAAAAGCACTGGCACCACATCCTGCTGGTGGGAAGGAACAGGAATCAGACCCCTAGCTAGGTCAGAACAGCCCACTGGCTGCCACGATAGTTTTGCTGCCTTTCTGTCTCAGAATGTGCAGAGGCCCCTGGTTTCTCTCTTAGTGTGCGGTGACACTATGAGTTTGCACCTTCACTCAGAGTGGGGTCTTCAGGTTTTTGTTTTTATATTTTTAGTCATTGGATAGACAGAAAAATTGAGAGAGAAGGGGAAGATAGACTGGGGAGGAAGGGGGGAGGGAGAGAAAACAGAGGCCTGCAGTACCACTTTGCTGCTGTGAAGTTTCTCTCCAGCAGATGGGAGCTAATTCTTGAACCTGGGTCACTGCATATGGCACTGTGTACACTCAGCCAGGTGCACCACCTCTCAGCCCCAGAATCTTCAAGTTTAAGATGATTTATTTCCTTTTTTGTAGACATTTCTCAGCTTTTTTTTTTTGTTTGTTTGTTTTCTTTTTGAAAGCTCTGGCACCATAGCAAGGAACTAATATGCCTTAAAGAATCTCAGATTGTTGGAAGATGCAAACCTGAAATAACTCTCTGTATCACAGTAAAAGTTTTGTTTCTCAGAGAAACAAAAGGGGTGCACCTGGTTGAGTGTACATGCTACTTACTATGTGTGATGATCTAGGTTCAAGCTCTGGTCCCCGCCTGCAGGATTGTGTATGTCGGGGGGGGGGGGGCTTCACAAGTAGTGGAGCAGTGCTACAGGAGTCTGTTTTCCCTTATATCTCCCACATCCCTTTCAATTTATCTGTCTCTAGTCAATAAATAATAATTAAAATAAAATGAAGGAAAAAAACATTTAAAAAAAGATGGGTTTCTCATGCTCGCTTTGGTAGCACATATACTAAAAAAAAGATGGGTTTTTTAACAAGCTCTCTAGCACTTGTGCAAAATATTTAATCACTCAGGAAAATCTTGTTAATCTGTGGCCTGGGCCCAGTTCAAGACAGAACTCCGAAAGCTTCAGTCAACTCTAGTGAACTTTGTGAGTCAGAATAATTCCAGCTCTTGAGTGTTCACTGCCCTTTTCTGTGTCACACTCTCCCCCTTTGTTCACAATTCTCTGGAGTTCATATAATGACATTTCTTTCCTTTCCTTTCCTTTCCTTTCCTTTCCTTTCCTTTCCTTTCCTTTCCTTTCCTTTTTTCTTTGCCTCCAGGGTTATCGCTGGGGGCTCAGTGCCTGCACCATGAATCCACTGCTCCTGGAGGCTTTTTTTGTTTCCCTTTTTTTTTTTTTTGCCCTTGTTTTATTGTTGTTATTGATGTCGTTGTTGTTGGATAGGACAGAGAGAAGTTGAGGGGGGGAGAGAAAGATAGACATCTGCAGACCTGCTTCACCACTTGTGAAGAGACCCCTTGCAGGTGGGGGGGCCAGAGGCTCGAACCAGGATCCTTGAACCAGTCCTTGTGCTTTGCACCATGTGTGCTTAACCTGCTGCACTACCGCCCAGCCCCCATAATGACATTTCTAAATAACTCTCTCATATTTTCATCTACTTGTGAGTTTTCCAATAGGTTTTTGTTGTAACTGGGACTTCTCTATTCCAGGATAACTTTTTTTTTCTTTTCTTTTTCTTTCCAGATAGAAAGAGCAAGGTAGATAGAACATTAAAGAGACCACAGCACCACAGCTTCCTCCAGTGTGGTGGGGGCTGGGCTCAAAGCTGCATCGTGCACGTGGCAGGGCTGTGCACAATCCAAATGAGCTATTTCATTGGCCAGAATAAATTGTTTACCTGAATTTCCCTTAAAATGCAGTTTCTTAGTGTAAACTTCAGGGAGCCTTGTTGGAGCATCTGGGGCTCATGGCTAAGAGAGAAGAACTGGCCACCCATGCAAGACCTTGTCTCTTCCACTGAGGAGCAGATTGAGCAGCTGTCCAGTTCTGTAAGCACAGGCTCTGGAGAGCTGAACAGAAAGGCCCTGGGAGGGCCGGGCCAGGCCAGGCTCCAGAATGAAGTGGAGCTGCCACAGGAAAGCACTGTTCTGCTTCCTGCTTCTCTGCTTAGAGAGATAAGGCTCCCCTTTGGGAGGGTGTACTCTGGCCAGGCTGTGACCCCAAAGGTCACTGGATAGTGACCTCTAATGAAATCTGTGAATGGAAGGAAGTGAAAATGAATTTAGAGCTGTAAAGGGAAAAAAAAAAAAGAAAAGAATATCAGGGGTGTGAAAGGAGTAGCAAGGGGAGCTTTACATAAATTGAGGGAAAAAGCAAAATCAGAATTCAGTATACACTTTTGATTCACTTTGTCCTTTGCTTGATTTTTTTTAATTCTTCTTTAGTGGAGGCAGTATTATTTATTTATTTCACTTTATTTTATTATTATTTTTTAAACCAAATCACTGCTCAGCTCTGGGTTGTGGTGGTAGGGATTGAACTTGGGCGATCAGAGCCTCAGATAGGAAAGTCTCTGCCTCACCACTGTGCTATCTCTCTGAGTCCCCACAGAGTTTATTTGTTTGTTTGTTTTTTTACTTTAATCTTCACTGTCCTGGGTATTTCTTTCTGGGACCACACTAATAATGGGGAAAGGACTATGCTTTTAAAAGATGAATTTCCCCCCATATAATTGTCTCCAGAAACCTGTGGATGAGGGGACTCTAGTAGTCACTCCCTGTGACAAGATGAAAAATCAAAATCATAGTGATTCTGACTTGCTAATTCAAAATTTAAATGGCTGTTGTTTCCACTTACTATTCTTTCTCTTTTAAAAGTGTTGGTTACTCTTTTAACATTTCTTCATTTAAGACATAATAACACAAAACACCTCAATCAGTATAGTGACTGTACCTTTTTTAAAATTTTTATTTACTTATTTTCCCTTTCGTTGCCCTTGTCTTTTTATTGTTGTTGTAGTTATTATTGTTGTTGTTATTGATGTCATTGTTGTTAGATAGGACAGAGAGAAATAGAGGGAGGAGGTGAAGACAGAGAGGGGGAGAGAAAGACAGACACCTGCAGACCTGCTTTACCGCCTGTGAAGCGACTGCCCTGTAGGTAGAGAGCTGGGGGCTCAAACCGGGATCCCTACACCCGTCCTTGAGCTTTGCACCACCTGCGCTTAACCCGCTGCACTACCGCCCGACCCCTGTGACTGTACCTTTTAGCCTGCACAGAGGTTACACAGCTGAACAGAATAACAGGAAGTGAATTTATCGGAAGCTGGAAATAAAAGATGTGCCACTGGGTTGGGTTTATTTTATTTTATTTTTTTATTCTTGTGTGTGTGTTTTAATTTTTTTTGGGGGGGGGTCCAGTTTGTTCCTCGTGTGCTTGGTTGTAAAATCCAGACTCAGAACATCCTGTATTTTGTGAGAAATACTAAGTTTATTTTTTTAAACTTGTTTCAACATTTCTGCAGTAGCTGGATAGATACGTGAAGAAAATGATTTATCACTTGGATACTAGGCTGCTTTGCCGTGTGTGTGACCAGGTTAAGCCCTGCCCCCACCATGTTGAAGGAAGCTGTGGTATATAGTCTCTTTCTCTCTCCCTCTCTGTCTCTACTTTAGAAATGTGTGTGTTTGAGAGAGAGAAAGAGATTTAATGTGTGATATATGTGTGAATGCCTAATTTGATCGCCATCACTACACATACACACAGACTTGTATGCTCAAGTCCCCAGCACTACTGTGTGCCAGAGTTGAGAGGTGCTTCTGTCTTTCTTTGTCTCTCTCTTATTCTCTAGTTTATAAAAATGAAATGAATAGATATTTTAAATAAAATATGGGATGGGGAGGTAGTATAGTGGTTATACAAAAAAACTCTTGTGCCTGAGGCTCCTAAGTCCCAGGTTAAATCCTCTGCACCACCACAAACCAAAGCTGAGTGTTGCTCTGGTAAAAAACAAACAAAGGATCCCAGTTTGAGCCCCCAGCTCCCTACCTGCAGGGGAGTCACTTCACAGGCGGTGAAGCAGGTCTGCAGGTGTCTAGCTATTTTTCCCCCTCTGTCTTCCCCTCCTCTCTCCATTTCTCTGTCAATGACCCCAACAACAATGACATCAACAACAACAACAATAATAACTACAACAAAAATGATAAAACAACAAGGGCAAAAAAAGGGAAAATAATAAATATTTAAAAACTGTAGCACATCCATCTTCTGTACATTATATAGTCTAAGGTTCTTGTGACCTTGGGGATCTCATCACTCCTGCACCAAAAAATTATATGTGTGTGTGCTTTGTTTCCCCCAAAGCTCCAGAGCTTCCCTCAGTGTACTGGCATTCCCATGTGGTGCCAGGGTTAAAACCTAGAGCCATGCACATGGCAACACACATACCCTACTAGGTGAGCTGGCCGTCAGCCCCTATAGCCTTTTTTAATACCTTTGTAGTGGAATAAGCACAGCTGATTTTTTTAAATTTATTTTTTATTTAAGAAAGGATAAATTAACAAAACCATAGGGTAGGAGGGGTACAACTCCACACAATTCCCACCACCCAATCTCCATATCCCATCCCCTCCCCTGATAGCTTTCCCATTCTCTATCCCTCTGGGAGCATGGACCCAGGGTCGTTGTGGGATGCAGAAGGTGGAAGGTCTGGCTTCTGTAATTTCTTCCCCGCTGAACATGGACGTTGACTGGTCGGTGCATACTCCCAGTCTGCCTCTCTCTTTCCCTAGTAGGGTGGGTCTCTGGGGAAGTGGAGCTCCAGGACACATTGGTGGGGTTTTCAGTCCAGGGAAGCCTGGCTGGCATCCTGATGGCATCTGGAACCTGGTGGCTGAAAAGAGAGTTAACATACAAAGCCAAACAAATTGTTGAGCAATCATGGACCCAAAGGTTGGAATAGTGGAGAGGAAGTGTTAGGGGGGGTACTCACTGCAAACTCTAGTGTACTTCTGCTTTCAGGTATATATTTTGCACTTGTTTATGGATATGTGTGAACATATGCTCTCTCAGCGCAGCTGATTTTTAAAAACAATATCTTGGTTATATAGAACACTATGTGATGCAGTTGTATAATATCCAACGTGTGTGTGTGTGTGTGTGTGTGTGTGTGTGTGTGTGTGTGTGTGTGTACAGGAAGCACTGGGTCCTCCAGTGCATGAGATTCCATTGCTTCCAGGCTAAATGTATTTTTAATGGGTTTTTCTTTCTTTTTTTTTTAAATTTCTTTGTTGGGGGATTAATGTTTTACAGTTGACAGTAAATACAATAGTTTGTATATGCATAACATTTCTCAGTTTTCCACATAACAGTACAACCCCAACTAGGTCCTCTGTCATCTTTTTCCAGGACCTGTACTCTGGCCCCCAGCCACCCCAGAGTCTTTTACTTTGGTGCATTTTTTTTTTTGTCCAAAACACTACAACACCATTCCATCTCTGGAGCTTCCCTTGTTGTGAAGCTTCCCCTGGTATTGTGGTGCTCCCATTCGGGGTGCTAGGGTTTGAACACAAAGTCTTGCCCAGGGTAAGGTACATGCTCTATCAGGTGAGCTCTCTTCCAGCCCCAGTATTTCTAGGACTTTTTTTTGGCCTCCAGGGTTATCGCTGGGGCTTGGTGCCTCTGGAGGCTATTTTTTCCCTTTTGTTGCCCTTGTTTATCATTGCTATTATTGTTATTGTTGTTGGATAGCACAGAGAGAAATTGAGAGAGGAGGGGAAGACAGAGGGGGAGAGAAAGACACCCACAGACTTGCTTCACCACCTGTGAAATGACTGTCCTGCAGGTGGGGAGCTAAGGGCTCGAACCAGGATCCTTATGCCAGTGCACTTTGCGCTATGTGCGCTTAACCTGCTGCACCACCGCCCAGTGCCCTCTAGGACTTTTTTTTTTTAAACCACGTGCCACATCCTGTGCTGGGCTCTAAACATATAGGAAATAAGACCCACATCTTTCATTTTTATAATCTCTTTATTAGGGGAATGACTTACACAATAGTTATTAAAACCCACATCTCAATAGTCCCAAGGGGAAAAACAGACCTAACACCAGTAGAGACAAAATTGTGTCACTGACCTTCCACCTTCTGCACCCCATAATGACTCTAGGTCCATACTCCCAGAGGGTTAATAAATAGGAAAGCTATTGGGAGGGGATGGGATACGGAGTTCTGGTGGTGGGAATTGTGTGGAGTTGTACCCCTATTATCTTTTTGTCAGTGTTTTTTTGTCATTGTTTCATTTTTATAAATAAAAACTTTTAAAAAATATGTCACTGAGAAGTAAGTAAAATAAGAACCACCACCCATGTCAGAGACTAGAGGAAGAAGCAGAAACTACAGAGCTTTTACTACTTCCCTGGAGCCAAGTCACTGTGGGGCCAGGCTCCCTAGATCCCCTAAGCTTTGTTTTTCATTTTTAAAAGTTTAAGGCTCAGCTCATTAAATGTTTATTTTGGCAGGTGGCATGAGTGCACATGTAACCATGCACACAAGGACCTGAGTTTAAGCCCCTGCTCTCCACCCGCAGGGAAGAAGCTTCAGGAGTGGTGAAGCAGGTCTGCAGGTGTCTGTCTTTCTCTCCAACTCTCTATATCCCCCTCCCCTCTCAATTTCTCTCTATCCTATCAAATAAAAATAAATAAAAAGAAAAAATGAAAGCTAAAGTGGTTGCCATGAACTGTGGATTCTTACATATCAAGCCACAGAAATAACTCTGGTGACATTTTTTTTTAAAAAAGCTTATTTACAAATGAGAAATAATGTGAAAAAGAACCAGAGCATCACTCTAACATGCAGTGCCAGGAGTTGAATTCAGAACCTCACACCTGAGAGTCCAACTCTTTTCAACTGTACCACCTCCCCGATTACATAGAGGCTAAGGATTTATAAATGTATGAATAAATTCTCACTTAGATTTCTCCAAGGGACTGTTGGTTTAAAAGCCATGGATGGGGGATCAGGCAGTAGTGCAGTGGGTTAAGTCCACGTGGCACAAAGCGCAAGGACCGGCATACGGATCCCGGTTCTAGCCCCCGGCTCCCGGTTCTAGCCCCCAGCTCCTCACCTGCAGGGGAGTCTTTGCAGGCAGTGAAGCAGGTCTGCAGGTGTCCATCTTTCTCTCCCCCCTCTGTCTTCCCCATCTCTCGATTTCTTTCTTTCCTGTCCAACAACGAGTGACATCGACAGCAACATTCATAACTACAACAAGGCCAACAAAAGGGAAAAAAATGGCCTCCAGGAGCAGTGGATTCATGGTGGCAAAAAAAAAAAAAAAAAAGCCATGACTATGGTCCAACAGGTGGCACAGTAGATAGGGTGTTGGACTCTCAAACATAAGGTCCTGAGTTCATTCCCTGACAGCACATGTGCCAGAGTGATGTCTGGTTCTTTCTCTCCTCCTGTCTTTCTCATGAATAAATAAATAAAATCTATAATAATAATAAGCCAGGGCTGTGAGTCGAGTAACTATTGTTCTTTGAAATTAGCAGGATTAGGTTAGCTGGATATTTAGCACAGTTCCTACATATGTATAGATGTGACTTCCAACCACTGACTTCAAACATTAGCACTGGACATGTCCTTTGGCAGCAGAAGCCCCTTCCTACTGGCATTACACTGAGAGCTTCCTAGGTGCCAGGCATGCCAGAGTGTCTCACTAGTCCCTGAAGCTCTGTGAATGTGTGTTTCCCAACTGCCAAAACAAAGGCTCAGAAGATTCACAAAACCTCTCCAGAACAGGCAGCTGGAAAATGGGGACATGGTCCTTCAGTGTACCTTAGTTTTAGCCCCTGAGCTCCAGTCTTAAGTGGTTTTTATTTTTAATTTTTTTAAATTTTCTTTTCTTTTATATATTTTCCCTTTTGTTGCCCTTGTTTTTATTGTTGTAGTTATTGTTGTCATTGTTGTTAGATAGGACAGAGAGAAATGGAGAAGAGATGTGGAAGACGGGGAGAGAAAGATAGACACCTGCAGACCTGCTTCACCGCCTGTGAAGTGACTCCCCTGCAGGTGGGGAGCCGGGGGCTTGAACCGTTTTAATTATTTCTTAATGAGACAGGGAGAGAGAGGGAGAGGGAGAGGGAGAGGGAACACACCAGAGCATCATTCTGACACATGTGATGCTGGGATCAAACTCAGGATCTCATGTTTGAGAGTCCAAGGCTTTCTCTACTGCACCATCTCCAGGGCTGCTCAGGTTGTTTTTAAATTTCTGTTTTATGTTGCCAGTGATTTTGTTTGTATCTGCAAATAAGTCACAGCTAAAAGAGAACCTCATAGTTTGAAGCTCCTTTAGGAAAGAAATACCTAAAGTGGAAGATTGATTTATTTAATTTGTCTGTAATTTCTGTGCTAGCTTAAATGTCAGGGCTTCTGAATTATGTCTGCTTCAGTTCCTATGTCTTAGGATTGCTTGATAAGAAACTACTGAAGTCAATTTAAATCAAAAGTTGGAGCACTGATGAGTAGAGCCAGATAGTAGAGCACAGATAGTGCCTAATGCCTGAGGCCTCAAGTTTAATCTTTGGCACTGATCATTGCTGGAGTGGTGCTTCTGACCTCTCATAAAATTTTTATTTTATTTTATTTTATTTTATTTTATTTTATTTTACCAGTGCACTGCTCACCTCTGGCTTGTGGTTGTGCTAGCGATTGAAACTGGGACCTTAGACCTTTTGACACAAAAGCATTTTTGCATAACCACTATGCTATTTCCCCAGCCCAGAATAAATAAACCTTTTCTCAAAAATTACCTGGAGTATCCAGGAGGTAGCACAATGAATAAAGCATTAGACTCTCCAGCGTGAGGTTCCAAGTTCATTCTCAATCTCTTTCTCTCTCTCTCTCTCTCTCTCTCCAGGCTTAGAATAAGAGGGGAGTGGGAGATAGAGAGGGAGAAAGACACCTGCAGACTTGCTTTGCCACTTGTGAGGTGTCCCCTGTGCTAGTGGGGAGCCAGAGTCTTGAACCCAGATCCTTGCACAGGTCCTTGAGCTTATTACTATGTGCACTTAACTGGGTGTGCCATCACCTGCCCCCATACCCCCCACCAAGTTCAGTCTCTTTACATTGTACATGCCAGAGTGATGCTCTAGTTCTCTCCTTTCTCATAAATAAGTAAATTAATATTTTTTAGTCAGCTGGTCTGAAAAGATAGCTCACTTAGTAGTACACAAGCTTTGCAATGTATATTCAGATGCAGGTTTGAGCCCTAGAACCACATGGAAGGGACCATGCACTGGAAGGAAGCTTCAGTGCTCTGGCCCCCTCATTCCCTTTCTCCCTCCCATCCACCCCCACCTGTATATGGAAAAGCACCCTGGAGTAGTGAAATCTTGCATGTACAAGAACCTTGCTCTGAGGAGAAAGAATAAAAATTTGGGGGCCAGGCGGTAGTGCAGCATGTTAAGCACACATAGTGTGAAGCACATGGACCAGTGTAAGGATCCCAGTTTGAGCCCCCGGCTACCCACCTGCAGGGGGGTGGCTTCACAGGCAGTGAAACAGATCTGCAAGTGTCTATCTTTCTCTCCCCCTGTATCTTCCCCTCCGCTCTCTGCCCTATCCAACAACAGCAATGGCAACAATAACAATAACAACAAGGGCAACAAAATAGGGAAAATAGCCTCCAGGAGCAGTGGATTCGTAGTGCAGGTACTGAGCCCGGGCGATAACTGTGGAGGAAAAAAAAAAAAAGAATAAAAAGTTATCCCATATCCCTATTTCTCATCCTAAGAAGAGAATAGTCAAGATTGGGACAAAGCACCATAAATAGAGAAAATAGCCTCGAGGACAAAGACTCAGTATTTGGTTAATTGAAAATAATATTAAATGGGGGCTGGGCAGATAGTGCAGTGGTTCTGCCAAAAAGACTCTCATGCCTGAGAATTCAAGGACCCAGGTTCAGTCCTTAGCACCACCATAATCCAGACTGAGTAGTGCTCTGGTAAACAAGATAGACAGACAGACAGACAGACAGATGGGTGATATGCTGGGGAGACAGCATAATAGTTATGCAAAAGACTTCATGTCTGGGTCCAGGTGGTGGTTCAGCTGGTTGAGCAAATGTGTTATAATGTACAAGGAGCAGGGTACAAGCCCCTGCTGTATCTGCAGGGAGCAGTGAACCAAGTTTGCAGGTGTCTGTGTCTCCCTCTCAATCTCCACCTTTCTTCTCTATTTTCCTGTCTCTCCAATAAGTGATTAATTAAATAAAATATACTTAAAAAAAAAGACTCATGTCTATAGTTTCAAGGTCCCAGATTCCATACCCAGTACCACTAGTAAACCATAGATGAGCAGTGCTTTGGTAAAAAATAACTCCTGGAGAGGGCCAGGTGGTAGTGCACCAGGTTAAGTGTGCATAGTATGATCCACACAAGGATCCCAGTTCGAGCCTGCTAGCTTCCCACCTGCAGGGAGGTTGCTTCAGAAGCAGGTCAGCAGATGTCTCTCTCCCTTTCTATGTCTTCTCATCCTCTCTTTGATTTCTCTGTCTTATCCAACAACAACAACCACAAGATAGAAAAAAAAAAAAAAGGCCATCAGGAGCAGTGGATTCATAGTGCAGGCACCAAGCCCCAATGATAACCCTGGAGGGAAAAAAAAAAAAAAAAAAACCTCATGGGTGAGGGGACAAGATCTGTTATCCAAACTATAGTCAACATTTCATGTGAACTCTTGGTATAAATTTAGTTGTGGGAGAAAGCTTGGTGTGTGAGGCAGTCACAGCCCCCCTCCACACAGGCACCTCTCTCTCGCCCAGTGCTGTATTCTCTGTGAAAAGGGGGACCCTGTGCCATGTGGGCTCTCCGAGGTACTGTGTACAGCATGCCTACTTAGAGAACCCAGAGAATTTCATTTTCACAGGGAAATCTGGATCAAGGCAGAAGAGTATCAGTTGTTAACTCCATCTAACTGAGTGAAAGAGTCTTGGTCCTTCACTGTGTTTATATATATAAAAGGCATAAGGCAGTGTGGTGGTTGGAGCATCAGACTTGCAGGCATGCTTTTGATCCTTGGTGTCACATGTGCCAGAGTGATGTCCTCTCCTTTTCCTTCTCTACCTCACACATACTCTCTCTCTCATTAGTGAAAAGTTGGGAAGGGAGAAAGGAAAGTTTGGGGGCCCCCGGCCATGCTACAGATGGGTGTTTATCCTCTGGCGAGTAGCCTCCTGTTGTCCCCCACGGTCAGTGGCCTCTATCAGCCTGGCCAGGGCGAGGCTTCCTCTGGCTGTTTCCTCCTTCTCAGGCTGGTTTCCGCTTGGAGGCTGCTCCTCACGTCAGGGGCCATTCTCCCTGCAGGAAGGGTCGACTGGCAGCTCCGCCATTGTTTCTGCTGCTCTGGCGCCTCAGGTTGGGGGCCAGCCAGGTGTTGGGGCAATGGGAAGGTTACTTCCCTCTGAGGGGCAGAAGGCCCTGTGCTCCAGCCCCCCCCCCCCCCACTTTGCTACACTTTGTTCACAGAGCAGATAATGGTTTGCAGATTTAGCCCAACTCTAGGACCCAGTAAGTTAGGGGGAAGGAATTTGTCACTCACATCTGCTTGTCCCCAAGCCTGGCATCCACAGGGCTGTCACAGGCAGAGTCAGAAATGCAGAGTCATACACACCTGGGTAAGAGCTCAGGATTCAAGCACTGCACACCTTGAAGAGATTTATTTATTACATATCAGAGAGTCTCACATGGGGCAGAGAGAGAGGCAAGCACCACTGTGATCCATACAGTCCCAGGGATTGAACCAGGAATCTCTGGAGTGAAAGTCCCACTGAGCTATTTCCACAGCTCAGCTGCTGTACATTTATTTTTTAAATCAATATATTTTATTCAACTGATATGTCCAAAGTATTTTAACTTTCCATCAATATAAAAATCATTAGCAGGGGGTCGGGCGGTGGCGCAGTGGGTTAAGTGCACATGGCGCAAAGCACAAGGACCAACATAAGGATCCCGGTTCGAGCCCCCGGCTCCCCACCTGCAGGGGAGTCACTTCACAGGCGGTGAAGCAGGTCTGCAGGTGTCTATCTTTCTCTCCCCCTCTCTGTCTTCCCCTCCTCTCTCCATTTCTCTCTGTCCTATCCAACAATAAACAACATCAACAAGGGCAATAATAATAACCACAACGAGGCTACAACAACAAGGGCAACAAAAGGGGGAAAAAGTGGCTTCCAGGAGCGGTGGATTCATGGTGCAGGCGCCGAGCCCAGCAATAACCCTGGAGGAGGGAAAAAAAAATCATTAACAAGATCACTTTGCACTACTTATTTTTTTCTCTGTATGGCCTGTCTTCAAAAATTGGGTGTATAATTCCACTCAACACACTTCAATTCAGGCTGGTCAAGAGCCAGTGATTATGACTAGTGACTTCCATATTAGCGTAGTGCAGTTTTTGTATTATCATCATTATGTTTATCATCATTTTATTCATAACTTAGGAATGGTTTTTGTCAGGTGGTGGTGTACCACCTGGTAGAGTGCACAGGTTACCATGCTCAAGGCCCCAGGTTCAGGCCCCTGGTACCCATCTGCGGGGGGATGGAGGGGAAAGAAGCTTCAGGAGCCATGAAGCAGTGTTGCAGGTGTCTTTTCTTTTCTGCCTCCACCCCATCTCGATTTCTGTCTCTCTTTTTTTAAGTATTCTTTTTTTAAATTTCTCTCTTTTTTTAGCTTAAAGACAGCCAGAAATCGAGAGGGAAGAGGGTAATAGAGGGGGAAAGAGACAGAGAGACACCTGCAGCACTGCTTCACTACTTGCAAAGTTGTCCCCCTGCAGGTGGGGACCAGGGGCTCGAACCGAGAACCTTGAGCATTGCAACATGTGCGCTCAACCAGGCGTGCCACCACCTGGCCCCGATTTCTATCTCTAACCGATAAATACATTTTTTAAAATCTTTTAAAAATAGTTTTAAAAAAGAGGAGATCGGGTAGTGGTGCACCCAGTGAAGCACACACATTACAGTGCACAAGGACCCAGATTAGAGCCCCTGCTTAGCACCTGCGGGAGGAAACTTCACAAGCAGTGAAGCAGGTCTACAGGTGTCTCTTTCTCTTTCCTTCTCTGGTTCTCCCTCCCCTCTCAATGTCTCTCCAGTCTATCTAATAAAAAAGGAAAGGGAAAAATATAAAAAGGAAAAAATGGGATGGGAGCAGTAGATTTGTAGTGCTGGCACCGAGCCCCAGCAATAACCTGCTGGCAAAAAATAAAATAAAAAAGAGAGAAAAAGGAAAGTCTTATTTTTGTAATCCCAGACTTGGCTTCCTTGGGCCAAGAGTAGAACATGCTTTGGTTTCTTTTCATTTTTTCCCTCCCAGGTCCTAGAATGCACAGTGCAGAGGGGTAGGGCTGAGAGTCCAGAGACTATGGTGGGTGACAAGGCTCTGCCAGCCAGCACCCCAGCCTCTTTACCTGCCCAGAAGTGAGGAAAGTTCTCAGGACTCATGTTCTGAGCTGGCCGTGAGTACAGAGAGGAAGAACCCAGATTCTTGGGATGGATCCAGCAAGGACCATGGCAGATGAGAGGTGGCTGGGGACAGGGATGGGTGAGAGAACTACTTCCGCTACCCATGGTGCCCAGACCATGCCTCAGACCAGTGAGTCAGGAGCTCTGGGGAAAGCACCCAAGCCCTAGGTCAGCCCACGAGCCCTCTGCGGTCCTGCAAGATTGTCATCTTGCCTGATGAAGGAAACATGCCCTTTCAGTGCTCCGATCGAGATTATTCTCCCTGGTTGTCATGTGCTTGGTACAGTTGATGGCCCTACTCCGACAGGTGTCACCGGGCCCAGTTCCAGTTTCTCTCATGTCTATACCATTGTCAGTTGCCTGGGTCTCCAGCTCCATCTCCCCCCCCCCCCCCCCCCCCCCCCCGTGTCCTGACAGATAAGCAAGGTGGGGCAGGAGTCTCTGCCCTAGCATTTCCTTCTTCCTCTCCCCTACCCCACCCCCAAAATCAGAAGGCTTAGCAATCCTCGCAGTGGGGGAGGGGCAAAGGCCAGGTGAGCTGGCAGAGTGGCAGAAGTGGGGCAGCATGTGAAGTCGGGGCTTTGAAAATTTTGTGGCCCCAGGACACTAGCAGGAGGGGACAGTGTGTATTGTGAAGATTTGCTCCACTTGGGTAGAGTCATAATTTGGATGGGGTGGAAGTGCAAGAGAAGCTGAGGTGGAGGAGCTGGTCATCCTATGTGTCCCATCCGGTCTGTATGCTTTTTTTTTTTTTTTGCCTCCAGGGTTATTGCTGGGGCTCAGTGCCTGCACCATGAATCCACTGCTCCCAGAGGCCACCTTTTCCCCGTTTTGTTGCCCTTGTTGTTGTAGCCTTGTTGTGGTTATTATCGTTGGTGTTGTTCATTGTTGGATAGGACAGAGAGAAATGGAGAGAAGAGGGGAGAGAAAGACAGACAACTGCAGGCCTGCTTCACCACTTATGAAGCGACTCCCCCTGCAGATGGGGAGCCAGGGGCTCGAACCGGGATTCTTACGCTGGTCCCTGCGCTGTGCGCCATGTGCACTTAACCCACTGTGCTACCATCTGACCCCCCAGTTTGTATGCTTATAAGGCGCTAGTGAGGATATGTTTGTCTTTAAGAAAAAGCCTTCACTTGGCGTGGATAAAGCACTGGACTTCAAAGTGTCAAGTCCCGAGTTCAGTCCTCAGTTTCATATGTGCTGTAGTAAAGCTCTGGTTCTCTCTCTACCTGTCCCCTCTTACTCATTAATGAATTAAAAGGGGGGAGGGAGCCAGACAGTGGCACACTCAACCAGAGCTCACACATTACCTTGCACAAGGACCAGGACCCTTCAGGGAGAAGTTTCACCAGCAGTGAAGCACTGCTACAGATGTTTTTCTCACCCCCTCTTTATTTCCCCCTTCTCTCTCAATTTCTCTCCTTCTCTATCCAAAAAATAAATGGCCTTCTGGAGGGAATCATGTTGAGTGAAATCAACTGGAAGAAGGAGGAATAGCAAATGATCTCACTCATAGGTGGGACCTAAAACAAAGCCAAGTATAGCATGGAGTGAGACCTTAATTAACTATGACTTATTTTACCAGGTCCAAGGACTTGATGGGGGAGGTGATGGCACACCCAGTTGAACACACACGTTACAGTGCACAAGGACCTGGGTTCAAATCGTTGCTCCCCACCTACAGGGAGGAAACTTCATGAGTAGTGAAGTAGTGTTAAAGGTGTCTCTTTTTCTCTCCCTCTCTATCTCCCCCTTCCCTCTCAATTTCTCTCTGTCCTATCAAAATAAATAAAATTCAGTCTAAAAAAAGGAGATAGGTTGAAAATTATTTGAAAATAAATAAGTGAAAAGGTGGGTAGGCTTGCAATAGGTTTAAAGCTTTCTGACAGCCCAGAAATTGGTTCAGTGTCTGAAGTACCGAGCTTATGTGCATGAGGTCCCAAGTTCGATCCCTGGCATTACATATACCAGAGTGATGCTCTGAGCCCATCTCTCTCTCTCTAAATCTTTTTTTAAAAATACTTATTAACAAAACAGAGAATGAGCCAGAGCATGTGGAATGCTGAGGATGGAACTCAGGATCTTATTTGTGTAAGCAATTCATTTTCACTCCACTCCACTCCACTCCACTCAAACCTCCTCCCTGGCTGCTTGGTGAACAGTTAGAACCACACATGATGCTTGTCAGTCTTTCTGCAGCTAGTTCTGGGGACTCCAGTTCCCTCAGCTGCTGTCCCAGCCTTCTCTGTGAGCTTCTCTTGGCTCCCTCTTAGGGAACAGGCTCTGTGGGGTTCCCCCCTCTAAGAGCCACCCTTGGGGTCCCTCCACTAGAAGCCACCTTCTCTGTCACAGTCTCAGCTCCCTTCCCATTCTCCACCTGGTGGTGTCTGTCCCAGTGTCGTGGCTCAACTGGTAGAGTGGTTTATAAATCTGAGGTTCCTGGTTTGATCCCTAGCACCACATGGATTAGAGTGGTGCACTGGCTTCTCTTTCTTTCTCTCACTTAGTCTCATGTGAGGCTCTTTCTTATTTGTATTAAGTAAAAGCTTTCATTTTTAAGTCAAGGAGCTGGCAATATAGCTCATTTGGATATTGCATTGCTTTGCCATGTGCAAGACCCATGTTCAAGCCTGGTCCACACTGAATTGCTTTGGTCCCATGGACTCTTTCAATCTCTGCATCTCTGTCCCTTAAAGAGGGAGGGAGGGAGAGAGAGAGAGAGAGAGAGAGAGAGAGAAGTTTCAGAATCCAGCCTCTTGATTGCTTGCCTCTGAGACTTCTGTGTAGGTTCCCAGAGGACTTTTTTTTTTTTTTTTTTTTTTTAACCAGAGCACTGATCAGCTCTGGTTTATGGTGGTGCAGGGGATTGAACCTGGGACTTTGGAGCCTCAGGCTTGACAGTCTCTTTGCATAACCATTATGCTATCCACCCCTGCCTCCAGAGGACTTTTTTTCCCTTTTAATTACAGATAGAGACAGGGTGGAGGATAATGGTTCTGCAGAAGACTTTCTTGCCTGAGACTCTGAAGTTCTAGGTTCACTCCCCAGCCCCATCATAAGCCAGAGCTGAGCAGTGCTCTGCTCTTTCTCCCTCTCTCTGTATCTCTCATTAAATAAGTAAATTTTCCATATATATATATATATATATATATATATATATATATATATATATATATGGAAAATGTTTAAACAAATGGGGAAAGAGAGAGACAGAGACAGTGGAAGTGAAAAAGAAGCAGAGAGGAGAGTACCACAGTATTGCTGCACCATTCATGTTCCCCACCTCCTTGGTCCCATGCATTCATGGTGCTCCCATGTGGTGGTGCCAGAATTTGAACACTAGTCCTCAGACATGGCAAAATATGTGCTCTGTGGGAAAAGCTATCTCCTGCCTCCCTCCGCCCTCCCCCCACCTCCTGCTTTTGCAGCATGGCTTTGCCTTGTAGTGGTTGGCTGCAGCTAACTCTTCTGTAACAGTGGGGAGGTAGTAGTGCTTGCCATATAGGGTGACTGAAAATCCACACCAGGCTGTGGGTAGTACTTCACACAGCACACTCCCAACAGGTGCTCACTATCACTCATGCTGGTGGCCTCCTAAGGATGTCCCCCTCCCTTTAATTCACCCTCTTGCACCATGCTGCTGGCTGTCTGCCTTCCCCAGGGTATTAGACCTGTCTTCGGACCAGAGAACCTGAGATACATAAATGCCTCCCTCGGAGTAGTGGCGAGGTGATTGGAACTTAGAAAACCTGCAGGTGGGTGCAGCTGGTGCAACAGCTCAGCAGACAGATCAGGCCCTGGGTGGTTGAACTTGGCACCACATAATAGCAGAGCTGGATTCCCCGGCCCCCCATTCCCCACACCACATACACAAAAAAATGAATAAACCTTTTAAAAAGACAACTTTATAAGGGAAGCACGGGGAACAGGAACTGGGAAATGAGTTGTCCTGAGGCCATGTCCACCTCACCCCGTAGGGAGCCTGTTTTTCTGGGTGTGAGCCTCCATCAGGTGACTGCACCCCCTTCAGGCAGACCGGCAGGTAGAGGTGAAGAAACTGGGCAGCCCAGGAGGGAATGCTGGACTCTCAAGCACAAGGTCTCCAAGTTCAGTCCTTCACAAGTGCCCGAGTGATGCTCTGTTGTATGTTTGTTCTCTCTCTAATAAATATTTTTCAGATTTTTTAGTGGCTCAGGAAGTGACACAGTGGATAAAGTGCTGGCCTTTCAAGCATGAGGTCCTGAGCTCCATACCCCTTGCATTGTATGGACCAGCATGATGCTCTGCTTCTCTCTCTCCTCCACTCTATCTCATAAATGAATGAAAATTAAAGAAGAATAACTATATGGGGGGAAGGTTCAGGTCCTGTTGCACAGTGGTGGAGGAGAACCTAGGTGAGGGCTTAAGAGTGTTTTGCAGAAAACTGAGAAATTTTACACATGTACCAGCAATTGTATTTACTACTAACTGTAAACCACTAACCTCCCCAATAAAAAAATTAAAAAAAAAAACTATAAAGCATTGGACTCTATGGCATGTGGTCCTGAGTTTGATCCCTGCAGCGCATGTGTCAGAGTGATACTCTGATTCTCTCTCCACCATAATAAATAAATGTTTTAAATTGGGGGTGGGGGTAGTTGGGGTCAATTATCAAGCCTCTGTGGCATATTCTCTTTGTCCCCTCCACACCTCACTATCATTTTATTGAGGGATTGTTGACCATAGGTGGTGGTTTCCACATCTCCCCAAGATAGGTGTTAATGTAACTCACCTCCCACTAACTGTCATCCTCCACCACAGGGCACTAGATCCCTGGCCCCCGCCCACTTAGTGTGCCTCTCTTCCCCTTTCTAGGCCCCTGGATCAGTTGCAGTGGATCAGTTTATTGAAGTCTCACTCCGTGTTATGCCTGGCTTTGTTTCTTAGGTCCCACCTATGAGTAAAATCATCCAGTATTCCAATTTGTCTTTCTGGTCTAACTCACTCAACATAATTTCCTCTGCTTCCATCCACTTTGTAGCAAAAGAGAAGATTCCACCCATCCTTCCTTCCTTCTTTCCTCCTTCCTGCCTTCCCTCCTTCTTTTCCTTCTCTTTCTCTCTTACTAGAGTACTGCTGAGCTCTGGCTTATGGTGGTCCTGGATATTGAACCTGGAACTTTGAGTCTCAGGCATGAAGGCCTTTTTTGCATAACTTAATGCTGTCTCCCCAGCATTGATTTCATCACTCTTACAGCTTTGTAGTATTCTGTTGTATATTCACACATCTGTCTTAACCACTCATCTGCTGCTCCCTTGGGTTGCTTCCACATTTTTGCTTGCAGATAGTGCTGTCATAGACATAGGCATACATAGGTCTCTTTCTTTGGATGCGTGTTTTTGTTTTCTTTGGGTAGATTCCCTAGGAGAAGGATTGTCAGGTCATAAGATAAGCCTATTTGTCATGTTCTTAGAAGTCTGCAGATTGTCTTCCACAAGGGCTGGATCAGTCTGCATCCTCACCAGCATTGTAGATGGGCTCGTTCCGCACACACTTGCTGGCGTCTGACATCCCTGTGGGGGTGAGGAGGTGTTTCATGGCTTCCAAGCTCCCTTCCTCTCAGTGACACATACCAGTGATAGAGGCTTGTCCAGCAGGCCCATGTCACCTGTGTGTTTCAGAAATCCGGCGGCGGGGTTCCAAAGACCCCCTGGTGAAGGCACTCCAGATGCTTGACAGTCCCTGCGAGCCAGGGGAGAACAGCCTGAAACCAGAGACCCTGGCCAAGAGACGTGGTTCCAGGGACCTGCTGGCCAAGCCCCCACAGCTGTATGACACCCCCTACGAGCCTGTGGATGGGGGCCCCAGGGCTGAGGGCAAGGTGCGGCCCCCCGACTCCCACAGCCGGCTGCCCCAGGATGATGAGAGGCCGGCAGCTGAGTACGAGCAGCCCTGGGAGTGGAAGAAGGAACAGATTGTGCGAGCACTGTCAGGTGAGGCTGGTGCCACCTGGGCCCTGGGCTGCCCCCACCATGTGCCCTCAGGACCCTGCGTCCCCCTTAATCTGACCTTTATTTTCCTCTCTTTGTCACATACAGTGAAGGTTTTGCAAATGCTGGAAAGCCTTATGAGTCACCTCTGTAAGCTATGGTACTGGGAGCTGCTTCTCAAACCCGTTTAGACACCTGTTTATAACACGGCAGCCCTGTGGCCTAGGAGGGAGCACAGTGGAGAAAGCGTTAGACTCTCAAGTATGAGTTTCTGTGTTCAGTCCTCAGCATTGCATGTGCCAGAGTGATGCTCTGATTCTCTCTCTCCTTCCTTTTATTAAGTAAATATTTTTAAATGCTATAAAAGTAGCAGTATGAGATAAAAGGGATTACAGGTGGAGGTGGTTGTAAAGTTGGCTGAATCAGTTCTACTAGTGTGACATTTTAGAATCAGAGTTGGGAGGGAAAGGTAAGGGAGAACAGCACAGAGGTTCTTCAGAGGACTTTCATCCCTGAGACTCCAACATCCCAAGTTCAGTCTCCAGCACCATGTCAAACAGAGCTGAACCATGCTCTAGTGAAGTTAATGAATTCAGTAAAATCAGAGGAAGCTGCTAGCAGGTTGTCAAGTAATGTTAAATCTGGTTCTTCCTCCTAATTCTCTGGGGATGCAGTATTGCTACTCAGCTGAACATGTAATTTCTTTTGTCTTCATATTTTTTCTTGACTTTTCTTGCCACCAAGTCTCCACTAGAGCTTTGTGCCTACACAGTTCCGCTGTTTCTGGCAGATTTTTTACCCCCCAGAAAGTGAAAGGCAGAGAGGGAGAGGAAGGCAGAAAGAGAAGACACCACACCACCACTCTAGTGCTCATGAAGCTTCCCCTGTGCATGGTGCTTCCATCTGGTGGCTGTGAGTCTTGAACCCTGGTCCTTGCACATGAAAGTGTGCCCTCTGAGAGTAAGCCATCTCCGGGATCCTTGCTTTTGATTTTAAGTCAGGGATACCTTTTCCCTCAGTTGAGCTAGGTTTGACATCTATCTTGTTTGTGTTTTATTTTGTTTTGATTTGTTTTGTTTTTACCAGAATAGTGCTCAGCTATGGCTTATGGTGGTACTGAGGATTGAACCTGGGACCTCAGAGGCTCAGACATCAAAGTCTTTTCCAAAAACCATTATGTTGTCTCCCCAGACCTGGTTTGTGTGGGTGGGTGGGGGAAGCATGTGCAAAGATAGTGACATATAGTGAAGTTCTGAATCTGTCGTTTTTGTTTTATTTTAGTCTGGCTTCCCCCCAAGTCTGTGGAACACCTGCTGTTTTCTTAGTACTTGTACTAGGTACTACTCATAGTTGCTCTTTATCTTCCATGCAGTTTGGATGACCTAGCATGGTCAAGATGTGCTTCGTTGTAGTTTCTGAGTTGACATTTTTCTTTGCTTTATTCTTTTCATAACAAGCACAGTTTATAATACTACAGAATGTCTAGGAGTGTGGCTGGTTTTAGTATTTTCATCTCAAGATGTTAAAACAAAGAGTCTTTTTTTCAAAGTGCTCGCCAGAATAGATTAAAGTGGTTTCCTTCAGGACTTTCGAACTCTTTCACACTGAGGAGTAGCTCTGAAAGTGTGTGTGGATGCTGGTGGGACTAGCTGTCAGACACTAGGAGGTGGTGCACCTAGTTGATCACACACATTACTGTGTGAAAATCTGAGTTCAAGCCCTCGTCTCCACCTGCAAGGGGGAAGCTTCACAAATAGTGAAGTAGTGCTGTAGATGTCTCTGTGTATGCCTCTCTGCCCCCTCTCTATCTCTCTGTCTTTCACTTATTATTAAAAAGAATGGCCACCAGGAATAGTAGAGCCATGCAGGCACTGAGCCCCAGCCGTCAGTTGGGGTGGAATAGCCTTTCCCATGCTGTGTGCATGGGTCCCCCCATGGCCCTGGATTAAGTGGAGCTTCCTTGCAGTCCAGTTTGAAGGCTCTGAGCGGCCCACCCTCAAGGAGGAGGCCGGGAGGCAGCACCAGCGGCAGAAGAGCTGGACCCCAAAGATGCTAAAGCCAGCACCGTCTGACCACAGCGAGGCTGAGAAAGTGGACCCGGTGCTGCCCCTGGAGAAGCAGCCGTGAGTCACTTGCATATGGCACCTTACCAGGCCCCATGGACTTGATTTCATATTCTATTCCCTGGGCTGACAGCATTGTGGTGATACAAATGGCTCTCAAGTCTGAGGCTCCAAGGTTCCAGTTTCAACCCCTAGCACCACCATAAGCCACAGCAGAAAAGTGTTCTGGTAAACAGAAAAAAAGAAAAAAAAAAAAAAAAAGGAAAATCTGGCTAAGAAGACAACATAGTATTTATCTAAATAACTCTTGTGCCTGAGGCTCTGAGGACCCAGCTTCCATCCTCAGGACTACCATGAGCCAGAGCTGAGAAGTGCTCTGGAATAAAAATTAAAAAAAAAAAAAAAAAGAAATCCCATGGCCCTGGTGGAATGAAAGCCCAGCTTGCCCCACATCCCCCCCTCTCTCCTGGGTGGTGACAGGTCCTCAAGATTGGTCAGCCAGGACAGTCAACCCTGGGTGTGACTTGGGACTGAGTCTAGGCTTCTGGTTTAAAGGCCCTAGGCCACACGGTGCCCTCTGATGCACCTGTAACATGGCTGTCTCCTCAACCCCGTCCGCAGTTGGTACCATGGCTCCATCAGCCGTGTGGAAGCTGAGAGTCGACTTCAGCCCTGCAAGGAAGCTGCTTACCTGGTGAGGAACAGCGAGTCGGGCAACAGCCGGTACTCTATTGCACTCAAGTAAGTATCCCAGCCACTTGCCTGTGTCCTATGAGGGTGCCCTCTGACACTCTGTGTACTTAGTTCATTTATTTATTTTTTTAAGATTTATTTATCAATGAGAGAGGGAGGAGAAAGAAAGACAGAGAGAAACAGAATCTCTGGCCCATGCAGTGCTGGGGATTGAACTCAGAACCTCATGCTTGAGAGTCCAATACTTTTTTTTTTCAATTTTTTTCTTTTTTAATACTTATTTTTTTATTCCCTTTTGTTGCCCTTGTTTTATTGTTATAGTTATAATTGATGTTGTTGTTGTTGGATAGGACAGAGAGAAATGGAGAGAGGAAGGGAAGACAGAGGGGGAGAGAAAGATAGATACCTGCAGACCTGCTTCACCACCTGTGAAGCGACTTCCCTGCAGGTGCCAGGGGCTTGAATTGGGATCTTTATGCTGGTCCTTGCACTTTGCACCACCTGCGCTTAGCCCACTGCGCTACCACCCAACTCCCCAGAGTCCAGCACTTTTATCTATTGTGCTCAGCTTTGATTTCTGGTGGTTCTGGGGATTGAACTTGAGACCTCAGAGTCTCAAGCATAAGAGCCTTTTGCATCACTCCTATGCTCTCTCCCTGACCCTACTTCTAACATTCCTTCCTGTCGTGGGTAGGTGAGCAGTCAGTGAAACTGGTCTACAATAGTGTGTAGTGGCAGAAAATAAGATGTGTTTGCTTGGGCAGCTAAACATGAAATGCTCTGATTAGAAGGCAAAGTGGACTATCGGGTAAATGTCCTTTAAGTCCCGTAGGACAATGAGGGCCCTGCTTTATTATTAGGATACATTAGTCAGCTTCATCCTAACATCATCTGCTCTAAAGTAAGTCCTTTTGGGGCCTGAGAGGTAGCAGTGTGGCTAGAGCTTTGGACTTAAAAGTATTAGGCCCTGAGTTCAATCCCCAGCATAGTATGTGCCAGAGTGATGCCCTGCTTTTCTCTCCTTTCACTCTCTTGTGTTAATAAATAAATCAATCTGGGATCTGGGTAGTAGCACACCCAGTAGAGTGCACAAGTTACCATATGTGAGGACCTAGGTTCAAGCCCCCAGTCCCCATTTGCAAGGAGGAAGCCTCACAAGCATGAGAGCAATGCTTTGGGTATCTCTCTTCTCAGTCTCCCTCTCTAGCTCTCTGTCTCTCTATATTTAGAAAAATGATTTTAGGGGGCTGGGTGGTGGTGCACCAGGTTAAGCAAACATAGTGCAAAGCACAAGGAACACACAAGGATCCCAGTTCCAGCCCCCTAAAATCATTTTCCACAAGCGGTAAGGCAGGTCTGCAGGTGTCTCTCTGTCTCTCTCACTCTCTGGCTTCCCCTTCCCTCTCACTTTCTCTTTGTCCTATCCAATAACAGAAAAGATGGCCACCAGAACAGTGGATTTGTAGTGCTGGCACTGAGCCCCAGTGATAAACCTGGAGGCAAAAAAAAGGAAAAGAAAGAAAGGAAGATAAGAAAAAAGTGATTTCTAGGAACAGTGGAGTCCAGACGCTAGCCCTGGTAGCAACAATTAATTAATCAATCTCTAAAAAATAAAATCAAGGCTGGAGATACAGCATAATGGTTATGCAAAAACCTTTCCTGCCTGAGGCACCAAAGGTCCCAGGTTTAATTCCCAAAACTGCCATATGCCGGAGCTGAGTAGTGCTGATGAAAGAATAAATAAATAGGGAGCTGGGCAGTGGTGCACCCAGTTAAAAACATGTATAACCATACACAAGGACTGGGGTTTAAACCCCTGCTCCCCACCTGCAGAAGGGCAGCTTCACAAGTGGTGAAGCAGGTCTGCAGGTGCTTATCTTTCCCCCACTCTGTCTCCCCCTCCTCTCTTAATTTCTCTCTGTCCTATCAAATAAAATATAAAGAGAAAAAATGGGGGGGTAGCCACTGGGAGCAGTGGATTGGTAGTTCTGGCACTAAGTCTCAGTGATAACCCTGGTGACAATAAAAAAAAAGAATAAATAATTTAATAGTTAAAAAAAGAAAATCAGGTCCTCTTGTCAAAGAGATAATCTCATAAAAAGAATAATGTCTACTAGCAGGACAGTTTACTCCCTCTTCTGGCACCAACTGCCTGTTTAGAGCCCAGTTTATCCTGGCAGGGAGGTGGTGCTGACTTGCTGTGGCTCCCCAGCCCCAAGTGGGCACAGAGAGAGCACCATGGCTGGGGTGGGGGTGCCGTTTCACAGTGGAAACTCTCCCGCTTAGTGAGCTCAGTGGTGCTGCACTGGGTGATCATTGTCAGGGGCGCTCACAGCCCTTCCTTCCTGAGGAAGCTGAGCCCCGGCAGCTGAAACAATCAGGCTGGAGGGGGAGCCAGGGGGCGGGGGCACGCTGGACACGGGGTGTGTAGCTGGGGACAGGCCGAGAGACAATGCCAGGAATAGCCGCACCGAGCAAGTTCCGGTGTGCATGGATGAGGCCCCCCAGCTGAGGGTGTACACAGCCGGGCAGCCTTTGCACATGGGGTGGGACCTCGGGCGGAAACTGCCTTTCTGTTTCTTACTGTGTTCTTTGGGGGTCGGGAGGTAGGGAGGCTGTGGCTCTTAAGCTGCGGCCAGGAAGGGCCATTTAAACCTACCCTCGTGTTTAGTGGTCTCACACCTGGGCTCTGACAATACTTTTGCCATTTGGGGGTCCAGTTTTTGATGGCTTATATGTATTAAAGATAAACCGCTCACAGCCAGAGAAGTAGCTCTGGCTGGTAGAGCTCAGGACTTGCCAGCCTGAGGTTCCTGGTTTAATTCTCAGCACCCCTTCTCCTAAGTGGTACTCTGGCTGCTTGCTTACGCCCTCTCCTCTCCTCTTCTTTCCTTCTCTCTCCCTCCCTCTCTCTCTCTCTCTCCCTCCATCTTACTCTCTCCTTCTCCCTCCCTCTCTCTTCCTCCCTCTTCCTCTCTTTCTCTCATTGCCACCAGGGTTATCACACTGGGTTCGGTGCCTGCATGACAGATTCATCACTCTCCATGGTCACTTTCTTTTCTTTTTTGAGAGACAAATTCAGAAGGGGAAGGAGGGAGTAAGAGAGACACTTGCAGCACAGATTCATTGCTCGTGAAGCTTCCCCCCTGCAGGTTGGGACTGGGGGCTTGAGCTTGAGTTCTCGCACACTGTAATGCCAGCCAGGTGCACCACTGCCCACCCAGTTCCCCATATGAAATAGCCTTTTCTTTTAATGCCACAGAATTATTACTGTATGATTTCTCTATTCCTGGCTGATTCTTACTTATTTATAAATGAGACAGAGAGGGATAAAGACAGAAGGAGAGACAGCACAGCACTGCTCTACCTTTTGGTGTTCCCATGTGGTGGCCAGGGGTTTGAAGCCAGGTCCTTGAGCATGTCAAAGTTCCTAGCCCCAAAGTCAGAGAGAGAGAGAGAGGCTACTCCAGGCCAGCATACCTACAGCCATGTCAAGAATGAACTTGGCAGGAAGTGGTGGCAGTGCCCCATCTTGGCGGTGTCTGCTTCCAGAGGGTGACCCACACATCTCCTCCTGGGCTTGGGTTTCATTCCAGGACCAGTCAAGGATGCGTTCACATCATCGTGGCTCAGACCAAAGACAACAAGTACACGCTGGACCAGACAAGCGCAGTGTTCGACAGCATCCCGGCCGTGGTCCACCACTACTCCACTGCCAAGCTGCCTTTCAAGGGTGCAGAGCACATGACCCTGCTCTACCCCGTGCACTGCCGGCTACACTGAGCCCTTGTGGCCCCCAGACCTGAGCAAGGGTGCCACCCCCTGGCAGCCGTTAGGAAGTGAGACTCCTGAACTGACATCGCAATTTCCTTGGCCTCACAACCACTGGGCTGCCTGGGTACTGTCCTGCCTCCGTTCTCTGGAGCTGGAGAAAGTTCTCCAGGGTTCTCCCTGGGGAAGTGACCCTCAGGATAAGCAAGCCAGGAGTTCAGAAATGTTCACATCCTTGGTAATGTTTCAGGGATACCCAGTCTACTGATGAAACTCCAGCAACAGCAGCAAAAAACCCACTTGGCATCAGATGACAGAAAAAAAAGCAGTGAACACATGTACCAGAAGAGCTTGCCCCTCTGGATCCAGTCCTAGGGGAAAAAAAAGGACCAGTGGTGGAACAAAAGGGAACAGTGACCACCTTCTAGAAGGCCAGCTTCCTCCCTTCAGGTCCTGTTTCACTTCTGATGCTCATGAGAATTTCACTTTGGAGTCTAGGCAAAGGATTGAAGTTTGCAATTTTTTTTGTTTTTTTTTTTTAAATCTCTGTGGACTCAGTCATCACTTCCTCAGCCTATCAGGAACAGCATAAATGCAACAGAAGGCACCTCTTGAATTATAAAGTCCAAGACCCATTTCATTTCTGGTCCTTTTTTTTCCCCCCTTAATCTGCAATTTATAAAACTCCACAGTAACTGAGAAGTTTTATTATTGGAGAACTATACAGCACTTCTGTTTGCTTTTTGTTTCTCCATTTTGTGTTGTTCTTAAAGAATCCCCCCCCCCTTTGGTCTCTCCAATCAGATTTGCTTTCTATGTTGAGAGTAAATTAAAGGTCCACGTGTATATTCCTCTTAAGGATCTGACTATGGACTGGGGTTCTGGGCCTACAGTCTCATGCTTTCTGTAGCAGAGACCCTTTCACACTGTATACAGATATTCTAAGGGTCTCTGAGGCCTCTGCTAACTACTATTGCTTGTGATATTAGCTTAACTCCCATGGTATTGTTACTTTCATGATTTATTGTGAACTTACACCATCAGTTTTCTTACTGTGAAGGAAATAGTGGGAAAGGCACACTGTGAGAAGAATGTCCCAATGAGTGGCCCTGTGATTCAAGCCCAGAGCATGCATCTATATTCTAGGCTTTGTAATTCAGTTCTCAAACTGGTCTGGGTGTGACTTCAACTGGAACAAGTTCATTCTGGTAGCCTCTCCTCAGTACATGGAAAATATTGATTTGGTTCATTTTTTAAAAAGAAAGACATGTCTCCATAGCTACTGGCTATTATTATACTACTATAGTTTAGGGCAAATACTTCCTTCATCATTTGGTTTGGGATGTTAACCAAAGACTTATGTGATTTTTTTTTTTAATTTAAAAAATTGGAATGTTTTTCTCGCTGGGTCCCAGTGATTAATAGTGCTCTGATTCTCAAGCACAGATAGAATTTTTCAAATGTGTATTGGTTCATATGCTATATCTTTAGCACAAGTTTTTTTAGAAAAACATAGTATACATAGTTCCAGTTCAAAAAGTATTTATTATCTTCTATAAACAGTTGATTGTGTCGAACTTACTGTAGTTCCATGCTCTATAAATGGCAACACTCTATTTTGACTTGTCCTTATTGTGCCAAGGAAATGCAGCAACCACCCAACCTTAATAAATGCTGTAAGCACTGCAAACGTCTTGGTGCTCTAGGTGATTTTTCCGACCTGCCCTCAGTAGCTCTGTTGAATGTCTGATGAAATCTCATTTGGAAAGCAGCCTTGACACCACGGAGTATTTCCCGAGCTCCTGTCACTTGCCAGATATTGTGCTGATCCATGCTTCCTCTGATGGCTTATAGATGCTGTGGACTGTGGAGTTGATGTAGCATCCGGTCACTTTGCAGTTGTCCAGGAAGTTATAAGAAGAGTGTAGGGGCCAGTTGGTGGCGCACCTGGTAGAGCACATATGTGTGCAGGGATCTGGGTTCAAGACCCCAGTCCCTACCTGCAAGGAGGAAGCTTCACAAGTGGTGAAGCTGTGCTGCAGGTGTCGCTTTTACTTTCTTTCCCCCTTACCTCTCTATTTCTCTCTGTATCTAATAAATAAAGTATTAAAAATGTGTTAATGGGGGGGCAGATGATAGTGCACTTGTTACCCTGTGCAAGAACCCAGGTTCAAGCCCATCTGTATGTAGGTGGGCTTCATGATTGGTGAAGCAATGCTGCAAATGTCTCCCTTGTTCCTCTGTCTCCCCTTCCAACTTGATTTTTCTGTCTCTAAGCATTAAATAAATTTTTTAAAAAGTTTTTAAAAGATACATGAGGATAAATCAGTAAAAGGGGGGTTAGAACAATTACTACTTTTTAAAATTTTTATTTATAAAATAGAAATATTGACAAGAATATAAGATAAGAGGGGTGCATTTCCACACAATGCCCACCCTCAGAACTTTGTATCCAGTCCCCTCCCTTGGTAGCTTCGCTATCCTTTATCCCTCTGGGAGTATGGACCCAAAATCATTGTGGGGTGCAGAAGGTGGAAGGTCTGGCTTCTGTATTTGCTTCTCTGCTGAACATGGGCATTGGCAGGTTGATCCATACTCCCAGCCTGTCTCTCCCTAGTGGGGCAGGGATCTGGGGAGGCGGGGAGGCAGTGGTGGGGTTGTCTGCCCAGGGAAGTCAGGGAAGTCAGGTTGGCATCATGGTATCATCTGGAATCTGGTGGCTGAGAAAGAATTAAGATATAACATCAAACAAATTGTTGACTAATCATGAACCTAAAGGCAAGAATATTGCAGATGAAGATTTGGGGGGAAAAGTTTTGGAAAAAGCTAGTAGGCCTATTTTAGGTATATTCCAAGGGACCCATGACTTTATTAGTTTTTGCCTGCACCTGACATCTAATATGAAGGTGGACCCAGGTTATTGTCTGAGAAGAAGATGTCATAGTTGGAAAAAGGACTAGAAATCTACATCAGGGAAGAGAGTAACTCCCAAGTATGGGGAAAGTATATAAATATTGTTAACTGTAAACCCCATTGATTTGATCTGGGGCCCATATTCAGCACAGGAGGCTATGTAACCTCTTCATACCTGTAGGTCTAAGCTCACTTTCTGTGGTCACGGCTAGGAACATTCCAGCTGCACTAATTTCAGGACCCATCTTCCTTGGGTAGTAAGTAGGTAGAGTATGTTGTCCAACCTCCCTTCAGAGAATGGAACATTCCCTTCCATTGTGGATCCACATCAAGGGTAAAGTCCTATAGGGGCCTGAAAAGGGGTCTATTGTGTTATTCCTGATGGAGATGACCAGTTTTAGTAGAGAGAGGGATCTGTTAGAAGTCTAAGCCCATCACGTCTGTGTGTGAATCCCAAGACTCCCTGACTAGGGCCCCAGGTGATGGGGTGGCCTAGTAGTGACTAAAGAGTCATCACTGAAGTATGCCAGTCTCTTGCCCTTATTCAGCTTCTATAATCCTTACTTTATCTGACAAGGTTAGCTTTGGAGTGATTGAGGGACATGTAATAGGAGGTAGGTGAGGAAGGTATCGAGGTCTAAGTAGAAACTATTTGATTAGGTACTTTATGGTGTCTTTTTAGGTCTTTCTGCTTCATTTATTGACTCACTGCAAGCTATTGTGCACTTTTGCTTTAAGGTTTATATTTTCCCCTAACTTATGGATACATGTACATATGCCCTATCTCATGGGCCCTAGTCTATATCTGGGTTTTGAAGTTTTGTTAAAAAGTGCACCACCTGAAATGGAATTAAGGAGTCCTATGAGCTAGGAAAGGTCTCACCAGAGTAATGAAGCTGAAGGGTTGACATTCCACACCTGACACAGTCCAAAGTGAAGCATGCTGAGGTGGTACTTGTTGCATTGAATAGGTTGGGAACAGCAAATGCAGTATCAGCTAGTATGACTTGAGAGAAGCAAGCAGGAAAGTAAGCCCTGCCCTAGAGGTTCCAGGACTGAGAGATTTACATGGGCTTTATAGAGAAAGGAAAAGGTTCCTGCTGTCTTAGGGTTTAAGAAGGCAATAGATAGTTATTGCTATAACCAAATTATTTGGAAATTAGGTTAACTTTGAAAATCCCATTGTTAGGATTTGCTATACCATGTAAGACCTCACCGTAATTTACGTCCTTTTATACTATTTTTATATAGCTGTATCTTATAAAGTAACACCACCAGTTGCTTCTGTTCTCCCTGGTCTAAGCTTGCAGATTTAATATTTCAAAGAACAAATTATTATTAGAATGTATTAACAATTTGAGCCCACTATTAAAATTCAATGAGATTACCAGTTTGAAGTCTATGCATCAAAAAGTTTGAGACATTCAATCCATTTTCCCCTCTCAATTAGTTATTTGTGAGACTATAAGTTAATAGGAGTGTATATTAACACCATTCCCACCACCAAAGGTCTGCCCCCTACCCCCTGCCAGTGATGCTGAGCACCCACTCACCCCACACCGAGAGATTTTTACTTTGGTGCCATGCTCCAAACTCAGTCAGATTCTGCTTTGAGTTTCCCTTTCTGTTCTACTTTCTCAACTTCTGTTTATTAGTGGGATCATCCCATACTCTTTGTCTGACTTACCTCACTTAACGTAATTCCTTCTAGCTCCATCCAAGATGGGTCAGAGAAGGTGGGTTTATTGTTCTTTTTTTATTACTTTAATTTTTAATTTTTTAAATTTTTATTTATAAAAATTTTATAGGATAAAAGGGGTACAACTTCACACAATTCCCACCACCAGAACTCCGTATCTCATCCCCTCCCCTGATAGCTTTCCTAGTCTTTATCCTTCGGGGAGTATGGACCCAGGGTCATTAGGGGGTGTAGAGGTGGAAGGTCTGGCCTCTGTAATTGCTTCCCTGCTGAACATGGGCATTGGCAGGTTGATCCATACTCCCAGCCTGCCTCTCTTTTTCCCTAGTGTGGGGAAGCAGGGCTCCAGGACACATTGGTGAGGTCATCTGTGGGGAGGTCCAGTTGGCATCATGTTAGCATCTGGAACCTGGTGGCTGAAAAAAAGTTAACATATAGAGACAAACAAATTGTTGATAGCTGCACAGAGGAATTACTCTTTTTTATTATTATTTATTTTCCCTTTTGTTTCCCTTGTTTTTTCATTGTTGTTGATAGGACAGAGAGAAATGGAGAGAGGAGGGGAAGAGAAAGACACCTGCAGACCTGCTTCACAGCCTGCAGGTGGGGAGCCGGGGGTTCGAACCAGGATCCTTGTGCAGGTCCTTGCGCCGATCCTTGTGCTTTGCGCCACCTGCGCTTAACCCACTGCGCTATGCCCCAGACTCCCAGAGCAATTATTCTTAAGGTGGTGACATGGAGCTGACAAAAGCCAGGCAATTCACAGTGGGTGGTGACATAATGTACCATATGCTCTGAAAACAATCAGTTCCCCAGGGGTGTTCTCAATAGATCCTTCCATAAGCCCCTCCACCAAGCCAGCTGATCTGTAGCCCCAGGTCAGGGCTCTCTGTCACCCTGCCTCCATCTGTATCCCCCAACAAGTGTTCTCCTGCAGTATGTGTCCTCTGGGGTGAATACTCACTCCCTGAGGATTCGCAGATTCTATAAAGAATAGCAACCCCCAGTGAATGTGGGACTCACCCGCTTTACATCTGGCATCGCCAGCACTTCCTGTATGTGTCTTCTCCTTTCACAGCCCTCTTTGAACAACCCACTACACCCCCCAATCACAGGATTCACCCTCTGGTGCTCAGGCCAAGACTGGGATATCAGGGTGGGTTTCAACCTCTGGGCTGTGTCACAATGTGCAAGAACTTGGGTTCAAGCCTCCAGTCCCCACCTGCAGAGCAAAAGGTTCCATCTCTGTCTTCCTCTCTCAATATCTTTCTCTATCCAATAAATACAATAAAAGAGTAAATACACAAATAACATATAAAGAAGTAGGAGTGGAACAATGGAGCAGTGTGAATGTGTACCCCCCCCCAAGAAAAAGGGTAAAATTTTCTGTGGGGAAGATGGCTGAACAGGTGAAGTGCAGTACTTAGAGGGGATGATGCTCACCAGAGTAGAGCTCTGCCTCTCTCTCCCCCTTTTCTCTCTCTCAAAAGAAGTAAATCTTCTTTAAAAAAAAAAAAAAAAAAAGATAAATGCTGTTAATACAAGGCCCAGGAGGTGGTGTGGTGTATAGAGTGTTGGACTCAAGCATGAGGCCCCAAACTTGATCCCAGGCATCAGATGTGCTAGAATGTTACTTTAGGTAACTTGCTCTCTCCTTTGCCCCCAGCCCTGATTAATGAATAAATCTTTTTTAAAGATAAATTATCTCCTGATCCCCTCTTTCAATTTCTCTCAAATTAATAATTAGGTAAATACTACTGGTAGTATGCCTCTCCTCTAAAGTATAGAAGTAGTAAGTTATCCAAAGTACTTTTTTTTTTTTGCCCCCAGGGTTATTGCTGGGGCTCGGTGCTTACACTACAAACCCACTGCTTCTGGAGGCCATTTTTCCCTTTTTTTTTTTTTTTGTTGTCATTGATGTTATTGTTGTTGAATAAGACAGAAAGAAATGGAGAGAGGAGGGGAGATAGAGAGGGGGAGAGACAGACACCTACAGACCTGCTTCACCGCCTGTGAAGTAACCTCCCTGCAGGTGGGGAGCCGGGGGCTCAACCTGGGATCCTTAATGCCAGTTCTTGCACTTTTTTTTGCACATGTGTGCTTAACCTACTGCGCTACCGCACAACCCCCCTCCAAAGTACTTTCTTTAGAAGCATTTATGAGAAGAGCTTTTTTCTTTGCTGTTTAATACACGTTGCTGAATTGTTATTCATTAGTTGGCCTCTCTCAAGTTGGAGATGTGGGGGAGCAGAGTCTATCTCCATAGCCAGAAATGTTTGAGGCAGGTGGACAAAGATCAAGATGTGTGCATTGCTTCAGTTCATTGTGTTTACTCTGTGGCAGCCTTAGTTAAGGATTCAGCCTTTGCTATTATTTTGTGACACCAGGGCCTCAGGCATGCATGACCCCACCCCTCCCAGGCTGACACTTGACTTTTTATTTCAGGTGGAGAGGAAGAGGTTCACTACACCATTGCTTCACTCTCCCTGGTGCTGCAGTGCTGCCATATGGTGTTGGTGCCCAAATCCAAGACCTCGTGTGTATAGTAAAGCAGCTGAACTATTTCCTGATTCTGAAGGAGGGTAGCTTTTTCATTCTTTTTTAAAATTTTTGAAATGTTTATTTATTTTCCCTTTTGTTGCCCTTGTTTTTTATTGTTGTTGTAGTTATTATTATTGTTATTGATGTCATTATTGTTGGATAGGACAGAGAGAAATGGAAAGAGGAGAGGGAAGATAGAGAAGGAGGGAGAGAAAGACAGACACCTGCAGATCTGCTTCACCGCTTGTGAAGCCACTCCCCTGCAGGTGGGGATCCAGGGGCTCCAACCAGGATCCTTACGCTGCTGGTCCTTGCGCTTTGTGCCCTGTCCATGTGCGCTTAGCCCACTGCGCTACTGTGCTACCGCCCGACTCTCAGCTTTTTCATTCTAATAGTTAAAGGTTAATGTCACACTGTTCTTCACCTCCATGGCATTTCCCTTCTCTGACCTCTTTCTTTTTTATTGATTTATTAATGATCGACAAGACCATAGGGGTACAATTCCACACAATTCCCACCACCAGACTTCCGCATTCCATCCTCTCCATTGGAAAATTTCCTATTCTTTATCCCTCTGGAAACATGGACCCAGGGTCATTATGGGGTGCAGAAGGTGGAAGGTCTGGCTTCTGTAACTGCTTCTCTGCTGGACACGAGCATTGACAGTTCTATCCATACTCCTAGCCTGCCTCTTTCTTTCCATAGTAAGGCAGGGCTCTCTGATCTTTTTCACATTCATTATAATTTTTCTGACACCTTTCTCACATGTGTCTCTCCTTTGTTAGTTATCTCCCACTTTCCAACCAGCTATTTTTTTTTTTTGAGGGGGTGGTGGTGGCTTTGTGAGCTCTTGAGAATCATCTTTCTCATCCCTAGTTTGTTCTAAATAATAAGTGTTTTTAGCAATTCACAGTGGCATACAACATTGTAAGATTTCAGGAGAGGGTTGGGCAGTGGTGCACCTGGTAGAATACACATTACCATGACAAGGACCCAGGTTCAAGTCCCCAGTCCCCACCTGCAGGAGAAAAGCTTCATGAGTGGTGAAGCAATGGTCAGGTCTCTCTCCCCTCTATTTCTCCCTCAACTTCACTCTCTTTATAATAAGGTAAAGATTTTAATGGTTCCTTTTCACACCTGTATGTGTATAATTCACTGAACCTACCACCAATCTTGTGCCTCTCTTCCCTTTGATAATCATAATTGTCACAAAGGTCAAGAGAAAGCTTGGCTACTATTTATTTTGTAAGTCCATTTGTTTCAGCTGCCTCTACTTCTACTTTGTTTTCAATAAAGACAGGCCAGGAGAGAGTGAAACAGACCAGAGCATTGAAGCTTCTCCAGTGATGTGGGGGCTGGCCTCAAACTTGAGTCACACACATGGCAAAGCAATGCACCATCCAGGTGAGCTATTTTCCCAGCCCTCCATTGCTGTACCCCCATTAATAAGCCTAGCCCACTGTGAGCCTGCAGCTTGGCCGCAATACTGGCCTGGAGAAAGATGATATGCTACTGCCATCTAGTGGCTGAAGAGCAGATTGCAGAAGTGAACCTTCAGCTTGCCTCAGGCAAAAATTTTCTGGAAGATTTCTGCTAGTAGTCCCTAAGCAGGGAAAATGGTGACACAGCAGTTGCCATCTTGAAATCGGCCCTTCACTGCAGATGGGATGGTCTGCAACCTAGCACAATGGTCATCTTGAGATTCCAGCTGGATCTTGTCATTTTGAACCAGAGCTGCGCTTTAAGCATGTCAAGTTCTTAACTCTTCCCCTATTTTCTCCGTGGCCTTCCCACATTTCACTTGGCAGCTAGCACTTAGCTTTAGCTTTTGAAGAAATTTTGAGGGTTATGAGTAATAAAGGTTCCTGTCTATAGTTCATGAGCATTTTATCTGATACCAGATGATATACAATTCCCAGATGATTTGCAGTAGCCAGTGGAGGCTACAGGGCCTTCTAAAGAGTGTTCAATCTGAAATGTAACTTTAAATAAATAGACAACCTGTGGTTTTGCTCCATTCATGAATTTTGAGACTTCCCTTTATTTTAAAAGAGAGAGAAAGGGGAGGGAAAGAGAGAAGGAGGGGAGGGGGAAGGAAAGGATGGGAAGGTAAGAGCACAGAAATCATGTTTAAGGACCTGGGTTTAAGCCTCCAGCCCCCACCTGCAGGGAGAAACTTTACAAGTGGTGGAGGCAATGCTGTAGGTGTCCCTCCTCTATTTCTGTCTTTCACCCCTTTATCAAAGAAGAAGAAGAAAGGAGGATGAAGGAAGAAAGAAAGAGAGAGAGGAAGGAAGGAAGGAAGGAAGGAAGGAAGGAAGGAAGGAAGGAAAGGAAAGACCTTCCTGTAGAAGCAGCAATAGCAGAACAGGTCAGAGGTGTCACTGCAGGCCCTATGAAGGCCATAGTTGAACACAGTCAGCAGGCCTCCTCTACCTTAATTTCTCCTTTCAGCCTCCTCTACCTTAATTTCTCCTTTCATTCACCTTTAGAGACATTCTGTTATATTTTCCTTCTCAAACAAAGAAGTGAGAATGGGGCGGGGTAGATAGCATAATGGCTATGCAAAGAGGCTCTCATGCCCTGAGGCTCCAAAGTCCCAGGTTCAATCCCCTGCACCATCATAAACCAGAACTGATCAGTGTTCTGGTAAATGAATGAATGAATGAATGAATATAATTTTTTTAAAAAGCAGAGAGGGAGTCAGGCGGTAGCGCAGCCGCTTAGGCACATGTGGCACAAAGCGCAAGGGCCAGCTTAAGGATTCTGGTTCGAGGCCCCGCCTCCCCACCTGCAGGGGAGTCGCTTCACAGGTGGTGAAGCAGGTCTGCAGGTATCTGTCTTTCTCTCCCCCTCTCTGTCTTCCCCTCCTCTCTCTATTTCTCTCTGTCCTATCCAACAATGAACAACATCAATAACAACAACAATAACTACAACAACAATGAAAAACAAGGGCAACAAAAGGGAAAATTAAAAAAGCATGGAGAATGAAATTCACCCTTCTACCCCCCAGGCCATCTTTTCCTATCTATGTCCTCATCCTAACAAAGCATCAGATTTGTGGCTTTGTTCTTTTATTATTTAAATTGTTTTCTTTTTTATGCTTTTGTTTATTTATTAATGGAAGAGAGAGAGAGAGAGAACCAGAGTATCACCTGCCACATGTGATACTGGAGATTGAACTCAGGACCTCATCCTTGAGAGTCCAACACTATCTACTGCATGCCTGCCCAGGTTGCTAAATTATCATTTTCTGTTTTTTTAATTTATTGGGGGATTAATGTTTTACAGTTGCCAGTAAATACAATAGTTTGTACATGCTTAACATTTCTTAATTTTCCACATAACAATATAACCCCCACTAGGTCCTCTGCTGTCCTGTTCCAAGACCTGAACACTCCCCATCACCCACTCCCAGTCTTTTTTTTTTTTTTTTTCCTCCTCCAGGGTTATTGCTGGGCTTGGTGCCTGCACCATGAATCCACTGCTCCTGGAGGCCATTTTTTTCCCCCTTTTGTTGCTCTTGTTGTAGCTTCGTTGTGGTTATTATTATTGCCCTTGTTGACACAATTCGTTGTTGGATAGGACAGAGAGAAATGGAGAAAGGAGGGGAAGACAGAGAAGGGGGGAGAAAGATAGACACCTGCAGACCTGCTTCACCACCTGTGGGGAGCCGGGGGCTCGAACCGGGATCCTTACGCTGGTCCCTGCACTTTGCGCCACATGCGCTTAACCCACTGCGCCACCGCCCGACCCCCCTACTCCCAGTCTTTTACTTTGGTGCAATACACCAGCTCCAGTCCAAGTTCTGCGTAGTGTTTTCTCTTCTGACCTTGTTTTTTAACTTCGGAAGTGAGATCATCCCATATTCATCCTTTTGTTTCTGACTTATTTCACTTAACATGATTCCTTCAAGCTCCATCCAAGATGGGGTGAAGAAGGTGAAATCACCATTTTTAATAGTTGAGTAGTATTCCATTGTGTATATAGACCACAACTTGCTAGCCACTCATCTGTTATTGGACACCTGGGTTGCTTCCAGGGTTTGGCTATTACAAATTGTGCTGCCAAGAACATAGTTATACACAAATCTTTTTGGATGGGTGTGTTTGGCTCCTTAGGAAATATCCTCAGAAAGGAATTGTAGGGTCATAGGGTAGGTTCTAGCCTTCTGAGAGTTCTCCAGACTATTCTCCTCAGAGGTTGGACCAATTTACATTCCCACCAGCAGTGCAGGAGGGTTCCTTTGACCCCATACCCTCTCCAATATTTGCTGCTGTTACCTTTTCTGATGAATGACATTCTCACAGGAGTGAAATGCTATCTCATTGTTGTCTTTATTTGCATTTCTCTGTCAATGACTTGGAGCATTTTTTTCATATATTTGTTGGCTTTTCAGATCTCTTCTATGGTGAATATTCTGTTCATGTCCTTTCCCCATTTTTGGATGGGGTCATTTGCTTTCTTGTTGTTGAGTTTGGTAAGCTCTTTATATATTTCGGTTCTTTAACTCTGTTACGATATATAGCATGTAAAGATCTTCTCCCACTCTGTGAGGGAGGGGTCTCTTTGTTGGGGTAATGGTTTCTTATGCTGTGCAGCTTTTTTTAAAAAAAAATTTATCTCCTTTTTGTTATCCTTGTTTTTATTATTGTTGTTATCCTTGATGTTGTCATTGTTGGATAGGATAGAGATAAATGGAGAGAGAAGGGGAAGACAGAGATGGGAAGAGAAAGAGAGACACCTGCAGACCTGCTTCAGTGTCTGTGAAGCAACTCTTCTGCAGTTGGGAAGCCAGGGGCTCAAACCAGGATCCCTACGCCACTACGGCCCAACTCCCTGTGCAGAAACTTTTTAAATTTTATGTAGTCCATTGGTTTATTTTCACTTTAGTCTTCTTTGTAATTGTTTCATTTGATCATTTTCTGTTTTTTTTTTTAATGTATTGTGGGGGAATGAACTTATGAGCTCACGCAGGTCTGATATACACGAGCAGTCTCCCCAGCCCAATTTTTATTTATTTATTTTACTTTAAAAAAATTATTTATTACCTTTTGTTGCCTTGTTGCTTTATTGTTGTAATTATTATTATTGTCTTTCTTCGTTGTTGGATAGGACAGAGAGAAATGGAGAGAGGAGGGCAAGACAGAGAGGGGGAGAGAAAGACACCTGCAGACCTGCTTCACCACCTGTGAAGCGACTCCCCTGCAGGTGGGGAGTCAGGGGCTTGAACCAGGATCCTTCCGCTGGTCCTTGTGCTTTGCGCTACGTGCGCTTAAGCCACTGTGCTACCGCCCAACTTCCCCAGCCCAATTTTTAAAATCTGATATACTTAGAGGGAGAGACACCATACAGCTCACATGGTGCTGGGAGACAGGAGAGACACCACAGCAGTGCTCTACCCTTCATGGAGTTCCCTGGGTGCTGTCCACGGTGCTGCCATGTGATGTTGGGTATCAAACCAAGGGCCTCATGAATGATTGGATTACATGCTATCTGCTGGGCTTTTTCTTGGGGCCCCTTTTTTTTAATGTGCTTGGACATGAACCCATCATCTCACATGTGCATGACATCAAGATACCTCCCCATGCAATTCTTTATTCTATATTTTAGGAAGGAGAGATGCCAAAGCACAGCCATATCACCCATGAAGCTCCCCTGGTGCTTTCTGTGATGTTCCCAGGTGCTAGGACCCCACCCAGGCAGGACCTTATGAATGCTAAGGCTTTGTACTCTACGCACTGAACTACCTCCCATGCCCTTCTGCTTCTGTTTTCTATCATCATTAATAGAGATTTCCTCCCTCCCATTATCTGTGCAGCTGTTGTGACTTTTTTTTAACCAGAGGCAACACAACATGGTGGAGCTATTCCACAGTTGAGGGGTTATACTTGTTTCGTGAAAAACTTTCTTTTGATAGATAGATAGATAGATAGATAGATAGATAGATTTGATTTGATTTATGAGACAGAGGAAGAGAGGATTAAAGCATCACTCTGGAACATACAATGCTAAGAATCAAACTTGGGACCTCAGGTTTCAGAGTCTAAGACTTAATACACTGCACCACTTTCTTGGCCTCAAGAAAAGCTTTCTTTAATCATGGAGTTGGTGTATTGCATCAAAGTCAGACTCTAGGGTGGGTGGGGAGGAGAGTTCACGTCCTGGAACTGGATGGCAGAGGACCTAGTGGGGGTTGTATTGTTATGTGGAAAATTGAGAAATGTTATGCATGTACTACTGTATTTACCGGTGACTGTAAAACATTAATCCCCCAATAAAGAAATTAAAAAATAAAAATAAATTAAAACCCACTGAGGGGTGTTACGGCTGTGGCTCAGCTAGAGTACAGACTTTGCATACATGGTACCCTGGGTTTGATCCTTGCTCAAACACACTTGAAAGCTATGTTTGTTTTGCCAAGTTATCTCTAGGGCTTGGTGCTGGTATGACAAATCCACCACTTCTGGCAACCATTTTTTCCTTTATTTTTTTTCCTTTCTATTTTTATTTGATAGGACAGAGAGAAATTGAGAGGGGAGGAGGAGATAGCAAAGGAGAGTGAGAGAGAGAGAGAGAGAGAGAAATTCAGTACCTGCTTTACCACTTGTAAAGCTTCCCCCCTGCAGGTGGGGAGGGGGCTCAAGCCCTGACCCTTGAGAGCAGCCTCTGAGAGCTATGTTTGTTTAAAACTCTGTTGCCAAGGAGCACCACTGACAGCCACTATTTAGAAATGAACATGTCAATTCCTTTGAGGTTCTAGAAGAAATGACAGTGTTAAGTCTAGATAGACAATGTTTGATTTCCACTAAACATTTATATACATTGCCACCAGGTGGTACAAATGGCTATTGTTTCTCTCCATGGGCCAGAAAAGGAAGTTTACTCTGAGAAATGCCAGCCTACCCACCAGAACACTCCCCACCACCACCACCACCACCCCACACACAGGAGCAGCTGCTTTCAGAATCCAGCTGTTTACAAGAGCTTGAACTTTGGGTGGAAGGCTGAGTGAGGACCCAGTGAAAGGCCAAGGTATAAGAAGGCAAGAGGTGGGAACAGACTTGCCAAGCACCAGGTGTACTGCTAAAAATTGCTACTGACACAACAACATTCTTGTGAGTCTTTCATAATTCAGTGAGCCAGGCAGTAGCCTAGATTTTTCAGATAAAAATGTCATGTCTCTCTCTTTTAGGAAAAAGAAACTAGGAAACCTTTTTTTAAATTTTTTTAAAAAAATTTATTCCCTTTTGTTGCCTTTGTTGCTTTATTGTTGTAGTTACTATTGTTGTTATTGATGTCATCATTGTTGGATAGGACAGAGAGAAATAGAGGAGGGGAAGACACAGGGGGGAGAGAAAGACAGACACCTGCAGACCTGCTCCACAGCTTGTGAAGCGACTCCCATGCAGGTGGGGAGCCAGGGGCTTGAACCAGAATCCCTATGCCGGTCCTTGTACTTTGCTCCAGCTTATCCCACTGCGCCACTGGCCGACTCCCAGGAAACGTTTTATTTCTTAGTTCACTGAGGGCTTTGCAAATAGCTGGTGCCAATGAATGGCCTCTTGAAGACCAACTGTTTCCCTTTTTCTTTTCATTTCTTTTCTTCCTTTTTTTTTTTTTTTTAATCTCTGCTTAGCTATGGTTTACGATGGTGCTGGGGATTGAACTGGACACCTCTGGTGCCTCAGGCATGAGAGTCTGTTGTATAAACCACTGTGGTATTTCCCTTAGCATTAGGACCAATGTTTAGATTCTATATATTTAGAGATTAGAAGGAATGACAGAAACAGCACTGCTCTACCATTCATAGATTGAACCTGGGACTCAAGCATGAAAGCCACTTGTAGAACCACTCTACTGTCTCCCTGGCCCATATAATGGCTTTGTTTATTGGGGGTGGGTACTAGGAATTGAGTCCAGGCAATCTTCTGTGTGAAGTGTGTGCTCCACTACTGAGCTACACAGCCAATCTGCCGGTCACCTTTCCAGAGCAGGAGAGGAGCAGTTGGGGAGACAGCTTAATTGTGATGCACAAAGCTTTCCATGCCTGAGGTTCTGAAGTCCCAGGTTCAGTCCTCAGCATCACTATATGTCAGAGCTGAGCAGTACTGTTATTAAATTAAAAATAAATATAAAATAAATAAATGAGGGAACCACTTTCCTGCATGACTACATGTCCCTGCCTGCCCTCAGCAGGAGTCGAGTCTGCTCCCACATTTCTGGAAGGAGCATGGTAACTGTGGCATTCGAGCCCTGGAGAGGAAAGGCAGTGAGGCTCCATTTCCTGCTCAGGCCTACCCCCTGTCCGTCCCAGGTGTCTGGCCACCAGCAAGGGACATCTGTGTCCTGTGTGTAGCTTTGGCAAGGCAGGGGACAGTGCTTCCTAAGCAGGGTTGACTTGAGGGCTGGGCCCTGTGGCTCATGGCTCTCACAGGGGCAGCCCATGCCCGCTGTCTGGCTTATACAATGTCTAGGCTTACTGGCCCCGGCCTATTTACACAGCTGGTCTTACCCACCAAGCACTCACCACTGAGGGGCCTCTTCTGTTTAGAAGTGGGTAGATTGAGTCCAAGATCTTACCCACCTGGGGCCCTATCTAGTAGTGGACATTACTAGACACTACACTAAGGGCTGCAAGTCACCTGCGGCCTAAAGATGATAGGACCAAGTGAAGATAAGGCCTGCTTCTCTCCATCCAGTAAACAGCATCCCTGTGAGTGAGGTCCTGACCTCTTCCTTGAATGCCCACCTCCAGGCACTGATGCTGGGACAGGAGAGCCCAAGCCTCTTACAGAACCTCCATGGTGTGTTTTGGTAGGCTTTTGAGAAATCAGTACAAATTTCTTGAATGAGGCTGGTTTTTCCCCTTGGCTAAGTCAGGAGAGGCACATCCCCAAACAGGCATTATAAACTCACTGTGCCAAGGTTGAGGAGACAGCATAATGGTTATGCAAGACTTTCATGCTTAAGGCTCTGAGGTCCCAGGTTCAATTTCCTGAGTGCTCTGGTTAAAAATGATTAAATAAAAAAATCTACAGCTAACAAACTTATCAATAACAAATAAAAATTTTCAATAATACACCCACAGTACCTCGCTTCTTTTTTCTTTAAGATTTGTTTATTCATATGAGAGAGACAAAGAGAAAAGGAGAACCAGAACATTACTCTGGCTGGGGATCAAACTCAGGACCTCATGTTTTTCTGTCTATTGCTCTAGCCACTGAACTGGGCCTCCCAGGCCTCACCTCTTCACACAATCCTTTTCTTTATCTTCCCTTTATTTGATAGGACAGAAATTGAGAGGGTAGAGGAAATCGAGTTATAGAGGCACACACATGCATCATGAAGCTTCCCCCCGCCGCAAGTGGGGGGTAGGGGATTGAACCCCTAGTCCTTATATCTGTGTGCTTAACCAGGTGTACCACCACCCAGTCCTAGAATCCTCTGTTTTAAATGATCCAAATACCTAGAGCACAGCAATGTCCCAACCATCATTTTAGTAGTCATTTATTTCAAAACATTCACAATTTTCACTTTAAATGCAAAACAGCTGTTAAAAAGAAAAACAGGTACTGACCCCTTGCCCCAGAGACACTGGTCTGGGGTATTTGCTTTCAATGCATCTAGTAAAAAAAAATATAAAGACAAAACTTAAAACTATGATTTTCTTTGCAGAAATGATGTCAGTGTGAGGTATTCTGTTGAACAGATGTGTTGTTTCCATCCAAATGTTTTCTCTATTAACAGCCTTGCTACATGCTGTCCGAGCCTCCCTTCCCAAGGAGAGCTCTGTGTCGGCGTATGTTCCTAAAACTCTGTGTTCTTCCATAATCATCCCAGTTGCCATGGAAATGTGCTGGTGCTGGTGCTGGTGCCAGGCCACCCTGAGGACAAGATGCTGGAAGAACCTTTAGGGGACAAAGAAGCACCTGACACTGAGACCGAACTGGCAACACCACCCACTGCTTGCAATGGTGCCCCCCCTCCCCCCCCCCCCCCGCCCTGCAAGAACAGGGAAATGGGAGGATTCAGTGAACCCAGAGTCTGGCAGAGCAGTCAGATTTGCAAACAAAAAAGAAAAGAAAAACAAGTTCCCAGCAGAGTGAAGAACCTTTATCCATGCAGCCACTGCTCCCTCTGGACATTTAAAAGAAAAAAAACTTTTTTTTCAGTATTACCACAAGGATGAAAATCACTTCAATTTAGACCTCAGATCAGTCTGTTTCCAACCTATCCCTCACCCAGTGGGATAAGCTGTCCTGTGCATGTGACCTGTCCTTGTCCCTAGGTGGGGCAGCAGACTGCCACAGGTATGGAGGTGGGTGGCATCACCGGTGAAGGTGACACATGTGGCTTGCTGCAGAAGCTCAAGAGACCCATGCCCCCCACCCCCCTTCTCAGTGAGGAGCACTGCGTGAGGTCCCCTGCCCTGAGTCAACAAGTGCTCTTCCTTCATGTACACGAGCTTATGAAAACCAAACTGGAGAAAAACAACAAAGGCCCTTTTCAACACAGACAGGGGATAAAAGCAGTTTTGTTACAATCATAACGAAAGCAATAACAGTGGGGAGATGAAAGCCTCTAGCGCCAGCTATCAGGATCACACATCTCCCAGCACTCGGCTCCACCTGGCTGGGGTGTGAGCACACACAGACATTGCTTCTCTTGCAGGACACACATTTTTACATTTCCCTTGAGCAGTGTTTTTTGTTTTGTTTTTTCTTTCTTGGCTGTTCTCCACCAAAGAAACTGGATAAAAACAAGACAAACCAAACCAAACCAAACCAAAACACCAGGACTAGGTGGCAGTACACCTGGTTGAGCCCACACACCATGCATACGGACCTAGGTTAAGGCCCCTAGCCTCTACCTGTGGGCAGAAGTTCCACTAGTGACAAATCAGTGCTGTAGGTGTCCCTCTCCTTCTCTCCTGTCTTGATTTGTCTCTACCAAATAAAAAAAAAAAAAGAAAGAAAAAAATGGTCATGAGGAGCAGTGGGTTCATCATGCAGGCACTGAACCCCAGCGAAAACCCTAGTGGCAATAAAAAAAATATATATTTTTTTAAAAAAAGCACCTGACTTTTATCAACTGAAGATGCATTGCCTGGAGCATTAGCAGGGCCTGAGACTGGCAGAGCTAGCTGTGGACAAGACTCCTTGCCTGAGACCAGGACACTGAACCCAGCCACTGGTCAGTGAAGTGTGGTCTTCCTCAGGCTTTTGTCACCTGTCCATCTGGCTGAGTGTGCTGCGAGTGTTTGTCTCAAGGGTGGAGGCTTGGGGAATTTTGTGGTTGGCTGAATTTCCATTTCACAGCTGCCCAGCCGAGAGTGATCATCACTTCAGTCAAGACACCTTGTGATCTTCAGTGTCTGGGGAACCGCTAATATGACTGAGTTTTCAGGGCCTTGTGGTGCCAAAGCTATTGCTGAATAGGGTGCTTCAATACCGACCAAATCGAAGCAGATTCAAGGAACTCAGCTGAAAAGAGGAAGAAGGTGCCTAGTCCAGGGGCTTTCTGAAATGAATGTCTTTCTGATAACTGAGGGCTGGTGGCTTCCAGGAGTGGGGGTTTTCAGTGGGCCCCTGCTTGGCCACTGGGGGAGGCTTCCTAGCACTGCTTCTTTCCCAGCTGCTGGGGGAGTGGAGCTAAGCTAAGCTGCCTTTAAGCAGGAGAGACCCATCCTTTCTTCACTTCTTCACACTGAAAGCAAATTCAGAATGAAGCCAAAGGGTGGGGTGGGTGGGAGACTGGAAGACAGCATAGTGGTTCTGCATCACAGTAGCATGACTGACACTCCAAGGCCCCAGGTTCAATCCCCAGCAGCACCGTAAGTCAGAGCTAAGCAGTGCTCTGATGGAAAAAGTAATTATTAAAATGAAACCAGCCTGCTCTCATGGGGAAAAGGATATGTCTTCCCTCTTCTGCCACTTGACTGGCTTGTAAGGAGCAAGGTCCTAGTGCCCAGTTGCCAGGGTATGCAGCCTGCACTAACCAGATGAGACAGTCAGCAAGCCCACACAGAGCAATGAAAATCCATCCCCACTGGGATCTTTTGTCTTTGCACATAAATATCCTCTCCCCGAGAGACACAGGGGCTCAGCTGAATATGAGCAAAGCTGGGATACAGAGTCAGATCTCACCAATGACAGGCTTCCAGGGGCTGCTGTCCCCTGGCCCTGGTCCTCCTGGGATGTGCTACTACTTCAGGGAGGTGTGGAGAGCCTGGGCCCTCATGCCCCTCGGCTTGTCTCTTCTGGGAGCTGCAGGAGGTCTGCCTCCAGGCCGGGGAACATCATTCACATTTAGGAAAGTGCTCATGAGTGGATTGTGATCTTGTATCCATGAGAAGTGCTGGACTACCCTCATAGGGTATAGGGAAAATGGGAGAACACTCCCCCGTGTGACCAACAGACTGACCACTGGTGGACGGACCCGGAAGCCAGAGAGCCAGAAGTCTGTCTGGAGGAGCCATAGGGGAATGCCTAGGGGTGATGTGAGCAGCCAGCCCTCACCTGCAGGACCCTGATCACCCGTAGGCCCAACAGAGCCCGGAGGCACTGTGTGGTTCTCTCCACCAGTCCTGTGTCCAGTCTGTCCTGGGAGCAGACCATCTGGAAAAGCTGGCTCAGAAGCCCTGAGATGAGCTGGAATGGCAGTGAATGAGACCTGTCTCTTGCTGGCCCACTGGGTGCCCTGTGTTCATGCTGTCCCTTGGGGCTGTGGGCACCCTAGCTCCCCACTATCTGGGGAAGAAGTAGTCTCTGTTGCTGACATCATATGGGTTCTGTGAGTCCCCTGATTCTTGACAGTTGCATCTTGAGGAGCTGTTGGCCCCCAGGCCACTGGGGGGCACCGGCAGGGAGATGAGGGGAGCAAGGACTTGGGTGGGCTTAGGCCTCTCGGGGGCCAGCTGGCCCAGCGAATACTGCGGGAGCACACTGGCCTTGCTGTCCTTCAGTGCCTGCAGCCGCCATGTCTTCTTGAACCTGCACACAGACACATACAGGCACAGAAGGTAAGCCCCCAGGGGTGGACCTTGAGAAAAACACCACCAGCTGGCTGCCTCCAGTTTCCCCCACTAGCTCCCCACCTGCAGCTGAGTTACAACTATGTATCCTGTCTGATACTTTTGCTTTTATTGATTTAACAGTGGTTTATAAAAAGTTAAGATAAGTGTCCCAGGAGGTGGTGCAGCAGAAAAACTACTGGACTCTCAAGCATGAGGTCCTCAGTTCAATCCCCGGTAACACATGTACCAGAGTGATATCTGGTTATTTCTCTCTTCCTATCTTTCTCATTGATAAATAAATAAAATCTTTAAAAAAAAAAGTTAAGATGATGGGGTATAATGCCACACCATTCCCACCACCAGAGTTCTATGTCCCTATCTCCCTCCAGCAGAAACTGCAATAGTTCTCTTTTGTTCTTGTTATTACCAGGAATCACACTCTGAAGAGTTGGAGGCGTTGGAAACCCAACCCCCCAAAAAAAATAATAATAACAGAATAGGTCTGATTCATCAGCCTGGGGAAACTGAGGCACAGCAGCTAAGAAGCCCCCAGAACTCAGTTTGTCCACTCCCAGCAGTATGCATCAAAGCTGCCATCGCACAGTTCCCTCGACAGCCACCCCCCACTCTCTCCCTCCTCCCCAGCCCTCTCTTCACTGCCAGCCTGCTCCCACCACACTGGTGAGCTCCTACACACTCAGCCGTGGGCACCACTTGGGCACAAGTGACTCATCTGACAGGAAAGCGGCTGTTCAACAGGAAGGAGATAGACATCTCTCTGATCACAGCTCCCTCACTGCAGGGTGCCGGCCTCAGTCATTCGGGAAAGTCACCTGACAGCTGAAGCCAGATGTGGGGTGATAGGGATCTTAAAGCGCATCAGCTCTCCTTCCTCAGGGGACCCCAGACTTTGCTGGGGCTGGTGGGCCAGAGCCTCAGCACCCTCTCCCCCTGCTTCCTGCTTGGGTGCCCACTGACCCTCCACGTGAGAGGGGCTGGCCTCCCTCCATGACAGCTAGTCCAGGAAGGACCAGGAGGAAGGAGAGGAAACCAGCATAGACAACAAAGTCTGGGGATTTTCCTTAGGTTTCTTTTTCTATCGACAGACTATTCCCGTCCTTGTGATGATTCAGTGATTGACAGACAGCCATACATCTACCCTCAGCTCTCAGCCTATCACACAACTTCCCCCGATTCCCAGGATAAACACTCTACAAATGTCCCTTAGAGCTCTGTCCCTTGTGAACCATGCAGGAAGGGCACACTGTAGCTGTGATGGGTAATGTGTGCCATTCTCTCTCCTCTGAGAGTAAGAGCGCCCAGGAGAGGAGCATTAGAATAGTGGTTCTACAAAAGACTCTCATGCCTGAGGCTTCCAGGTCCCAGGTTCAATCCCTAGCACCACCATAAGCAGTACTCTGGGGAAAAGGGAAGAAGGAATTTCAGACTCTTTGATATAGGAATTCATTTTCTAGGATTACAACCTAAAGAAATTACAGTACTGGGGGTCAGGCGGTAGCGCAGCGGGTTAAGCGCTCATGGCGTGAAGCACAAGGACGGGAGCAAGGATCCGGGTTCAAGCCCCTGGCTCCCTACCTGCAGGGGGGGGGTGCTTCACGAGCTATGAAGCAAGTCTGCAGGTGTCTATCTTTCTCTCCCCCTGTCTCCCCTCCTTTCCTGATTTCTCTCTGTCCTATCCAACAACAACAACAGCAATGACAACAATAATAATGACAACAACAAGGGTAACAACAAGGACAACAAAATGGGAAAAAATGGCCTCTAGGAGCAGTGGATTTGAGCCCCAACAACAACCCTGGAGGCAAAAGAAACAAAGGAAGGAAGGAAGGAAGGAAGGAAGGAAGGAAGGAAGGAAGGGAGGGAGACAGAAGAAAAGGAATTACAGTATTTGGGTTGGGAGGTGGCATACCTGGCTGAGCACATGCTACAATGTGCTAGAATCTGGGTTCAAACCTGGGTTCAAGCTTCCCTGTCCCTACCTGCTGGAGGGAAACTTCAAAAATGGTGAAGCAATATCTCAGGTCTTTCTTTTTCTCTCCCTCTATCTCCCTTCCCTCTCAATTTTTCTCTGTCTCTATCCAATAAATAAATTAAAAAAGATTTTTAAAAGAAAAAATTTACAGAGTTATGGGGGGGTGGGAGAATCTGCCCAAGATATTCAGCACAGCATTGTTTATAAAAGTCAAACAACAGGGAGTTGGGCGGTAGCTCAGCGGGTTAAGCGCAAGTGGCACAAAGCACAAGGACCGGCTTAAGGATCCTGGTTCGAGCCCCTGGCTCCCTACCTGCAGGGGAGTTGCTTCACGGGCGGTGAAGCAGGTCTGCAGGTGTCTATCTTTCTCTCCCCCTCTGTCTTCCCCTCCTCTCTCCATTTCTTTCTGTCCTATCCAACAACAACACCAATAACAATAATAACTACAACAATAAAACAAGGGCAACAAAAAGGGAATACATAAATAAATAAATAAATATTTAAAAAATTTTTTAAAGTCAACAGCACAAACATTCAACAGCAGGAGACTGGCTATGGAACCTTAGTTTTCCACTTTGACAAAGAACTTGCAATAATGTGAGAAAAAAAAAATGCTCATGCTACAGTTAATCCCAGATTTAAAAGAGCCAGCAATAGAGAAACAGAAGAACTGTGGCTATATCAAAACAAACAAAGAGTGTGCAGAGGAAAAGACTCAAAGTGCATCTAAAGATACAACATGCTTGTTCTGGACACTGGTGGCATGGGTTCCTCACCTAGAGAAAAGTTATAGAGCCATATGCCTTATGGCACTTGTGCTTGTCATGTTCACTAGATCCCAACCACACTCACTTTTTTTTTTTTTTTTTGCCTCCATGGTTATTGCTGGGGCTTGGTGCCTGCACTATGAATCCACTGCTCCTGGAGGCCATCTTTCTTCCATTGTTGTTGCTGCTGTTATTGTTGGATAGCACAGAGAGAAGCTGAGAGAGGAGGGGAAAACAGAGAGGGGTAGAGAAATATAGACACCTGCAGACCTGCTTCACCACTTGTGATGTGACTCCCCTGCAGGTGGGGAGCTGGGAGGCTCACACCAGGATCTGACTATTACTTTTAAAAATGAACACTGGTGTGGCCTAGGAGGTAGTGCGATGGATAAGTGCTAGACTCTCAAGCATGGAATCCTGAGCTCAGTCCCCAGCATTGCATGTACCAGTGTGATGCTCTAGTTCCCTCTCTTTCATGTTAATAAATAAATACATCTTTTAAAATTAGTTAATTAACTGATTATAGGCATATGCATATAGTAAGTCCTCACATAATATTTTCAGTGCATTCTAGATATATGTGGAGATAAGTAAACAATTCTCTGATCTGAGACTCCTAGAGAACTAGTGCCTTAAAACATACAATAAAAAGAGCAAATTGGCAAGGCCTAGGGAGTGAGAACCCCACAATCCATGGGCATCCACTTAAGAAGTCAGCACACTTTTTTTTTTTTTTTTTAATAGAGCACTGCTCAGCTTATGGTAGTTCTGGGTTAGAACCTGGGAATTCAAAGTCTCAGGAAGTCATTTGTATAACCATTATGCTGTCTCTAAGCCACCACCCTGCAGCCTGTTTTTTGGGGTTTTTTACATTTTTTAAAGACTTATCATATTTACTTGGGAGTGTGAGAGGTTAGAGCATCACTCTGGCACATGCAGTACTGGAGGTTGAACTCAGGACCTTGTGGTTCCCAGTCTAGATCCTTAGCACTGTGCCACCTCTTGGGTCACTTGGCACTTTTTTTTAATAGAAACAGAGAGAAATCAGAAGGGAGAGATGGAAAGAGAAGGAGAAAAAGAGACACCTACAGCCCTGCTTCACTGCTCATGAAGCTTCCCACTCTGCAGAGGGCCAGAGGCTTGAACCCAAGTCCTTTTACATGCTAATATGTGTACATTACCCAGTGTACCACCACCTGGTCCCTTGATTTTTTTTTAAATAATTTCTGATACTGCTGGAAAAAGAAAGATAAATACCCATATATCTCCTAAGTTTGGCTTGAGACATGAGATAAATGTATGAAAGAGATAAACAGGTGGTCGTAGGCTGGCAGAAGTGACTTCTGACCACCTCACACCACGCCTTTTGTGTGTGTGACCAGCAGTGGTCCTGCCAAGTGGTATTACCAGGCTCCAGTTTATATCCCTCTATTGACACACGGGGTTGGGGGAGGGTCCTCATCTTAAGAAGTCACTGTCTCAGTCATTAAATTGCTGTTTTGTTTTTTCACCAGAGCACTGTTCGGCTTATGGTGGTGCTAGGGACTAAACTGAGAACCCAGAGCCTCAGGTATGAAAGTCATCTGCATAGCCATGATGCTGTCTCACCAGCATTAAATGGGTCTCACATAAGAGGTCTCTACTCCTCTTTCCCACACCCCCTTCAAGAATCCCTCTCATAATTGCCAGCCAGAGCCCCTTGAAAGTTATTGGGAGTGAGGTGGTAGCGTAGCAGGTTAAGTGTACATGGCACAAAACACAAGGACCGGCAGCATAAGGATCCCAGTTTGAGCTCACAGCTTCCCATCTACAGAGGAGTCAATTCACAGGCAGTGAAGCAGGTCTGCAGGTGTCTTACCTTCCTCTCCCCCTCTCTGTCTTCCCCTCCTCTCTCAATTTCTCTCTGTCCTATCAAACAACAGCAATGATAACAACAACTGCAACAAAAGGGGAAAAAATGGTTGCCAGGAGCAGTGGATTCGTAGTGCAGGCACTGAGCCCCAGTGATAACCCTGAAGGCAAAAAAAAAAGCTATATACGGGGCAAGAGAAAAGAAAGTCAAAGTTCTTCCTCCTCCTCCTCTCCCTTCACCGTCTTGTCCCTCTTCCCATTCCTCCTCCTCTTCCTTTGTTCTCTTCCTCCTCATTATTTTCCTTCCTTTTCCTCCTCCCCTCCACCCTTCTATATCCTCCTTCTCTCCATCTCCTCATTCTCCTTCCTCTTCTTTTTTCCTAGGTCTCTCTATCCTCTTTATTCATCTTCTTCCTCTGTTTCTACTTCCTCTGCATCTTATTCTGTTTCCTCTTCCTCTATTTTTCCCCCAGTAGGGCTTTGTGCCTGTGCAATTCTACCACTCCCAACAGACTTTGTATTCTCTCTCCTTTTTTTCCAAATAGAGGGTGAGACAAAGAAGGGTGCAAGTTCAATCCCTGGCAGCACATGTACCAGAGTGATGCTCTGGTTCTCTTTCTCTCCTCCTATGTCTCTCATTAACAAATAAATAGGGCACTGGGCGATAGCTCACCCTGTTGAGCAAACATACTATGATGTGCAAGGACCCAAGTTCAAGCCCCCACTCTCCACGTGCCGGGGGGAAGCTTCATGAGCAGTGAAGCAGGGCTGCAGGTGTCTCTATTGCCCTGCCTCTCCCCTCTCAATTTTTCTATCCAATCAAATTAATTAATTAATTAAAAAATAACCAAAACTTTTTTAAGTTCCTGAAGGAAATCTCAGATCATCAGAAATTCTCTTCACAGCTCATTCCCTGGGAGAACAGTCAGTTAGTTTCTCTGCAAGCTTGGAAGGGAGTGACCAAAGCAGTGATTGAAGGGAGAGACAGGGATGAAGAGGCACAGCACTGCAGCCACCAGGGCGTCAGGGCAGTCAGAGACTCCTAACCAGGACAAAGTGTTCAAAGGTCATCCCTGAGAACTGCTTGTTTAGAGAGGTGGGATACTCTCGAGGAGGCCTGGCCTCGTGCCTTTGCACAGTGCACCTCAAGTGGCACTGAAGCCATTGTTTATATGGCTCTTGGAGGAGAGGAGATCATATCCATATGTTAATCCTAGAGCCCAAACTGTTGTTTCATGTCTGAATTAGACCCTTGTGACCTGGGAGGTTACGCAGTAGGTAAAGCACTGAACTCTTATACGTGAAGCCCAGAGTTCAATACCCAGCATCACATGTGCCAGAGTGACGCTTTGCTTCTTTCTCTCTTTTCTCTCATGTTAATAAATAAATCTTTAAAAAAATATTCTCCACTTCCCCTCATTCTGTTCCCTCTCAGTCCCTCCCTCTAGTACACAGCTTTGCAAAGCCTCCCCTCCCCCAAGCATTCCCTCCCACCAGGCAGCTGTCATCAGCCTTCTCCCTTGTGCCCTGTGACTCTAACCACCACAGGCCTGCCAGTGGATCTGAATGGCCGCCACACATGACTTCTTAGGGCCTCGCAGCTGCCTTAGACTCAGTGGCCCCAGATTAAGTTACCTCCCTCTACTCAGTCATCCTTCCTGGGGTGTCACCTACTTGGAGAGTGACACCCCCACCTGCCCTGTGGCTGAAGCCAGAAGCTGGGGTCTAATGTGCGGACTCTCTGAGTCCCAGCTTACCTGAGCACAATGGCAATGCACAGGAGCATCCCGAAGGTCAGGCTTCCTCCAGCCACCAGGAAGGTGGGCAGTGGCACTGGGGAGAAGTGCACTGGGAATAAAAGAGGAGGAGGAGGAAGGAAGGGAGGGAGGGAGGCAGGGAGGGAGGGGAGGAGGGAAAGAAAACCACCAAATGGTGTTATCAGAATCCTCATAGTAAACTTACTGCTAGGAGAGACAGATCCCCAAACTAACAGGCCATTAGACAAGTCCTAGACACCTTTAGTGGGGCATCCCAGCCTCACCCCAGGACTCTGTGTTAAGCAGGAAAGGGGCTTCCTATTCCAGGTTCCTGGGGGCCCTCAGCTGGCCATAGACTCCCACTGTCTCAACAGCCTTCTTCCTGGCATCCCTCCAGGCCCCACAAAGGAAATGGAGGACAGGAAACTGAATGCTTTGCGGACTTCACTGGCAGCAAGTCCTCTGAGGACAATGTCAAGAGGATGGGGGCTGGGGGGGGGGGTGATCTAGAGGAAAGACCAATCACAGTTTCTCCACTGAGGCACCACTTCTGGCCTATCCCCCATTGAGAATCAGGCTCCGACCAGCAGATTCCCTTTTCTCACCCCACCCCAACACATCACAGACACTCCATGTTCCGGTTTCTCTCCCTGCTTCAATGCTCTGCTGGACTCCAAGTTGATGGATGGAGTGGCTTTCTCAGGCACCTTACACTGAGCCCATCATTCTGGCTGCATAGCACTGTGGGAGGCTCTGCTACCAAGTGGGTGCAGCCCATGCTGCCAACCACAGACACAGGCAGGGCTCCAAAGGAGGGTAAGATGGTGAGGACATTTTCTCAGATCATCCACAAGCTACAAGCTATAGCTACTCCACTACAGGACCTCCAGGTCTGAATTCCTGGAGCCCCTGACATGCAGCAGAACAAGTGTGGGGCTTGTGCTGTGATCTTTCTTGATATAAGTCATTCCCTGGTCTTGTGGGTATATGGAATCAAGAGTACTAAAATCAAGGACTGGGGGAGCTGAGGAGACAGCATAATGGCTCTGCAAAAATATTTTATGCCTGAGGCACCAAAAGCTCCAGATTCAATCCCCCCATCACCATTAGCCAAAGCTGAACAGTGCTTTCGTTAAAAAGAAAAAATATCATGGTTTTCCCAGAGATTTCCTTCCCTCCACATGAATTTCATTTCAGACACCTATGACTTTGTCTATATCACATTTGTCTGCATTGAAGGCCTATTGTAGACTCTTTTCATTGATTGGCCCCACTCTTCCTATGATCTACTAGACCTTTGCAAATACCACCACACTTGGACACATCAAAGAAGTAAGAATATTTCTACCCTGAGTATATTTCCCTTAGCAGACTGGCCCTCTGCCCAAGTCCCCACATTAAGATGGACTTTCTGGAGAGTCCAACCTTTTAAAAATGCTAGTCAAACTATGGAAATACAGAAATATCTGATCCTTACCTGGGAAGCTTGTGTTTGGAGAAATGGAAGAGAGGATGTCCTTACTGTCCACGTGAACAGTTGGTGCCTAAAGGGACATGTGACAGTCCTCACAGTGAGTCCATGTCTGCAGATTCTGTCATCATTCAGGACCTAGTCTAGGGGCCACCCTCAAAGAGCCAAACCTTCCTCCATCTCATAGAACCCAGGCCTATCATTCTCAACCTTTGCAGTATTTTTTTAAATACTTTTTATTTTCTTCTTTCTTTTTAAATTTATTTATTTTCCCTTTTTGTTGCCCTTGTTGTTTTTCATTGTTGTTGTATTTATTATTGTTGATGTCGTCGTTGTTAGATAGGACAGAGAGAAATAGAGAGAGGAGGGGAAGACAGAGAGGAGGACAGAAAGACAGACACCTGCAGACCTGCTTCACCATCTGTGAAGTGACTTCCCTACAGGTGGGGAGCCGAGGGTTTGAACCGAGATTCTTATACTGGTCCTTGCACTTTGCACCACGTGCACTTAACCCGCTGTGCTACTACCTGACTCCCTCTTTTTAAATTATTATCCTTTTAAAAAAATTATTAGCTAGAGACAGCCAGAAATCGAGAGGGGAGGGGTGATAGAGAGGTAAGGAGACAGACACCTGCAATACTGTTTCACCACTCGCAAAGCCTTCCCCCTGCAGGTGGGAACTGGAGGCTCAAACTTGGGTCCTTGTGCACTGTAATATGTGCATTCAACAAGGTGCGCCACCACCCAGCCCCTGCACTATGTTTTTAAAAGATGAAGACAGGAAGGGCCAGGCTCTGATGCACAGAGTAAAGCACATGTTACTATGTGCAAGGACCCAGGTTCAGGTGGCCCCTAGGCCCTATGTGCAGCCAGGAAGCTTTACAAGTAGGGGCTTTATCTCCCTCACCCTTCTCAATTTCTCTCTGTCCTATCAAATAAAAAATAAAGGGGAGGAGAGAAAAAGGGAGAAAAATTTGCTATAAGGAATAGTGGATTCATCAGGCAGTCATCAAGCTCCAGTGATAACCTTAATAGCAATGAAAATAAGTAAGTGGGAGTCGGGCGGTAGCACAGCGGGTTAAGCGCATGTGGTGCAAAGTGCAAGGACCGGCATAAGGATCCAGGTTCAAGCCCCCGGCTCCCCACCTGCAGGGGAGTCGCCTCACAAGCGGTGAAGCAGGTCTGCAGGTGTCTGCCTTTCTCTCCCCCTCTATTTTCCCCTCCTTTCTCCATTTCTCTCTGTCCTATCCAAAAGAACAACATCAATAACTACAACAATAAAACAACAAGGGCAACAAAAGGAAATAAAAAAATAAAATGTTTAAGAAAAAGAAAAGAAGTAAGAACAACAGTCAAGTAAAGTCACCCTCTTGCGACGTGGGGTGGGGACAGGAAATAAGATAGAAACAGAGAAGGAGAAAGAGAGAGACCATAGCCCTGAAGCTTCCTCCAGTGGGGTGGGGGCCAGTCATGGCAAAGGAGGTGAGCTATTTCAGTATCCTGACCCTTACACTACTGGGATTATCTGCAGTTCCATCTTGCCTCCCACCTGCCTGTGACCAAGCTTTCAGGCTGTGGTCCTCTAGGTCCATCACTGGCCGAAGTTGTAGGTCCCCCACTAGCCGAGAGAAGCCAGGGTTAGAACACCAGGGCTGATCTTCACTAAGGGATCAGAAGTGGATCTCTCTCGAGTGGAGAGGAGTGCTGTCTCCTCTTACAGATATAACCCTAGTGCAAGGCTGAATGAGATCCCAGATGCAAGCTGGCTCCGAGCCTCCCTCTGGGGGTACCAGCCAGTCCTCCATCTGTGCCAGCCCCCCATCCCCACCCCAGGAGCTCTCGCTCCACTCGTGGGCCCTGCCCTGGACATTCCTGTGTGGAATGTGGATACAAAGAAATCCCCCTCCTACTCCTTCCCCACGCAGCTTCACCCCTCTAAGAGTTGGGCTTTTGAGCTCAGTGTTCAGGGAATTAAGGGGCCCTGGGAGGAGAAGAGAAATTGGATTACTAAAGGATTTGTCAAGCAGCTTCAGAGGTAATCCTCTCTGCAATAATTCTGACACCACAGTCCCCATGGAAAGGACTCAGAGAGATGATTCAGACCTAGACTGAGCCAGGAGCCATGTCCGAATGGCTCAGACAGGAAACAGCAGTCCTGTGGGCTAGGTCTATATGACTCTGCAACCTGTGCCCTTCCAATGGCCCTGGCATGGGAGAATGACCATCACCCCACTTCACGGCAGCTTCAGATGGACGAGAAAGCTGTCTACAGCCACACTGTCAATAAGTGGCCCTGCTGAGGTTGGAACCCAGGCCTGTGTGGTGCCATGACCTGATTCTAACCATGTGAGGCCCTTTTCTGAGAACATGTGCTCACCTGTGTGGAGGGGGGCTCCCTAGTCACAGCTGGGGAGCTCCTGGGTTCTGTGGAGAGAAGGAAGGGTCATTAGTAATGATTTCTGGGCCAGGAGGCCCCACTGGTCAACTCCAGGGACAGCATATAGTCCATCACAATGTTATTTTAAAGAACACAATATTGGAGGCCCAGGAGGTGGTGTAGTAGATCAAAGTATTGGACTCTCAAGCATGAAGGCTTCGTTCCATGGCATGATACCTGTGCCGGTTTGTGTTCTCTCTCTCCTCCCCCTCCCTATCTCTATGTCTTTTAAAAATAATAGTAATACGTAAGGATCCCGGTTTGAGCCCTGGCTTCCCACCTGCAGGGGAGTCACTTCACAGGCGGTGAAGCAGATCAGCAGGTGTCTTTCTCTCCCCTTCTCTGTCTTCCTCTCCTCTCTCCATTTCTCTCTGTTCTATCCAACAACGACGGTATCAATAACAACAATAACTACAACAATAAAACAAGGGCAACAAAAGGGAATAAATAAGTATTTTTAAAAATAATAATAGCAATAAGGAGTTGGGCGGTAGCACAGCAGGTTAAGTGCACATGGTGCAGAGTGCTAGGACCAGCTTAAGGATCCCAGTTTGAGTTCCCAGCTCCCCACCTGCAGGGAGGGGAGTCGCTTCACAGGAGGTAAAGCAGGTCTCTCCCCCTCTGTCTTCCCCTCCTCTCTCCATTTCTCTCTGTCCTATCCAACAATGACAACATCAATGACAACAACAATAATGACTACATCAATAAAACAACAAGGGCAACAAAAGGGAATAAGTATTTAAAAAAAATTTTTTTAAATAATAGCAATCTTCTTCTTCTAGCGTTTGCCCTTCTTCCGTAGCCAGTCAACAGCGTCAGGTTGAGCCTGATGTAAAGTTTTGAGACCTCCTTTGAATCTGGAGAGGTGGCAGTCGTTGATTATGTGGGTCATAGTCTGTCTGTAGCCGCAGGGGCAGTTCGGGTCATCTCTGGCTCCCCAGCGATGGAACATAGCGGTGCACCGGCCATGGCCTGTTCGATACCGATTGAGGAGGGCCCAATCATAACGTGCTAGGTCAAAGCCGGGTTGACGCTTGCAGGGGTCTGTGATGAGGTGTTTGTTCTTTACCTCAGCTGACTGCCAACTCTGTTTCCAAGAGTCTGGAACAGAGAAGTTCAGTGTAGGCGTAGGGGACCAGATTGGATGACGAGACGTCAAGCGTTGGACAGGGTGGGCGAAGATATCCGCATATATTGGCAGGTCCGGTCGAGCGTAGACGTGGGAAATGAACTTAGATGATGCCGCATCCCTACGAATATCTGGCAGGGCGATGTTGCTAAGAACTGGCAGCCATGGAACCGGGGTGGAACGGATGGTTCCAGAAAGTATCCTCATGGAGGAATATAATTTGGAATCGACCAAGTGGACATGGGGGCTACGGAACCATACTGGGGCACAGTATTCTGCAGTGGAATAGCATAATGCCAGAGATAATGATGGTAGTGTGGAAGCGCTCGCGCCCCATGAGGAGCTGACCAGTCTTGTAATGATGTTATTCCTCGCGCCCACCTTTGCTGCAGTTTTTATGAGATGTTCGTGAAATGACAGGGTGCGATCGAGAGTAACGCCAAGATAGACTGGCTGGGCTTCATGCCAGATTCTCGTATCGTCGTCAAGCTGCACATTAAGCTCTCGCGAGGCCGAGGCATGGTGTAGATGGAAAACAGACGATACCGTTTTTGCAGTGCTAGGGATTAGTCGCCATTTTTTACAGTAATCAGATATCAGAGACATGTCTTTTGTGAGTGTTTCCTCGAGGATGTCAAACTTGGATGCCTGAGTTGCACAGCAGATGTCATCCCTTCTTCTAATAATAGCAATAATAATGAGGAGGAGGGGGCAGGGAAAGCAGCAAAAAAATGACTCCTATGCCTGAGACTCCAAAGGCCCCACGTTCAGTCCCCAGCACTGCCATAAGCCAGAGCTGAGCAATGCTCTGATAAAAATAAAAAATAGTGAACCAAGGCAGTAAAACTGCACATGCACAAGGTCCTGGCTCTCCTATTTCCTCAAAAAAGTTTTACCCTGAGGGGTACAACTCAAAAGATGAAGCACTATAGTATTCACAAGCATAATGCCCTAGGTTCAATCCCCAACATCCATAAAAGGAAAAAAAGTTTTAACAAAATGTTGAAGACGTAAAAGAACGCTGTGTAAAAAAAAAAAAAGAGCAAAAATTCATATAGCATGATCCAAAGTCTGTCTTTTTTTCCTTTTTTTTTTATATAGAGACAAAAAGGGGGAGCGACCACAGCTTCCTTCAATGTGGTGCGGGCCAGCTTGAACCTGGGTCACACACATGGCAAAGCAGCGCACTATGTAAGCAGTGACCCAAGTTTCTAAAGCAATATATTTCTTTAAAGATTTTATTTATTTATTAATGAGAAAGAAGGAGAGAGAGAAAGAACCAGACATCACTCCGGCATATGTGCTACCAGGGGTCAACTCAGGACCTCGTGCTTGAGAGTCCAGTGCTCTGTGTCACCTCCCGGACCACAGAGCAATATATTTCTACCAGTACTTATTGCACATTACATGATATACCATATTATATGCCCATATGTGGAGGGAGACATATCACCAGGTAGAACAAGCACTATTAAGACTTTATCTCCTTCAGTGTACCTTTGAGTGATAAAAAGAATCAACATGGTTGTTGGGGCAATAGCTCAACTGGTAGAGCACCATGCTTTTATTTATTTATATTATTAACTTATTTTTACCAGAGCACTGTTCAGCTTGGGCTTATGGTGGTGGAGGATATTGAACCTGGGACTTTGACAGTCTGTTTGCATAACCATTATGCTATCTACCCTCTGCCTGGAGCATGAAACTTCTATGCCTGAGGTTCCTGGTTCAGTGTACCAGAGTGGTTCTCTGACTTCTCTCTTCCTCTCCTCTCTGTCTCCAGTGAAATTTTTCCTCTAACATGCAATACATAAAGTATCATATTAAAAATAAATAAAAAGAATCATGACCCCTGAAGCGGCAGTGTGAATAAAGCACTGGACTCTCAAGAGTGAGGTCCCGAGTTCAAATCCCTGAAACACATGTGCCAAAGTGATGCTCTGCTTCTTCCTCTCTCCTTCTCTTTCACTAATTAATCAATTAATTAAAAATAAAATGTTTTAAAGAAGAGAATTATCATGAACACACGTTGCCTGAGAAGGGTATGGGCCCGCCCTCTCTCCAGGAATGGGGGTTTCTGCAGAAATTCCTCAGGGGACAAGGGACTGGGAGGGAGGTCACATGTCTGAGTGGTGGTACTGGTGCTGGGCCAAGTTCATATTAAGTGCAGGCCCGAGGGACCAAGGGCTGAGCTGTGTGATAGGCAGTGGGTGAAACGATACATTCTGAAATGCTTTCTTCTGAGCTCACTGTTTTTCCATCAAGAAGTTAAAAATACCACAAACAGTTTTCATGAAGATGGCAAGCCTTCCAGAGCCAAAAGAAAAATAAACAGCGGGTAGAAGGAAGGAAAAGGGGGGGGGGGGGCGGCGCACACTCGAATCTTACCAGAAGGCACACAGGAGCACATCCACCTTCCCCACTGCACAGAAAGTGAGAGCCACCAGCCCAAGAAAACCAGCCCCAAGCCACCCTGAAATAGAGATACACAGTCTTCTGCTGTGCCTCCCTGCTTCCCTCCTAGCCAGCAAGAGGGTTAGACTCACAGCAAGAAGAGGCTAAAGGGTAGACAGAGGGTAGGGGGCACCAGAATGAAAACTGAAACCAACACTAAGTAGGAGACATGTCTGGTCATTCAACCCAGTGCTCTCCCAATCAGCCATGGTCAAACACTGTATCTGGTCTTCTAGGGTTTCCATTCTAGATTTGTGGCCTCAGTCTTAGGGGTGGGACCCAGACATGAGGCTTTTGAAAAGGTTACCCAAACCCAGAGAGATGTTTCAGAGGTTTTTAAAATAATAAATGTCTGAGGGCATTTATTATCTGTAGGGTGTTGGTGCACCTGGTTGACCACACATATATTACAATGTGCATGGACCCAAGTTCAAGCCCCCAGTCCCCACTTGCAGGGGGAAAGCTTTGCAAGTGGTGAAGCAATGCTGCATGTGTCTCTCTCCCTCTCTACCTTCCCCCCTTCTTCTCTATTTCTGGCTCACACACTCACCACCCCCCTTTTCTTTTCATTTTTACCAGAGCACTACTCAGCTCTAGCTTGTGTTGGTGTGGGGGATTGAACCTGGGATTTTGGAGCCTCAGGCACAAAAGTCTCTTTGCATAACCATTATGCTATCTACCCCCACATCTGGCTCTCTAGCCAATAAACAAATAAAAATAATAAAGAAATTTAAAAATAAATGAAATCAGAAATATCCCTAGTTCAAGGATGGATTGGCGTTTGGTGGAACCCCTAGAGAAAAAGAAGGAGGCCTTCATACCAGACTCATTACTTCAGTCAAACACTTACCCTTGCTGACCTCGTTTCTTCATTTCTAAACAAGGGAGAAGGGGGTGGCTTCATCCTACAAATATCCTCTGAGATCACACACTGAGGAGACCTCTAGCACAGTCATATTTCTTTAAAGCCTGACACCCCATGGCCAGGGAGAAAGCTCAGTGTTAGATCACAGGATCACTGCATCCCTAAAGCTCCAGAGGTCCCAGGTTGAGCCCCACCAGCACCACAAGCCAGAGCTGTGCAGTGCTCTGATATCTTTACCTCTCATAAAATAAAAAAATATGGGGGTTGGGCAGTAGTGCAGAGGGTTAAGTGCACATGGTGCAAAGCATAATGACCAGCGTAAGGATCCTGGTTCCCCACCTGCAGGGGGGTCGCCTCAAGCGGTGAAGCAGGTCTGCAGGTGTCTATCCTTCTCTCCCATCTCTGTCTTCTCCTCCTCTCTTGATTTTTCTCTGTCCTATCCAAAAACAGTGACATCAATAACAACAATAATAATAACTACAACAATGTTAAAACAAGGACAACAAAAGGGAAAATAGATATTAATAAATAAATAAATAAATACAAAAAAAGCTCTAACCCTCCCTTCCCCAACAACAAAAGCCTTTTAAAAGGTAATTGAGGGGACATGCAGTAGTGCAGAGGGTTAAACGCAAATGGTGCAAAGTGCAAGGACCCGCACAAGCATCCTGGTTCGAGCCCCCAGCTCCCCACCTGCAGGAGAGTTGCTTCACAAGCGGTGAAGCAGGTCTGCAGGTATCTGTCTTTCTCTCCCCCTTTTTGTCTTCCCCTCTTCTCTCCATTTTTCTCTGTCCTATCCAACAACAATGACAGCAACAACAATAATAACAAGAACAACGACAAACAACAAGGGCAACAAAAAGGAAAAAATAGCCTCCAGGAGCAGTGGATTCACACTGAGCACCAAGCAATAACCCCGGAGACCAAAAAATTAATTAATCAATTAATTAAATAAATAAAAGGTAATTGATCAGGACTGGGGAAACAGTATAGTGGTTATTCAAAGGACTTTAACGGCTGAGGCTCTGAGGTACCAGGTTCAGTCTCAAGCACCACCATAAGCCAGAGCTGAGAAGTGCTCTGGTCTCTTTCTCTCTGTATAAAATATATAACTGACTCCATTCTCATAATTAAGCAGGATATGACATATAGCCCAATTAATTAATTTATAGCCCACTTAATGATAATGTGTTATATATTTGAAAGTAATTAAGACAGTGGGTTTTTAGAATTTTATTTATTTTCCCCAGAGCATTGCTCGACTCTGATTTATCGTGGTACTGGGGATTAAACCTGGGACCGTTGTTGCCTCAGGCATGAATGCCTTTTTGCATAACGTTATTTATTTTTTTAAATCAGATCTCCTTACTGGCCTCCTCTAGCATGCCAGTCTTTTGTTTAACACATGGAATGATCTTAGAGCTAAAGAACAGATTTTTAAAAATATTTATTTATGAGAAAGATAGGAGGAGAGAGAAAGAACCAGACATCACTCTGGCACATGTGCTGCCGGGGATCAAACTCGGGACCTCATGCTTGAGAGTCCAAAGCTTTATCACTGCGCCACCTCCTGGACCACAAGAACAAATTTAAAAGTTCTCATCACAGGAGTCAGGCGGTAGCGCAGCAGGTTAAGCGCAGGTGGCACAAAGCGCAAGGACCAGCGTAAGGATCCCGGTTCGAGCCCCAGCTCCCCATCTGCAGGGGAGTCACTTCACAAGCTGTGAAGCAGGTCTACAAGTGTCTATCTTTCTCTCCCCTTCCTCTGTCTTCCCCATCACTCTCCATTTCTCTCTGTCCTATCCAACAACGACGACATCAATAACAACAATAATAACTACAAAAATAAATAAAACAAGGGTAACAAAAGGGAATAAATAAATGTTAAAAAAAAAAGAGTTCTCATCACAAGAAAAACATGTTGTAGCTATGTGAGATTATGGATGTTCAGCAGACTTAATGAGGTGACTATTTCCCAAAATATACAGATAATGAACTATGCTGTACAGTTGAGCAACTTCTGTTATGTCAATTATGTCTTAATACAACTGGGCAAGATTGGACAGAAAACAGAACTTTTCCTTTCAGGGCTGGGAAGATAGCATAATGGTTATATAAAATGATTTTCATGACTAAGGCACCAAATGTCCCATGTCTAATCCTCAACACCATCATAAACCAGAGCTGAGCTCTGCTCTGGTAAAAATGATAACCCATCCTTTCCTCCTTCCTTCTCCCCTCCCTTCCTTCCTATCCTTTTTCTTTTATTTTTTATATTTATTTATTTTTCCCTTTTGTTGCCCTTGTTTTTCATTGTTGTTGTAGTAATTATTGTTGTTATTGATGTCGTCATTGTTGGATAGGACAGAGAGAAAGAGGGGAAGACAGAGAGGGGGAGAGAAAGATAGACACCTGCAGACCTGCTTTACCACCTGTGAAGTGACTCCCCTGCAGGTGGGGTGCCTGGGGCTTGAACAGGCATCCTTGCGCTTTGCGCCACCCACTGCGCTACCGCCCAACTCTCCCTTCCTATCCTTTTAAGTAAAGACAAGAGTGAGAGACCACAGAACCAAAGTTTCCTCCAACGTGATGGGGGCTGGGCTGGATCCTGGGTCTCATACATGGCAAAGCAGTGCACTATTCAAGTGAGCTATTTTCTTCTGCTCCTGTAAGATATTTTTTTCCTAACCTCCCACCAAAATTTTTCTTTTTTTGAACTGGCAAGAGAACTCACATAGTATGATATATTGTCTATTATGATCAGTTAAGACATGTGTTTCTACATGGAACTAAGGGTAGAAGTACACAGAAGGAAAATAGGAGTAGGGTAAGAATTAAAAGGAAAAAAAGGAAATGAAAAAGAGGGCGGGGTAGATAGCATAATGGTTATACAAAGAGACTCTCATGCCTGAGGCTCTATAGTCCCAGGTTCAATTCCCCGCCCTGAGCCCCACCACCACCACCATAAGCCAGAGTTGAGCAGTGCTCTGGTAAAAAAAAAAAAAGGACAGGGGGAAAAATGGGGGAGGAGAAAAAGGAAGGCAGGGAGTGGCAGGGGGATGAGGAGACAAGGTGGCAGGGATAAGGCATAAAGCCAGACCCCTAGATGAATGACAGGAAGCAGAGACTAGCCTCTCATGCTCCAGCCCTCACAGTCTTCACACCTTCCCCCACAGCCTGTCACCCACCAGCCAGACAATGAACCACTGCAAACCACCTTGCCAGGAGCTGCCAGTCTGCTGAGAGAAAGAACCACCCTGCACCCCATCAAGGCCCCCACCCCAACAGGCATCTGTGAAGAGGTCTGCAGGCCTGAGTCAGATGGAACACACTCCCAGAAAGGGGATTCCACTGAGAAGTGACAAGTATTTGAGCCCAGGGAGGGAACAGCTTGGTTCCATGGCCAAGACAAAGGCACTGGGGAGTGACCTGGGAGCTAGTACAGTGGATGGAGAATTGGACTCTTAAGCATGAGATCCTGAGTTCCATCCCTGGCATCGCATATGCCAGAGTGATGCTCCCAGTCATCACATGGCAGCACCATGCACAGTACCAAGGGGGCTCTCTAGGAACCATGGAGCTGTATTATATGGTGTTTTCCCTTCCAGGTCTATCTCCCTGTCTCTTTCTAATGGAAAAATGGAAAAAATAAGGTCCACTGGGAGCAATGGAACCATGCAGGCATTAAACTCAGGAGGCAAAAAGAAGAGAAGGGGAAGAAGAGAAAGAGAAAAGGGGGAAAGAAGAAAGAAATATATATACAATAGAGTTGGGTAGTGGCACACACCTGGTAGAGTGTATGTGTTACCATGCACAAGGACAGGTTCAAGTCCCCAGTCCCCCACTACAGAGGGGAAGCTTTACAAGCATAAGAGTGACACAGGTGTCTCTCTTTCTCTCTCTTCTTCCCCTCTCTATTTCTCACTGTATTATAAAAAAAAATTACATACATATATTTAAGAAATAAAAAGTAAATATATATGCAATACAGCTGGGGAGACAGTATAGTGGTTATGCAGGTAACTTTTATGTTTGAGGGTCTTGAGGTCCCGGGTTCAATTCCGAGCACCACCATAAGTCAAAGCTGAGCAGTACTCTGGTTAAAATGAACAAATTATATATATATATATATATATATATATATATATATATATACACATACACACACACATATATATACATATATATGTATAAGAAAAGATACTCAATGTTATTGTTTTGAAAATGCAAATTAAGACCACAATGCTCAGTCACACCCATTGGCATGACTATTATTAGATACACAAAGAAAAAAACCAAGGATAAAAGGATCCTGTGCATTAGGCAAAATATAAAGGAACTGGAGCCTTGTGCATTGCTAGATAACAGTGGAGAATTTCCCTGAAAGCTTAAAAATAGTCATCATATGATAACACCAATTCCACTTCTGGGTACATACTCAAAATAATGAAAAACAGTGGGCTGGTTAAACAGGTCACTTTGGATAGCAGACTGCCTTGCCATATGCATGACCCAGGTTTGAGCCTAGCCCTCACTGAGTTGGAAGAAGTGTCAGTGCTGTGGTCTCATTCAATCTCTCTCTGCCTGTCTCTATATAAATAAAAAAAATTGAAAGCAGAAACCAAAAAAGAGACGTGTCCACCTATGTTCAGAGCAGCATTGCCCATAATTGTCAAAAGGTGAACACACCCCTGCAGCCCTTCATAGGTGACTGGAGAAACAAAATGGGTGTCCAGCAGCACGCTGCTTGTTGATGCCCACACCTTCTGAGAAGTGTATCACCTGACTCTTTCCCCACTGTGCAGACAAATGACACAGAGTGCGATCACACAAACCCAAACAGAAGCATTGAGTCCCCACCTCCACTCTATGGGGGTGTGCCTTTAAGGGACCGCAGTCATGGATGTGGTCCCTTACAAAGCAGAACACTGTCAAGCAACACATGCTTGTACAGGGCAATGGAATTATTAGCCAGCATTCAAAAGGGAGATGCTGACACCTGTTACTAAAAGATTGACACCTGTTACTAAAAGAGTGATGACTCTCTAATGCCAATAGTGAGATGTCCCTGTCTTATAGAGACAAAAAGCAAGAGTGGCATTTTCTGGGTGCTGGGGGAGTAAAGGGGAGGGCAGGTAGGGGCAGAGAACACACAGCTTTGGTCTTCAATCAGGAAGAGATAGACCAGGAGCCCACACTGCAAAGCCACTGTCACAACACCCATTCTGAAAGCCTTCTGCAGGAATGGAGGAGGAGCGGAGAAAGTAGCAGAGATGGGGTGAGCCTGGACAGCTGAAACCACTAGCACTTTCTCCTTTTTATCTACAGGTATTTAATAAGTGGGTGTTTTGTTCTTTTTTTAATTACCTGGTTATTAAGGACAACTAATCTGGTTCAATCTTGTGGCTTGGTTAAAGGGGACTTGGCACTGCAGCAGGCTTGGAAGGTCTCCTACAAGATGAGCACTAGGAACAGTGTAGTGGGCGAAGCAGCCCTGGAGGTAGTGTAGTGAATAAAGTGTTCAGATCTCAAGCATGGGTTCAGTCTCCAGCAGCACATGTGCCAGAGTAATGCTCTGGTTCTCTCTCCTCTCTTGCTCATGAATATATAGATCCTTAAAAAATAAATCAATTGGGGGTCGGGCGGTGGCGCAAAACACAAGGACCGGCGTACGGATCCCGGTTCGAGCCCCCGGCTCCCCACCTGCTGGGAAGTCACTTCACAGGCGGTGAAGCAGGTCTGCAGGTGTCTATCTTTCTCTCCCCCTCTCTGTCTTCCCCTCCTCTCTCCATTTCTCTCTGTCCTATCCAACAACGAATAGCATCAACAATGGCAATAATAATGACCACAACAAGGCTACAACAACAAGGGCAACAGAAGGGGGAAAATAAGGCCTCCAGGAGGGGTGGATTCAAGGTGCAGGCACCGAGCCCAGCAATAACCCTGGAGGGAAATAAATAAATAAATCAGGAGGCCAGGTGGTATCACAGTGGGCTAAGCACACATGGCTTAAAGCACAAGGACTGGTGAAAGAATCCTAGTTTGAGCCCCCGGCTCCCCACCTGCAGGGGGGGTCGCTTCACAAATGGTGAAGCAGGTCTGCAGATGTCTGTCTTTCCCCCTCTGTCTTCCCCTCCTCTCTCCATTTCTCTCTGTCGTATCCAACAACAACATCAATAACAACAATAATAATAACCACAGCAACAACAAAAAACAACAAAGGGAAGAAAAAGAGGAAGAAATAGCCTCCAGGAGCAGTGGATTCATGGTGCAGGCACTGAGCCCCAACAATAACCCTGGAGGCAAAAAATTAAATATATAAATAAACAAACAAACAAATAAATAAATAAATCAGACGAGGAAAGAACTTAATAGTTCTGCAAAAGATTTTCATGCCTGTAGCACACTGGGTTAAGCACACATAGTGTGAAGCACAAGGACTCATACAAGGATCCCGGTTTCAGACCCTGGTTACCCACCTGCATGGGGGTTGCTTCAAAAGTGGTAAAGCTGGTCTTCAGGTGTCTCTCTTTCTCTCCCCCTTTCTGTTTTTCCCTCCTCTCTCAATTTCTCTCTGTACTATCCTATTTAAAAAATGGAAAAAAAATGGTCTCTAAGAGCAATAGATTCATAGTGCTGGCACCAAGCCCCAGTGATAATTCTGGAGGGGGAAAAAAAACTTTCATGCCTGAGATTCAGATCACAAGTTTAGTCCCCAGTTCTGTTGGGCCCAGGCAAGAATTAGTAAAGTCATGGGCCCCTTGGAATATACCTAAACTAGAGTTCCTAGCCTCTTACAATATGAAAACCCCAAATATCATCTCCTCTGTTCTTACCTTTAGGTTCCTGATTATTAAACAATTTGTTCCGCTTTATATCTTAATGCTCTCCAGCCACCATGCTGTAAATACTACCAGGATGCCATCCTAACCTCCCTGGGCAGACGACCTCACCAATGTGTCCTGAAAGCCCACCTCCCCAGAGCCCAGCCCTACTAGGGAAAGAGAGACAGGCTGGGAGTATGGATCAACCTGCCAACGCATATGTCCAGTGGAGAAAGAACTAGAGAAGCCAGACCTCCCACCTTCTGTGCCCCATAAATATCTTTAGTCCATACTCTCAGAGGGATAAAGAATAGGGAACCTTTCAAAGGAGGGGACAGGATATGGAACTCTGGTGGTGGGAACTGTATGGAATTGTACCCCCCTTATCCCACAACCTTGTTGATCATTACTAAATCACTAATAAAATATATATTTTTAAAAATTCCCAACATTGCCATAAACCAGAGCTGAGCAGTGCTGATATAAACAAACAAACAAACAAACAGACAGGTAGCAAGCCCCCCAGGCCTGGAAGTATTGTGCAGAGACTGGGGGCCACTCTCTGGATTATTATCCTGGAGATCCCTGCATTGTCCCAGGCCTATCATGTCCTAAGCTTTCACAGAAAGGGATCAAAAGCGCACATGGCACGAAGCGCAAGGACCAGGCATAAGGATGCCAGTTCGAACCCCTGGCTCCCCACCTGCAGGGGAGTCACTTCACAAGTGGTGAAGCAGGTCTGTAGGTGTCTTTCTCTCCCCCTCTCTGTCTTCCCCTCCTCTATTTCTCTCTGTCCTATCCAACAATGACGATAACAATAACAACAATAACTACAACAGTAAAACAAGGGCAACAAAAGGGAATAAATAAGTAAATAAATATTTTTTAAAAAAGGGATCAAAAGGTCACTCGGATACTGTACTGCTCTGTCATGCGCTCAACCCCAGTTGGAACCCATCCCCCACCACAATGGCAGAAGCTTTGGTGCTGTGGTCTCTGTCTCTATCAAATAAATAAATAATATCTTGAGCAATTTTCTTGAAAAAGAAAACCCCAGTCATAGGACTAGTTTTTGGTTAAGAAGAGCCCCAGTAGCCACTAGAAACAGAAAGTAGGGTAGCTTCCTCCAGAAAGCAGTCCTGGAAGTGGGAAGGGGAAGGGTGGGGCACAGCACACTGATGTGATTACAAACCTCCTGGCTCCTCCACCACAGGCACACACACACTAATATGATTTAAAAAATAAAGAAGTAAAAGTTAAAAAAAAAACACCCCTAGATCAGGTGGTGCACATAGGAGAGTGCACACATACCATGCGCAAAGACCCAGTCTCCAGCCCCAGTCCACACCTGCTGAGGAGAATTTTCACAAGCAGCAGAAGAGTGCTGCAGGTAAGTTTTGCTTTCTCTCTCCTTCTCTTTCTCCCCTCCCCTCCTAATCTCTATGTCTGCTTAAATAAATAAATAAGTAAAAATGGCTTCTGGGAGCAGTGAATTCATCTTACAAGCACCGAGGTCCAGCAATAACCGCTGGTGACAGTAAAAACAATTTTTTTAAAAAATCCTTATGGGTTAAAATAAAAAGTAACAACATGAATCACGCACCTATACCTAGAAAAGGAAAAACACTAGGATGTTCTTATTGGTTGTCTCTGGGTGCTAAGATGCTTGTGATAAGTATTATCATCTTCATATTTGTCTGGAACTCTTCATGTTCTGCAACAAACATGCTTATTTTAGGAATTCCACCCCAAAGGCACATTTTTCCCTTTTTTATTTCTTTGGCAAGCATGCCTGCATGATTCCACTGCTCTTGATGGATTCCTCCCCCCCTCCAGATAGAGAGGGAAAAGAAGAGACACCACAGCATGGCTTCACTACTGAAGAAGCTTCCTCTGTGCATGGTGCTCCGATGTGGTGTCTGAGAGTTTTGAATCCAGGTCCTCCTGCATGGTAAAGTTCATTCTACTGGGTGAGCCACCTCCCAAACCCCGACCCCTTCCCCATCACACTTTTTAAAGTAAAAAGTGGGCAATAGGGCTGGAGACAGCATAATGCTTATGCAAAGAGACTATCATTCCCAAGAGTCATAAACTCTGGCCTCTCTCATTAAAATAAAACAAATAGCAAGTCGGGTGGTAGCGCACGTGGCACAAAACACAAGGACCGGCGTGAGGATCCGGGTTTGAGACCCTGGCTCCCCACCTATAGGGGAGTCACTTCACAGGTAGTGAAGCAGGTCTGCAGGTGTCTATCTTTCTCTCCCCCTCTCTGTTTTCCCCTCCTCTTTCCATTTCTCTCTGTCCTATCCAACAACTACGATATCAACAACAATAAAAACAAGGGCAACAAAAAGGAAATAAATAAATACATATAAAAAACAAATAGAATACATTTATAAAAAATAAAAAGTTCCCCCACACCTATGGACATCTAATTTTTGACAAAGGGGCTCAGACTATTCAATGGGGAAAGCAGAGTCTCTTCAACAAATGGTGTTGGAAACAATGGGTTGAAACATGCAGAAGAATGAAACTGAACCACTATATTTCACCAAATACAAAAGTAAATTCCAAGTGGATCAAGGACTTGGATGTTAGACCAGAAACTATCAGATACTTAGAGGAAAATATTGGCAGAACTCTTTTCCAAATAAATTTTAAAGACATCTTCAATGAAATGAATCCAATTACAAAGAAGACTAAGGCAAGTATAAACCTATGGGACTACATCAAATTAAAAAGCTTCTTCACAGCAAAAGAAACCACTACCCAAACCAAGAGACCCCTCACAGAATGGGAGATCTTTACATGCCATACATCAGACATGAGTTTAATAACCAACATACATAAAGAGCTTGCCAAACTCAACAACAAGACAACAAATAACCCCATCCAAAAATGGGGGGAGGACACGGACAGAATAGTCACCACAGAAGAGATCCAGAAGGTCGAGAAACACATGAAAAAATGCTCCAAATCTCTGATTGTCAGAGAAATGCAAATAAAGACAACAACGAGATACCACTTCACTCCTGTGAGAATGTCATGCATCAGAAAAGGTAACAGCAGCAAATGCTGGAGAGGGTGTGGGGTCAAAGGAACCCTCCTACACTGCTGGTGGGAATGTCAATTGGTCCAACCTCTATGGAGGTTGTCTGGAGAACTCTCAGAAGGCTAGACATGGACCTACCCTATGATCCTGCAATTCCTCTCCTGGGGACATATCCTAAGGAACCCAACACACCCATCCAAAAAGATCTGTGTACACATATGTTCTTGGCAGCACAATTTTTAATAGCCAAAACCTGGAAGCAACCCAGGTGTCCAACAACAGATGAGTGGCTGAGCAAGTTGTGGTCTATATACACAATGGAATACTACTCAGCTGTAAAAAATGGTGACTTCACCGTTTTCAGCCGATCTTGGATGGACCTTGAAAAAATCATGTTGACTGAAATAAGTCAGAAACAGAAGGATGAATATAGGATGATCTCACTCTGAGGCAGAAGTTGAAAAACAAGATCAGAAAAGAAAACAGAAGTAGAACCTGAAATGTAATGGCATATCACATCAAAGTAAAAGACTCTGGGGTGGGTGGGTGGGAAGAATACAGGTCCAAGGATTCAGAGGACCTAGCGGGCATTGTATTGTTATATGGGAAACTGGGGAATATTGTGCATGTACAAACTATTGTACTTACTGTTGAATGTAAAACATTAATTCCCCAATAAAAAATAAATAATAATAAATAAATAAATAAAAGAATAGGAAAGCTATTGGGGAGGGGATGGGTTACAGAATTCTGGTGGTGGGAATTGTGTGGAGTTGTACCCCTCTTATCCTATGTTTTTGTCAATATTTCCTTTTTATAAATAAAAAATAATTTAAAAATAAGTAAATAAAAAAAGTGGGTGGCAGAGGTCAAGCTCACCAAGTAAGGTACCTGCCTTGTTCTGTTCAAAGCCCAGGTTCAAGCTCAGGCACCACATAGGTGGTATGGCTTAGTACTCTACTGTCTCTCCTCTCACTGTCTTTTGCTCCCTGTTCCCTTTTGACCTGGAAGTGATGAAATCATTCATGGGTGAGACAGCAGCTCCAACCATCACCACCACCACCACCCACACAAAGAACAACTTTAAGTAAAAAGTATTAGTAACTATAACCTTCTCTTTAGTCTGGGTTAGCACAGTGGGCGGTGAGAGGCCAGAGGAGGACAAGGCCCTGTTCACCCACCTGCCCACAGTGACATCAAACTTGAGAGTGAGATCACTTCCAATCTCACAGGCCTAAGGCAACTATCTGAATGACTGGCATAAGGCCAATCCAGGAATGCCCAGCTCACTTGTTTTCAAAATCCTTTTTCTTTTCTTTTTCAACAGAGCACTGTTCACTCTGGCTGGTAGTGGATTGAAGCCAGAACGTGGGAGCCTCAGGCGTGAGTCTTCTTGCATCGCCAATACGCTATCTCCTTAGCCCTATTTATTTGTCCCTTTTATTTATTATTTTTTCATTCATTTATTTATTTACTGCCTCCAGGGTTATTGCTGGAGCTCAGTACCTGCACTATGAATCCACTGCTCCTGGTGGTCCTTTTTATTTTTTCTATTGTTGCTGTTTATTGTTGTTGCTATTGTTGGATAGGACAGAGAAAAATTGAAAGAGGGGAAGACACGGGGGCAGTGGAGCTATACACCTGCAGACCTGCTACACCTCTTGCGAAGTGACCTCCCCCCCTCCCCCGCAGGTGGGGAACTGAAGGCTCAAACTGTGATCCTCGTGCCAGTCCACACGGTGTGCTACTGTCCAGTCCCCTATTCATTTATTTATTTTTAATGAATGAGAGATACAAAAAGAAACAGAAAGACCACAGCACTGTTGAGCTTTGCTTGATGGTGATTCAAGGGACTGAACTTGGGCATTAGAGCCTGAGGTAGGAGAATCTTTTTGCATCACTGCTATGCTGTCTCTCCTGCCCTCCAGAGCCCCTTGTCCCCTTTTTTTCAGGGCTTTGAGACCATGGATGGTTTCCGCTTTCCCATGAGCTCAGGGCTCACTTGTTACTAAGTAGTAGCTGACTGATACAGTTTTTCTTGCGATTGGATTTGAATCGGTAAAGATGTTAGCAAAAACTTAAATGGAAGAGAGTTATGCCTATGTTTTCCTCTAAGTATTTGATGGTTTCTAGCACAACTTCTAAATCTTTAATCCATTTGGAACTAATTTTTGTATATGTAACATGGTGGTTCAGTTTCATCCTTCTGCATGTTTCAACCTAATTTCCCCAACACCACTGCTGAAGAAGGCTCTCCTTTTTTCCATTTGATATTTTGGGCTCCTTTGTCAAAAACTAGCGATCAGGGGGGTTGGGTGGGACACACCTGTTTGAACTCACATGCTACAATGCACAAGGAACCAGCATCAAGCCCCTGGTCCCCACCTGCAGAAGGGGAGGCATCTCAAATGGTGAAGCAATGCTGCAGGCATCTGTCTGTCCCTATCTCCTGGGCTCCTCTCAATTTGTCTCTACCCAATAAATAAAACTAAACTAAGTAAATATTTAAAATAGACATAGTTAGTTGACTGTAGGTGTGGGAAACCAAAATTTTCTGACTGCGCTGGAAGCTGCCCCCCAATCCGCACCTGTCCACGGGGTGCCCATGACCTCCTGGCTCCACTCGCTCCAGCGGCCATTGCCGAACTCCTCCTGCGCGCGCAGCTGCACCACGTGCCTCAAGCCGCTCCAGGCGTCGGGGATCTCGTAGTGGTGCTGAGACTCCTGGAGGGTCTGCGGGCGGGCAGGGCGGGGTCTGCCGGTGTACAGGGTGCCCCACCCACCTGTCGGCTGCTCTCTCTGTGCCCTGAGCACCCAGCCCAATACACTGGCTCGCGGCCAGCCGCCACTTCGTCCAGGGTCGCTGTCACCCAGCCTCACGACCCCCGGGTCCCTTCTCCGGCCCTGTACCCACTTCAGTCCTCCCGCCTCCAGGAGGCAGAGGGCTCTCACCACGGGCGGCAGGAAGTCCCTGGCGCGCTCGGCCCGGTAGCGGAGCTGGAAGCGCAGGCGGTAGTAGGTGGAGTTCCAGGATGGGGCGGGGCCCCAGCTGACGCGCAGGCGCCGTGGCTTCCCGGCCACTGCGCTCACCTCCACGTGGACGGGCGGGTCTGGCTGCACTGCGGGGAGCAGGCTCCTAGCACCCGGCTGGTGGAGGGGCGCCCCCAGCCACCCCCCAGGCTCCCGCCCCACAGGGGCGCTCACTCACAGATCTCCAACTCCCTGAAGCCCCAGGCCTGGCTGGACTTGCTGCCCACGCTGTTGGCCACGCAGGCAGACACGATGTAGAAACTGCTGTCAGCCTCCTGCACTGCCAGCTTGCAGGAGAAGGTCCCCGACGTGGCCGAGTACCAGCACGGCTCCCGGAAGTACTCCATGCTGGTCATAACACTATGTTGGGAGGTGGCCCTCGGTTTGAATCCCGAGTTCCACCCTTAGTAACTCCTGTGATTTCTGAGGGGATTAGTCACTGTCTCCAAGCCTCTTCCCTGCCCCCCTTCAAAAATAGGAATATTGGAAAGATAGGTCACCAGACCAGGTACCAGACCCAAGTTTGAGCCCCAAAACCACATAGGAAGGACTGAGGCACAAGAGGAAGCTCGGGTGTTGTGATGTCTCCTCCCTACCCCGCACCCACCTCCAGTCTGGATGCAAAGGTGGACTGGAGTATATAGCATAATTGTGATGTGTACGCCTGAGGCACCAAAGGTCCCAGGTTCAGTCCCCAGCACCACCATAAACCAGAGCTGAGCAGTGTTCTAGTAATAATAAAAGTGGGTTGGGAGTGGTAAAACTGCATGTTCAATACGTAGGCTACAAAAAGGGGGGGGGGAAGTGGGTGGAGGGGGGGGAATATTGTCAGCACCCAGTTAGTGAGGCAGTTGGAAGGAGTCCCTGGAAACAGCGTAAGACACCCAGCCTGGGGCAAGTGGGTCAGAGGTGCTGAGCCAAGGATGCTGGCAGGACTGTCCAGGCTGGAGGGGGTGTGCCTCCCATATATGAGCAGAGGAAGGTATTCTAGTGGTGAGTCAGGCTTTTCCCAGCTGGCTGGAAGCTGAGCCCACACTTATGTACACCTGTATAAGAGTGTCCCTAGGGGTGACAGCCCTGTGGGTTCCCAGAACCTCTCCCCCAGCCCCAGTACCACTCCAACGGTGAGGGGGTGAGCACAGTCTCTCTCCAGGAATCTGTGTTTCCCACTCCAGCAGTTTCAGGGCCTGGAGAGGCCTGCATATGTTCTGGGTCCCTTCTGAAGCTCTCAAAGTCACACCCCACCTTTCACACCCTTCACCCTCCTACCTCTCCTCTCTGGGGTTCACTGTGGGTGCTTCTCTAATGGAAAAAAAAAAAAAGAAAGAAAGAAAAGAAAGAAAATTAGAGTTGCCTGGTAGTCTAGTGGTTAGGATTTGGCACTCTCATCGCTGCAGCCCGGGTTTGATTCCTGGTCAGGGAAGTTGGACTTTCAAATTTCGCTTTGGGAGCTGGGCGGTTGCACAGCAGGTTAAGTGCACATGGCACAAAAGGACTTGCATAAGGATCCTGGTTCAAGCCCCCGGCTCCCCACCTGCAGGGGAGTCGCTTCACAAGTTGTGAAGCAAGTCTGCAGTTGTCTATCTTTCTCTCCCCCTCTCTGTCTTCCCCTCCTCTCTCAATTTCTCTCTGACCTATCCAACAACAACAACAGTAACAACAATGATAAACAACAAGGGCAACAAAAGGGAAAAAATTAAAATAAAGTTTCTTTAAAAAAAATTTTTTTTAAAGTATACCACCAAAGACAAAAGAAAGAAAGAAAGAAAATTAAAGGCACCTCAGGTCTAAAGTGATTGGGATCTCACCACTCTTGAGCCTATGTTTTCATTCAGACACACACACCTCACAAAGCACCTTCCCCCAGTGCCACAGCACCTCCTATGAGGGGCCAAGGCTCACACCTGGGCTGTGTGCATATGGCAAGGCACTAAGCAACTTTCTGTCCTAGAGGTGATTTTTAAAAATATTTATTTATTCCCTTTTGTTGTCCTTGTTTTATTGTTGTAGTTATTATTGTTGTTGTTCTTGGATAGGACAGAGAGAAATGGAGAGGGGAGGGGAAGACAGAGGGGGGAGACAAAGATAGACACCTGCAGACCTGCTTCACTGCTTGTGAAGCGACTCCCCTGCAGGTGGGGAGCTGGGGTCTTGAACCGGGATCCTTATGGCGGTCCTTGCGCTTTGCGCTACCTGTACTTAACCTGCTGCGCTACCACCCGACTCCCTAGAAGTGATTTTTTTTAAAGCTCACCTAGATATGGAAATGGAGGCTTACTTATTTATCTTGTATATATATATCCCCCAGAGCACTGCTCAGCTCTGGCTTATAGTGGTGCTGGGGATTAAACCTGGGACCGCAGAACCTTAGGCATGAAATCCTTTACATGAGCATTATGCCGTATCTCAGCTCTTGCTCTCTGTCTTTCTCTATAGGTGTGTGTGTGTGTGTGTGTGTGTGTGTGTGTGTGTGTGTGTGTGTGTAAGAGACCACAACACCAAAGCTTCTTTCATTGTGGTGAGGGCCAGGCTTGAACCTGGGTCACACACATGGCAAAGCCTCAGTGTTTCTGAACCTCAGTTTTTCCATCAATGAAAAGAAAAGAATGAAGCTAGACAGTGGTATACCCGATTAGATGAATATGTTACCATGCTCAAGGACCTTGGTTTACGC